>NC_091132.1:46649605-47005855 GCF_040183065.1 Periplaneta americana | reverse complement strand
TGCATTTACCTTCATCACATCCTACTCACAGCGTCATTTAGGTCGAGTAGCATATCCCTTTGTATCATATCCTCTTCTGCTAATAACGCCATACTTACTTACTTACGGCTTTTAAGGAACCCTGAGGTTCATTGCCGCCCACACATAAGCTCGCCATAGGTCCCTATCCAGAGCAAGATTAATCCAGTCCCTACCATCATATCCCACCTCCCTCAAAACCATTTTAATATTATCCTCCCATCTACGTCTCGGCCTCCCCAAAGGTCTTATTCCCTCCGGCCTCCCAATTAACACTCTATATGCATTTCTGGATTCGCCCATACGTCCTACATGCCCTGCCCATCTCATACGTCTGGATTTAACAGAACAACCAGTAATATAACTGTTTTATAAATTCTAACTTTCAGATTTATTGACAGCAGACTAGATGATAAAAGCTTCTCACATGAATAATAACAGGCATTTTCCATATTTATTCTACGTTTAATTTCCTCCCGAGTGTCATTTATATTTGTTACTGTTGCTCCAAGGTATTTGAATTTTTTCACATCTTTGAAGGATAAATCTCCAATTTTTATATTTCCATTTCGTACAATATTCTGGTCACGAGACATGATCATATACTTAGTCTTTTCGGGATTTACTTCCAAACCTATCGCTTTACTTACTTCAAGTAGAATTTCCGTGTTTTCCCTAATCGTTTGTGGATTTTCTCCTAATATATTCACGCCATATCATCAGCAAATCTTGTGGACTTCATTGTTTTTTTTTTCCTGCTATCACCCCTCCCAAGTTCTGAAAACAGTTCTTCACTAAATCCTCCAAATTTGTCTAGACTTAATGTTATAATCTCGGGCATCTCCTTAATTAAAGAATATATGTTTTGGTACTTTGCTCGAGATATCTACTTGTAATTTTCTCATAGTTACATATTATTTTTCGTAATTTTATTGTGATATTCCACAGAACGTACAGCTTGCAAACATGGGTTGAATGAATTCATTATAAACTCGTAAATATCTTTCCTCTGCCAAAACGCCATGCTTTTTTGTGGTTCTTTGCGCCATAATATTTTCGAATCCCATTGGTCAGCTCCTTCAAATAATCGTTAAATCTTTGATCAACTAGAACATGTTCTTATTTACTTTCAAGACGATCAAAGACTCTTAAAGTATTTTAAGTGATTTGACAATAAAAGCTTACGAAATATTGACTTGTTTTGAAAAGTCGTGTGACGAATTGAATTTGACGAAGATTTGATCATGTGGAAGCAGCTTTAGGCCCTATACATTTTATGCGTCTCAAAACAATACCTAAGTTCCGTTGGCAAAGGCTCTTACTACAGAATGTTGTCTGTTGTCATAACGTTCATTAAGTTTCATGTGTGACTTCACACGCGTTCATATCTTTGAGAAATCTACAAGTAAATCCACTTCTTAACACTTAAAATATTCCACTCTAAAATAGGTGGAAATAATTCGGCTTGTGCAAGCGTTTGCAGGTTAGAAACCACTTAGCAGCTTCTAATGAGAATCATTGTGCGAGATAGCGAGCTGAAGTGCTTCCTGGTGGCAAGAAAACAAACTCTCCCACCACTATTAACAGAATTTACAACTTACACATCCTCTTTGCTATAGCCACTAACACTTGCAGTTAAAGTTACATTTTTCAACTCCAACGTAAGGCACTAAACTTTAAGATGACGAAAGAAGAGGCCAAGGAATACTTTCGAAATTTTGTGGACGCTGTGGGCATTAGTTCGCATGCCTTCTTGTTGCTTGAATATTTATCTATTGCTAGTTAAGTGTCCTGTTTCACAACAGTAGTCCACGGCTTACTGATATAGGCATATTCAAAGAGTCTACATACGCGATATGACTTTACTTACTTACTTACTTACTTACTTACTTACTGGCTTTTAAGGAAGCTGGAGGTTCATTGCCGCCCTCACATAAGCCCGCCATTGGTCCCTATCCTGAGCAAGATTAATCCAGTCTCTACCATCATATCCCACCTCCCTCAAATCCATTTTAATATTATCTCCTCATCTACGTCTCGGCCTCCCCAAAGGTCTTATTCCCTCCGGCCTCCCAACTAACACTCTGTATGCATTTCTGGATTCGCGTATACGTGCTACATGCCCTGCCCATCTCAAACGTCTGGATTTAATGTTCCTAATTATGTCAGGTGAAGAACACAATGCGTGCAGCTCTGTGTTGTGTAACTTTCTCCATTCTCTTGTAACCTCATTCTTCTTAGCCCCAAATATTTTCCTAAGAACCTTATTCTCAAACACCCTTAATCTCTGTTCCTCTCTCAAAGTGAGAGTCCAAATTTCACAGCCATGCAGAACAACCGGGGATATAACTGTTTTATAAATTCTAACTTCGAGATTTTTTGACAGCAGACTGAATGACAAAAGCTTCTCAACCGAATAAAGGTATTTCCCATATTTATTCTGCGTTTAATTTCCTTCCGAGTGTCATTTATATTTGTTACTGTTGCTCCAAGATATTTGAATTTTTCCACCTCTTTGAAGGATTAATCTCCAATTTTTATAGTTCAATTTCGTACAATATTCTGGTCACGATACATAATCATATACTTAGTCTTATGACCTAGTTTGTTAAAAGCGTTTTTAAATAAAAAAAGAGGATTTTTTAATTGATTGGTTTTTCACCGTATTTAATTGATGGTGACCCACATTTACAAATTACATACATTTCAATTTTTACTGGAAACACAAGAGGACTGTCATATTTTTCAAGCGGTATAATCCAATCATTGTTGTTTACCGTTAATGGAATACGGAACTACATGTTGGGATCCCTATAGAATATATCAGATAAATTCCTTAGAAAGAATCCAGTATAGGGCAGCTAAATTTGTTAAAGGTAAAAGAGAAGATGGAAACGATACGATAAAAGAACTTAAATGGGAAACTTTGGAAAACAGACGTAGGAAAACTAGAATAACATCATTGTATAGAGCACATCTAGGTCAGAAAGCATGGATAGACATAACGGCTCGGTTAGAAAAGCCAACGTACTATGGTAGGAACGATCATGATTTTAAAATCAAATGCAGGAAACAGAAAACGGATGTAGGTAAATTCTCATTTTTAAATAGAACTATAAATGATTGGAATGACCTACCTGCAGCGGTCTTTGAGGGCTGTCCTTCCTTAAGGAGATTCAAGAATAATTTTAAAAGTTGTGTATAAAGTGCAAATTAAAATTAAGGTGACATTCAACATTTAATTTTTTAAGGTGACATGTATTTATCTAGGCTGACGAGTTTACTTCCTTGGTTTGAATTGTAAATTATTTAAAAATAGCGTGTAAGAGGGCCTTAGTTTAGTTTAAATGTAGTTCTTTTTATAAGTATGCATAAGGATGTAATTATTTGACTTATTTTAACTATTGTATCAGTGAAGCGAGGTGAGTCAGTGAAGTTATGGTTTTACAGTGCAGTGAATAGTTCCGATCAGTGATAATTTACAGCGTCAATGAAATGAGTTCTATAGTGTCAGTGAAATGTGTTACAGAGTGTCAGTGAAATGTGTGCTGAAGTGTCAGTGAAATGCGTCATAGTGCCACTACAGGGAATGAGATGAGAGTAAAGTGAAAGACTATTGAAACTTATGTAGGACCTATACATAATTATGTAGGTTGTATTGTAAAATTAGGTATTTTATTTATGTTTTATTATTATTGTGTTAAATTGTATTGTGTATTCTTATTGTATTGTGTATAAAATTGTATATGTGTTGTAAAATTGTATTGTGTATTGTAAATTTTATTGTGTATTTTAAATTTTATTGTGTATTGCTTATCATTTTATTGTGTATTGTTAATATTGTATATACCACTGCCACCGGGTGCTTGCCCACTTGCAGTGTAAATAAATACATACAAGATATTTATATTAATTGTTTAACTAAATCAAAGGTAATGTGCTCATAGGCTGTTAACAATCAGAAAACTGTCAATCTCGATTTTGAGGATTATCGCTATTTACCCCCGAGGTCTTCATTTATCCTCTCCCCTTGACTATGTACTGTGTATAGTATGTAAAGATGCTAGTGTGCTTTTAACCAGTCGTGTTTGACCGCTGGAAAATTATGAGCACTGTACACTCGCCGAGCCTAAACCGTCTGTCGATTAAATTAAATGTGATTCGATGAAATATGGCTACCGAATAAATTTTCATAGTTTTCCGCATTGTAAAATGGAATGAATTAATCTGATTGCTATACATTTATTAAACAAATAGAATTTTAGATTATTTTTAATCCATAAGTCCCATTCACAAGGAAAACGTTAACATGAACGTAAACATTGCATACAGAACACAGAACATACTGCAAAATCAGCTCAAGACACAGACAAGACACAAAAACAAATACAACCTAACAGAAGTATACAAAATATCATGCAATAGTTACAATGACGTCTACATTGGATAGACTAGAAGATCTTTTCAAACTCGTTACAAAGAACACATCACAGCAATAACTTAATCACACAAAATTGAAGCGGTGAGATCAATAATCATTCAAGTCCACACAGGTTTCGAGAAAAATGCCAAAAACTTTTTTTTTATTTCTTACCTAATTATTATTTTTAGTACATAATATTTCTGGTTGTTTTCGAGTACAAAATATTTCTGGTTGTTTTCGAGATCAAGACAAAGTACTATACCAAATTTTAAAGTCGTAACACTTATGGAAATATCCAAAATTTGATTTCAAATTTGCAAAAAATGAATGGTCAGAAGTGGACTTGAATGGTTATTGATCTCACAGCTTCAGTTCAACCTATGCAGAACACGTTAAAAACTCCAACCACAACTACAGCAACATAGTACACATTATAAAAAAAAACGGGAACTCTATAGCCTACTGTGGAACAATACGAAATTTGCAGACACATAGAAACACACCCACAACACATCCTTACGTTCTCCTTAGGTGTGGGGAAAACCTCGACAAGAAAATCAAATATTGTAGACAACTGGTTTAAGTTGGACTCGAACCCAGCGACTAAAATTGACCGTGACGACTGTACTGTATGACAACAGTAACATTCATGCCTTCTTTGCACGGGATTCGAATCTAGTACTGTAATCTCAAAGCAGCGTCAAACTAACGGCGACTGCTATGAGTATATGTATACAGTATATCTCAAATACAATGGGAGTTGCCAGCACCCAGATGCTTTGTGAAAAAGTTAACCGTTGTTCTCTCTGGTGAATCTAGTAATAAACTTTCTGATGGTTTTTATAATCGCATTTACGTGTAACGTTTCTAATTAATTGTCAAGTATAACTTTGTTGCGATGTAAGCCCCTCTCTTTTATTCCAGATCGTGCTCCAGACCCCCCCTTCCCCAAACTTAAGCTGCAACACTGAGCGACAGAGTACGCTGTATGCTCCAACTTTGTCATTATCAGTTTTAACTCTGAAACCAATTTTTTTTTTTTCACGAAACTTTTAGTCTGTACAATACAACTTTAGGTTATCTACTGCAATCATTTTCATTTCTTTACGTTTAACTTCTCAGTTTCCTACCCTTCACTTGGTAATCATTTTGGCAATAAATCCAGCGAACGAGTCAGGTTTCATCTCCTACTGAGAAACTGAGGATTCTGTCAAGCAGGAGTTTGGTTCGTATGATCATATCATATCATATCATATCATATCATATCATATCATATCATATCATATCATATATCACAGGCATGTCAATTGATGCCCAGAGGAGCAAGCGTGCGCTTTAGAGCCCAGGAGAGCCTGAGCGCTTTACAGCGGAAAGGAAAGAGACAGACGAAAGAGGTGGTATATGCCGCTTGGTCGAGCTGTATGCAGGGATGGCCAGCACTGATTCAATAGATAAAGGGAAGAGAACTTATTAAAACTGTATCCATGTTAATTTTTAGATTTGCCTGAGAAGTATAAGTGCATTATAAGAATGTAAGTTTTGATTTTAATGCTCATTTTTCACAGGTTTGAATTTTTTATTCAAAAGAAATATTTTCTCAACTTTTCGTATAGAAAAGTGAAATTTTCAGGTATAGACCTATTTATTTAGTAGCCTTACAGAATGTTTTCGTAAATCTAATATACTGTATATACGTATTACTGAAGATAGTGTATTGAAAATTTTGAATATATTCGCATGGAAATTGTTTGTAAGGAAATGAATTAACAAAGCAACTACTGTTACATCATAAGCAAAAGATACGTACCCATGTGTTGAAGCTCTATAGCTTCAGCACATTTCGAGAAAATAATTTAATATTCTGATGATAGGAAGTTGCTCACAAATATCACCTTAAAAGCATAATGCGATAAGAGTTTTGTAATGTAATATTAGTTACACTTAAAACAGATACAGTACTTAGGTAACTTTGCTTTGTACTGTAATTTTGTTTTGATTAGTTTATTGATTACTTTTGTAAGGCTAAAGATACCCTCAATATAAATTCCAACTTATCATGTTATACTCAATCTCTTTCTTTGGAATATCACTTTCTCTATGAATGATGTGTTTCATCCACTTAATACAGTATAATATTATACTACTATGGAATTTACTGTAAGTGAATATTCCTTCTTAACTCTCTATTATGTTATTAAGATTTAAAACACAAGAGCAATATTAAGAAATCAGTGTTAGTACTTTTGTTTTACAGACAATATAGATAATATTAAACAGAAAGAAGCAATATAAAAATAACGACATGAAATTTCACGTTTCGTTTGAAGTTTGTGCACCACTGTTTTCTTAATCCAACAGGTTGCTTATTCATATACACAACCCTTCCTATTTCCATTTTTAGCGCACGACGTCAAGGTCAGAAAAATGCGCTTGCTTTAAATCACTGATATATATCATATCATATCATATCATATCATATCATATCATATATCATATCATATCATATCATATCATATCATATTGGTAGAATAACGGTTAACATTCCTGACCGTGAAACGAGTGAGACCGGGTTCAAATCATGGTTGGGACAAGTTAGGCTACCTGGTTGAAGTTTTTCCGGGGTTTTTTCTCAACCCATTAAGAGCAAATGTTGGATAACATTCGGCCTGGTACTCATTTCGCTGGATTTATAATCTCCATCTCATTCAGACGCTATATAACCATAGCAGTTGAAAGAGCGTCGTAAAATAACCAATTAAATATCATAGAATTTCATTTATCACATATATGATATATCACATGATATCATAATCATATCATATATCATATCATATAACCCAACCGTATATATCATATCATATCATATCATATCATATCATATCATATCATATCATATCATATCATATCATATCATATCATATCATATATCATATCATATCATATCATATCATTATATCATCGGAAGAAAGTGATGGACTTCATTCGAGATAAGAATGTCACCCACACTTTATGTACAAAAGAAAATAATAATCAAAATGTAGTGTCGAAATTCATTGGTCGACAAAATTTGACTTGATCTCTGTGTCGGAAAATTAACCCTTTAAATGCCGTAAATAAACGGCAAAGGATCCACAATTTTATTTCTCTCTAGGAGGTATCCTTACTAGGACTATGTTGCTCACCAAAATCCATCGCCCTCGGCAGGTTTTAAACCTGCGAACTTCAGATTCAACGCCCAACATGATAACCACGAACCCACCTAGGAAGACTGCAGTAGAGGATTTCTAAGGAAACTCGTCAGAAATGCTTTAGATGGAGATAACGCACGTCTAAAAGATAAGTTATGATCCACAAACCAGGATTTGTAGCCTGGCGTGCGAGATACGTTCTCAGAGCGTTCCGACAGTACAGAAAAATGGGGTGATCTATAAATTACCCCAATGGAGCGAGCGTTCATGTATTTAAGCTGCTGAAACGTTTCGGGATAGTTTTCATTTAATTTGGAAGTTTTATGTTAAGGACGTTTCGCGAACTATTTGGTATGAAATTGCTATGATCACGTTAAAAAAGTGAAAGACTTATAGGCCAAATTATTGGAAATTCGTTGCCTCGTTGTAGGACACAAGGACAGTATACTAAAATTATATTGCAACAGACGACAGCCATAAGATAGGAAAATCTTCAATTCTGTCAGTGTAATCCGACTAAGAGCCTAAAACGAGGCAGTCTCCAATGTATTAGCTCAGGCATGGGCTTAAAAGAGGGTAGGTAAATATGATCCAGTGCATTCCTTACACAACATTTCGGACGTGTTTACATCACATAAACTTGGCTTCTCTGCCGCTTAGAGACACACAAAACTAATGCGGCATGCCATTACATTAAACATTTTTAATCAAGTCAAATAAGTATTATAAGTATTATTATTGTCACTATGGTTTAGCATTCATTATAAATAATCACTTAAAAGCTCTTGATCGCCTAAACTGTTTGGTCAGGACGAGTCTATGTTAGGATTAATGCTATTGCCACATAAACGTAAAGAAGTTACCAGATGATAGGCTGCACGCGCAATATTTTTCATCAGGTTCATTTTAGATTTAAAAAAAGTTTGCAAACATACGTGGATTCAAAGATTGCCAGCATGTTAGCTGCGAAATTACGTAAGTTGTGGGACTTGTCATTAGGTCATAATTAATACAATTCCTTCCTGGATTTACCTCACATTTGAAAAGGGATATTTTTCATCGGACTGCATTTTCAACTAGTAGTGATTGTGAATTGGCTTTTCCATTAATAAATATTTCTTATAGAATCTTGGAAACTTTCTCACTATTTCAACCTGTTCAACAAATTATATTAAAATAACACATTGCTTTTCCACATGTAATAACTATTTTATTATTAGTATAAACCATTTTTAACAATACTATTTTAAACTCTTACCTATAAGTTTATATTCTTCAAAATCCTTCTGATGTTCAAGATAAAAGTGCCGTCTGATATATCATGTTTTATATAAATTTCAAATGAACTGTTGAGACATTAAACTTTATCTTTATTCATAACAAGAAAATAAACTTGTTTTCATGTTTCTTGGAAGCTGGAACGAAACCTACAATTTATTCGTTATATTCCATCACTTTACACACCTCTGGCTAGAACGCTATGGTACTGAGTTCAACCTCTGCTTTCTGTATGTACACCCAGACAGGTACAATATTCGTGGAGGGAGAAATGAAGGGTGGTGTATATAGTGCCCGTGCGGGGACATAGTGTCCATGCATGTATTACCTACCTCTTTATTTTAACATATATGTAATGAATTTAATGCCGAATTTTATAGATAGCCTATAAATATAATTTTAGAAACTATTGCAATATTACTGAAAAAATTCTGCGCTATATCAGGAGACACCAACTCGTAGAGTTATGTCACCCAGTTTCAGGAATGTAACGAGCTGGTTGGTTTCATTGTTTTATTCTTCTTAAGTTTACAAATGGAGAGTATGGGTCTGTGACAAGAGAAGTAATTAATGAAGGACAACCTATGTTCTCTTTATATGAAGCGACGTTCCGAAATATTAGTTCCAGGTCACAACAAATTTTTTCACTGTGGTTCACTCAAAGTGCGTCGTACGTGTCCATCATCACTGGCAATTGTAAATTAAACGAATGATCGATCGCGCAGGTCTATAGTGCTCTCGATGCCGACATTTGCTGAGAGAGGCCGCGCGGCACGGCTAATTTTATACGCAACTTCGGCGCCCTCATGCTCGTAGCGAAGGGAGGTGGTGTCATTGGCGTGGTCATAATAATTACATTGGTTCATGGCCTAACTACTAAAGCATTAGCATTCGGCTGTGTCGCAGTCTTGTTACAGTAAGCATGTGAAATTGCGTCTTTTTTGTTTCAACACTGTTTGCGGAATGGGTTCTCATACTCAGTGCGTATAGGATGTAATCTCTGTCAAAAATAATTTTAGATGTATACTCAAAGAATATGAATCATTATTGAAGTTATGTCTTAAATTTTCGGTTAGAGAGGATGTCATTTATTTGTAATCGAAAAGAAGAAAGTTAATCTTGTTATTTAGGTGTACCGGTATGTTAAATTATTTTATGAAGCATCTGTTTTGAGTAATAGCCCAAGAAAATTAGCAGCTACAACATGAAGTAATAAAATTCTGCGAAACCTGTAACATTTATGATGAAAATGTACGTCGGGTATAATCTTAGTGACATTAATTTTTCTCCAAGTTCTAGATCTTCCGCATTACTTTACGTTATGTGTGTGAAAGTTGTTTCGTTTTTAAAATTGATATAACTTAGCAGAATCTGGCAACACTTCCCAACGTGTTTACTACCTTCAATTCATCCCATTCCAGTGTAACTTTTAATTTACAATTTTTCTGTCTGTCCTGTTGTCTAGTGTTGGACATGCATCTCATCCAACGAGACAGGTGTTTGTTAGTTTTGTGACGAATTAATAGGCTACAGTGAGAGAGTTCGCTCACCATTACAAGTAGAACACGAATTTTACTGCTTTTAGCTTTCCTTTTGCGGATCTCTCGTCCATTCAGAAGTCTGTTGACATAATAACGATGTTCTTTGTGTAGGAGTTGCATTTATTTGATTGTAGAGCTATGTTTCCTGCGTGCGTAGGCAGAAGTGCGAAGTCATCTCGCAGAGGTACTTAACACCTCATTCTACTTAAGGCAGAATCAACTGGATTTATTTTTCTTGTAACTACTACATTTCTACTTCACTGTCACGCTCTATTTATTCATAGGAAAGCCTGTCATTAACTGTCAAGCATCAAGCTGATGGATATTTCCATCTCTTTCTCGGACGTCCAAGATCTCCTCTTTATTTTAGTGCTAATTCAGGCTTCTTTTGTCGATTTTTCTTTTCCGTTATTTGAAGATGACGAACCCTGCTTCATGCATTCGTCTGTTTTATCATTAATTCATTAATTGGATATGTGCTGTATTCGATTGATTTTGAATAGTTACGTTCTTCATCCTGTCCAAGTTTGCACAACCCTTTTCTGGTCTTAAAATTTCACTTCCGCGTCTAGGCTTTTACTTATTTCGTGTTTTGAGTCTAACCATATTTGTAATAAAATAAAGTACCCTATTACATGTCATTATGCCACGTGTGGTGGTAGTGTAATTTATTGCGTTTGGTATTAATAAAAACTTACAATATTTTTGTTACAATGTAATATACAGGGTTATTCTAAAAGATGGACCCAATTTCATTAATTTGTATTTAATGAAGTATAAATTGGACATGAACAATCTACATACTAATAAGAAGAGGAAGTTACAAGTTTTTTTAACACAGGTTATAAATGTTCAATATGTCCCCCCTCTGCTGCACGGCAAACATCTAAGCAGTAGCCAAACTCGTCCCACACGCGAAGAATCATGCCTTGTGTTACTGAGTTCACCGCAGCAGTGACACGGTTTCGCAGTTCGGCTAAAGTTGTTGGTAGAGCTGGGACGTAAACAGCCTCCTTAATATAGCCCCACAAGAAAAAGTCACATGGCGTGAGATCAGGAGATCTCGGTGGCCAGAAGTATAGAGTCAGAAAGAGATTGATTTAAGAATCCTCGGACATCACGGTGCCAATGGGGCGGAGCTCCATCCTGTTGGAAAATGAAGTCTTGTGAATCTTCGGCAAGTTGAGGAAAAATCCATTGTTCCAACATGTCCAGGTACGTTATTCCACTTACAGTGCTTGCCGCAAAACAGAATGGTCCATAAACTTTTGTCTGTGGTAAGGCACAGAACACGTTTAGCTTCGCCGAGTCTCTCTCATGTTGCAATGTTGTACGGGGATTTTGCAGACCCTATATGCGAACATCTTAGTAGCCATCTTACTCAAAACTGACACGAAATGCCTGCCTATTGGCGCGAGTACTCTAGTGGCCGCTTACGCAACTATCACCGCCAAAGTGGTGGAAAACAAAATTTTGGGACGTCCTCTTTCGTTCGGTATGTAGACTGTTCATGTCCAAGCTGTATGTCGTGAAATACAAATTAATGAAATTGGGTCCATCTTTTAGAATAACCCTGTATACTACTATGTGTTCCGAAAACTGAAATCGTCACAGTAGGTCTATATGGTAATGATAAATTTCCCACGTGTGATGATACTTTAACGTGTAGTGATAATATAAATTGCCACGTATGTCGATATTATAAATTTCCATGCGTACTGTTAATAAATATTATCACGTGTGTTTTCATAAATTACTAAGTACCGGTATACTAATAATTGAAATTGTTACGTGTGGTGATAATAGAAGTTTCCGCATGTGTTGACGATTGAATTTACTCGTGATGACGATAGATGTTACCGTGTGTGGAACAATCAAATTTACGCGTCGTGACGATAGAAACAATTGTCACGTTCGGTGGCGATAGAAGTTTTCACATGTAATAACAATAGAAATTATTAGTGGTGGCAATACGATTTGTCACGTCCGGTGGCGATAGAAGTTTCCACATATGGTATAGATTGAATTTACTCGTGGTGACGATAAAATTTACGCGTTGTGCCGATACAAATTATTGTCGCTTTCGGTGGCTATTGATTTTACCATGTAAAGTAAAGATAAAATTCGCCACATAGTGACGATAGATATTGTCGCGGGTGTTATGTTACAAATCACTACGATTGCTTTTATCAGTGGGGTAGCGTCAATGTAAGCTAAAAAGCTCAGCTTTCCCAGTTAATAATAATTTCATAATAAACCTGCAGTCTATGGACAAAATTATTTATTAATTTTAATAGAATTCATATTTACACGTTAAATATTGTGATGCGGCAGCTCAGGATGATTTGTGATGCAGCAGTAAACAAGAAGCCTGCACACACCAGCTTCCAAGCAGACGTTTCTTTCACTTATTCTTCTGTGTAACCCACCCCGCAGATTTTCCATTCCTTTCTAACTTAACTATCCTTGTCGCAAGGGTAGCAAGAAGCTAGCTTTGACATTAAAAATAAGTAGTTTCCGAGTTATCCCTTTTCGTCAGTTGTGTTCAGTTGAAGTGTTAGTGTGCATTGTGGCTGATATAATAAATAATAAGTGAAATAACAGTTCCTGACACCAATTTACTTGAATTTTTTAGGACAATTCTATTATCAAGACTGACTTACGAACAAAGTGTGATCTAAAAAACAAATGACCGACTCGCTTGCTGTCAATGAAGGACACAACCAAAAGACAGATGCATACTTACGTAATGATACTAATACTGTATCTGTTGACCGTTAATATTGTGATTTCTCTGAGTAAGACAGGGAGTGAGCTAATGTTATACGTATACGTGTCTATTTGTTAGAGATATGTGTAAACCGTGAAATTATATTTTACTACCTACCATTTGAGGTGTTACTTACGAGGTTCCAACCAATCTTCGACTGCTGACTTGACATTGACTACTATTTATTTTAAGACTATATTTTTGTAATACGTTTTCTCATATTGCATGAAAGACAACTTGAATTAGCTTCCCCTGCTCAAGATTTCATGCTACGCCACTGGCTTTTATAACACGTGAAGCTTTGATATTTGTCCAAATTCACACCCAGAATATTTATGGTTAACAATTCTATTTATTTAGGATCAAAGCGCATCTAAGTTTAATAATGAATTCAAATTAAAATGTAACAGAAAACGAGAACTAAGGAAGTCTTAAGATTGTCTTGAAACAGAATAAATAGTGTAAATTGATTGATTCTAGGAAAGGGCGTAGGAAAGGAGGGGAGCCTGACGAGCCTGGAGAGGGTGGAAGAGAATTGACAATTTGACGAAAGAGCCACTTTCACAAATCCCTCTGACTGGGAGGTCTATGACTGCCGACTCCCGGGTTTAGTTGGGCTTGAGCGGAGCGTTTCGATCTGAATCCCAAATCCATCCATCAAGCTTCCCTCTCTCCTCTGTTAGAAGTCACGCAATTGTATTAAACTGGCGTCAAACACTTAACAAAGCACTTCGGTCACGCTCCTAATTTATGCAGTACAATGGAAAAGTTAATCGTGATTAGTTGAATCAGCCTGCTCCCTCCCTGCAGCGCTTCAAACTGTTACTAACCGTTTCAAATGCTTCGCTCTCATTTGCAATTCAGCGCGGACTTGTATCTCAATTAGCCGAGAGATCGGAAACGCTGCGGTTTGTCCTATGCGTGGCTACTCAGACGCATCAGGAGTTGAAGATCCAGAACTTCTGTTCTGTATTCCACTGGCGAAGTTTTGCTTATTAAGTTCAATTTGCGTTTATAGTATTATACGAAAACAGAAAATGCAGGCTTTGTCACATAGCTTTTTCAACATCTAAAATCATTCAATGATATCACAATAATTCATCATCATCTGCATTACGGTATGGACCATAAAATCCGTTCCACTCCAATCAAAATTGGTTCCCGCCATCTTTTTGTGGGTCTTCCTGGGTTTCTTCTCCCACGGGAGTCGTGATTGTATATTGTTCTGGTAATTGATGTTCCTGGCATACGCTGTATATGCTCGCTCCAATTGTTTTCATGTCTTCTTATTATATCTATAATATTATGCATTTTTAATTCGGATCTAATGTCTTCACTTCTCTTTTTATCAAGTAGTGTATAGTCAGCCACAAACCTAAAAAATTTCATTCCAACAGCCTCAATTCTTCTCTGGTCTTTCTTCCTTAAAACCCAGTTTTCGCATCCACACAGTAAAGCTGGTAAAGCCATCACTTTGTAAAACTGTAGTAATGTTTCTTTCCGAATTTTCCTACCTAAAGTTCGATGCATTGTTTTACAAAAATAATTAAAAGCATTTAACTTATCATCTATTTCTCGGCTCTTATTATAAGTGACGTTGCAGCCTAGATATTTGAACGTATTAATTTGTTCAACAAACAAACAAACAACAAACAAACAAACAAACAAACAATCACAATTGATATGACAATAATTTTAATCAATGGTTTAGTGCTAATGAGTTAAGCTTGAATTTAAGTAAAATTTACATTTTTTAATTAGCCTACCAAACTTGAAAGTAAAATATAACAATCAGGCAACCCTACATGTCCCTAGGTCCGATTCCCCCGTACTTCGCCAAATGGTGATCAGAGAAGTGATATTGATATAATAATGGAATGAAAATCGGCCAGCATGATGTTGATGTTAAACAGGGGAGAAAAGGGAAAATCCCAGAAAAATCAGAACTGCGACCTTGTCAACCACAGGTGTTACAATAGGTCACAAGCCTGATGAGGACTCAAACCAGGACCCCCTGCGTGACAGACTGATGTCTAATTTATTACAACTGTTCAGCAAATAGGTTAAGTAAAAAAAAAAATGTTGCCAATATACATACACAATATACTATAAAACATTATCGATTTGCAATATGCTGCGTTACAGATAAAAATATTTAAATAAAATCATTATCCAAGTACTCTTGCTCACTATAAAAATTGTTATTCAACAAAATAGTTTTAGCATTATGTTTGAAGCTCTTCCAATTCGTAATTCTGTTAATATTTTCAGGCAGTTTATTATAAAATCTAACAAAGTTCAATAAAGCATTAAATAATTACAAACATATCATCGTTTCTGAATGGTCTCTACAGTTGAACGAATATTTATGCAGGAACTGCAGCCATTTCATCGTCTTCTAATATCGTTTGTAGTTTGAAATAAATTTTGAATAAAGAGTTTCAATTACAATCGTATTTCATCGTTTCTCAAAGCTTTTCCATTTGTATTTATTTATTTACTTATTTACTTACTTATTTGCTTAATTACTTATTTACTTAATTATTTATCTATATATCTGTTTTATTTATTTACTTACTTATTTACTTATCTATTTATTTATCTATTTATTTATCTATCTATTTATCTAGGCTCTCTATAT
This sequence comes from Periplaneta americana, assembly GCF_040183065.1. Lineage (NCBI taxonomy): Eukaryota > Metazoa > Arthropoda > Insecta > Blattodea > Blattidae > Periplaneta > Periplaneta americana. The sequence goes on along the minus strand of NC_091132.1, from coordinate 46,989,996 downwards.
TTATTTATTAAGCAAAATGAGTACAAATTAAAAAACATACAACAAAACGTTTGTAGCTAAGTACTGCCGTAAGAGCCAGGCTCGTGTACGATGTGGTCATTAAATTGAAAGGAAAGTTTAATAAAATCTTACAATTACAAACAGTTCACTGTCTCTGAGCAGTCTCTGCGTTGAAAGAGTGTGAAATAACGTACAACGATTAGGTCTACAAAAACCTAGCCGTCTTTCGACAGTGTCTACAGTTTAGGTAATGTTTAGCAACAATTAAAACTATACCATGGTCTGAATTTCCTCTGTAGTTAGAAATTAAAGATTAATTATTTGAATTCATATCGTTTTATCATCTTTAAATCTCTATAGTTCAAGTGGACATTGAATAGAAATGATCTGGCTCTTTATCTTTGCATATGAGGGGGTTGGGGTCAGATGCAAAGGGGTATAAGTGCTCTTAAGTTATTTGTGAGAAAATGTGGTTGGAAGTACAAGCTTTCGTAATTTCCATGAAATTTTTTGTTTCAATTTCAGTGTGTGATGTGGTTAGAAGATATATCCCTTTTCCACCAAAATTGTAGTTGCTTTAGCTTGCCCTGAATGCAGAGTTTCTCAAACTTTTTTGAAGTGGGGACTACTTTTTTAAGTCAGAACAATTCCGCGGACCACCTTACTCTTGTTCTCCTCGAAAGCAAATTTATCATTTTTTTAGCATACTTTAATACCAGTATACTTATATTTTAAAATAGAATTAATTAATTATAATACTTTTCTAATTATATTTTTATGCCAATCACAAGTAACATAAAAAATTCTGTGCATTGTTGATTCATCGCTCGCCTGTTAGCAGTTAGTTGTTTGAAATCCTTCTTACGCTAGTAGTTGTCCATGTCTCTGTTAAATAGTGCCCATTATAAATAATGGAAAACTGGCTTCGATCCGGATCTTTGAAAAGAAAGGAACATGATGATGATACGCTTCATTTAGGCAGTGTTAATAGTTCAGAAGCTGTGTGTAAAGAAATATATTAATTATAGTGCCATTAAAGAAATACTGTATGTAGTTCTAGTGGTAGCTATTCAAAGAAAAATACTTTCGTAAATATCACAAGAGTTATTCGGAATTTTTTATTTAATTGGTGTGGCAATGAGAGTGAACCAAAACCTCGGTGCGTTGTTTGTTACGAAGTGCTTTCAAACGAGTGTATGAAACCCGCGAAATTGAAACGGCACTTAGAGACGAAACACGCAAGTGTAAAAAGTAACCCTGCCGGATTTAAAAATAGGCGGAGTCTAAAATTTCTTATATCGTCATCTGAAAAAATAAATAAAAAAATTAATGCAGAAACATTCCCGATTTTCAACAAGTAAAGATGCAATTTGGCACGTTCTATTATTGGTGACGTACAGTACGTGCACATTTCAATGTGCATATTGGGTGTCGGCAAAACTATTAAGAAAGTCATCAATACATTAAAAGGTTCCTCTGTTACTTTGGTCCTCTGTTATGAATTCGGGTGGTCCCTGGCTGGGTTACAGGCTCGGCGCCAGATATGCAGGAGAAGATGGCGAGAAACGCCACGTTCATAGTGTTTTAAATCCTTCTTTTGTTGCTGAGAGTAGTGTGGGAAGTGGGTAGGATAAGAAATTTCATAAAATATTAGTACTGGGAGAAAAAGTGAAAAGCGATTGCCATGTGTCATTTTCAAACTCTAAGATTTTCAGCTGTAGTGAAACCTGTCTAAAGCGGCCATCTGAAGTTACCTTGTAAAATGGCCGTTTTATCAGGTGGCCGCTTGATTAAGGTTGCGGTTTTTATGAATCAGCATGAAAATACTGAATTTCATTCACTTTTTAGTACTGTGCGCATACAACATTTGTGCATATTAATGTCAGCCTATTCCATTCTTGCAACAACTAGCCTTTTCAAAACTCGCTTGCGGTACCTCAGTTTAAATTAATGGATAATACCTTGATCAAGGGGCTGGACGTGTGATGTCCGCTCTAACCACCCATTACTAGCAAAAAATTGCTTACATTGAGTTCTTTGGTAGTTTCAAGAGCTTTCTCTTGAATTATAGGCCCGCTTACTGGCAATTTCTTCGCCCTCGCACACTTGAACCATTCGTAAACGAAATCATTCACATTACTAAACACAGATTGTCTCTTCCTTTTTTGGCCACCACGCATATATTTCTCTCATTCTTTTAATATTTCATCTTTATTCTTAATTATACCGTTTATTTGTGTCCTTCACATTTGAATATTTCTGCAATTTTTCTCGCACATGTTCCCTTCTCACTTTCTTCAATCATTATTCGTCTTGCCTCTAAACTTAACACCACTCTAGATTTATTGTTAGATATGATTTCTCTCTCAAACTAACTTCACAATTCCTCTGAATAAACTGAATGAAAAGAAAAAAAAATCGTAAAAGCTGGCCCGAAGAGAGGAAGATAGAAAGAGGAGGAAAAAATAAAAAAATTCCAATGGTTAACTACTGACCTAAAACATACTGTGACATTACTTACTTACTTACAAATGACTTTTAAGGAACCCGAAGGTTCATTGCCGCCCTCACATAAGCCCGCCATCGGTCCCTATCCTGTGCAAGATTAATCCAGTCTCTATCATCATACCTCACCTCCCTCAAATCCATTTTAATATATAAGCCTCGGAATACTGTGACATTTTCGATAGAAAAAGTCCGTGTTTCAATCCTTTAAAAACGAGTAAGAATTTAAAGCTGTGCAGGGTCGGAGTGGAAAATGACAAAAGAGTCATAAAACAGTAACCAACTAACCCCAAGATATGGAGGGTGTACTGTTGTACACTTAGCTATTGTCTCGTGACTTAGCTTCCTGCCCTCTAACCATTGAAAAAATAGGTCAGACAGTATCCGTGAAAAGATTTTTTGTTGCACAGTGACTGTTATAGTCCGGTTCCAATGCAAATAGACCCCGGCCGCTGGCCGGCGCAAGAGGTGGCCGCTAAATAAAGAGAGAATTTGTATTGATCTTATGGAAAATCCAATTGGTTCCAGAGAAAATTGGCCTTTTGGCCAGGTGGCCGTTTAAATGAAGTGACCGCAAAGGCAGGTTTCACTGTAGTGTGATAAGCAATTCGTTTAAATTTTATTTTTTCTTCTGAAGGACCACGAAGGCAGAACTCGAGGACCACAGGTGGTCCGCGGACCATAGTTTGAGAAACGCTGACTTAAATCATGTTCTTAGAAATGTCACTTGTAGCCCTTTGCTTCTCATCCCTTTATATGAAAACCAATGTACCTTGTCATTAAGAAAGTTAAACATTCCTGCAATAGGGCCTAGATTAAACGAGATATCCGTCAAACAGTAAGTTCAGATATGTGATGGTAAAACGTAGTAGTTCTGAACTGGTGATACATTACTGCACACGCTACGAGGACTCAGTAATTGAATTAATCTAGTTGGTGTGTGTTTGCAATCGATAGCAGTGAATGATAATCCCATTTTTAATGCTATTTGCAGTGCGACGCATTTCGCCATTTAATTGCGTTTGAATTTTGCAAATTGATATATATGGAACAGGGACTCTAATTAAAAGTGAAAATTTCACGAAATTAGTTACTGGGGTCCTGGTGTGACGATGCTAAATCTGATAAAGTGTTTTCTTGTTATTTTTATGCATTTTATGCTCTGCGTTATGATTACTCTCTAAAACCACAGCCACCTGTGCTACAAATACTAATTATATCACAGCGTTGAAATGAATCATTTCCTGGTTTGAATTTAATTACATTGCTCTCTCGATTCTTACTTACGATTCAGTAATTGGCTCTTTATGTCTGATATTGAGGTAGGTAGCATCCAATTCAGTTTTCGTACCAGCTGTAACAACTCTCATAAAATTGTGTAGTCTAATGAAAGAATGGGTTAACCCACAATTGAAATGAGATATCCTAGGCTTAAAAGTGTCACCAATGTCTGTCCGTTCTACAGTGGAACTTACTTACAAATGGCTTTTAAGGAATCCGAAGATTCGTTGCCGCCCTCACATAAGCCCGCCATAGGTCCCTATCCTGTGCAAGATTAATCCACTCTCAATCATTATATCCCATCTCCCTCAAGTCCATTTTAATATTATCCTCCCATCTACGTCTCGGCCTCCCCGAAGGTCTTTTTCCCTCCGGCCTCCCAACTAACACTCTATATGCATTTCTGGATTCGCCCATACGTGCTACATGCCCTGTCCATCTAAAACGTCTGGATTTAATGTTCCTAATTATGTCAGGTGAAGAATACTATGCTTGCAGGTCTGCTTTGTGTAACTTTCTCCATTCTCCTGTAACTTCATCCCTCTTAGCCCCAAATATTTTCTTAAGCACCTAATTCTCAAACACCCTTAACCTATGTTCCTCTCTCAAAGTGAGAGTCCAAGTTTCACAACCATACAGAACAACCGGTAATATAACTGTTTTATAAATTCTAACTTTCAGATTTTTTGACAGCAGACTAGATGACAAAAGCTTCTCAACCGAATAATAACACGCATTTCCCATATTTATTCTGCGTTTAATTTCCTCGCGAGTGCCATTTATATTTGTTACTGTTGGTCCAAGATATTTGAATTTTTCCACCTCTTCGAAGGATAAATCTCCAATTTTTATATTTCCATTTCGTACAATATTCTGGTCACGAGACATAATCATATACTTAGTCTTTTCGGGATTTACTTCCAAACCTATCGCTTTACTTGCTTCAAGTAAAATTTCCGTGTTTTCCCTAATCGTTATAATGAACAATCTTAGAAAAAGATTTTATCGCACAGGTACTTTATAAGTTATAGAGTGTTAGTTGGGAGGCCGGAGGGAAAAAGACCTTTAGGGAGGCCAAGACGTAGATGGGAAGATAATATTAAAATGGATTTGAGGGAGGTGGGATATGATGATAGAGAATGGATTAATCTTGCTCAGGATAGGGACCGATGGCGGGCTTATGTGAGGGCGGCAATGAACCTCCGGGTTCCTTAAAAGCCAGTAAGTAAGTAAGATACTTTATAAGTCCCAGAAAGGAGGCAGTGCGCATGATCAGACATACAACGAAACAAAACTAATTTTATTGCCTCAACTATTATCTATGCATTTCGAACTGGTGTATCAAGGTCACGAACAAAAGTACAAACTACGCACGAGTCACTGAACTGAAGACTGTGAACTGAAGCACTGGTAATTCCGGCTGTCTCAGCTGAGAATCGTCCAGGATTGGAGCAAGCACACTTGACAAATGCAGTCCATTGCTTGACCTTGAGCCGCCAGTTCGAAATGCACAGATAATATCCTTCTCTTGTGAACCAGGTCGCACATCCTCTGATCATGCGAACTGCCTCATTTCTGGGACTTATGAAGTATGTGTGCGACAAGACTGTATGTTCTAAGTGGATCACGAAGGAATAGTATGTAAAGGAATAGTTCATGATTAAAGCGGTATTCTTTACGAATACAATGTCCGTTCAACACTTATAGGCCGTTACATCGTATGGACCAGGAAGAATATTAAAACCTGCCGAAATTTCTAAATGTTAATTACGATTTACTTCTGTAAATGAATGAAAAGTGCAACATTTATGAATGAAACAACAGTTTTGATATATAGAATAATATCCTTTTGAAGCTTATCTGGGATTGATACAACTTGCATTCTAAAATGTATTGTTCATAGAGAAAAAGAGAGAGTAGCCCTATAGGCAAACCTATAAATATAATTTGTTATTTTCAGACTTGACTAAAACCTTTGATAACCTAGATAAGCAAAAGCTGTTTGAATTCCTTGAATCAAGAAACATTTCAGACAAATTATTATAAATAGTAGGCCTAGTGTAGGTTTACGCAGAAAACAAAATAAACTGCCAAAATTATACAGACTGTACATGGTCTACTAACATGATGTGTAGTGAAATTTTGTTGCCCTTCTATTTTCGTTTTAAATCCTAAACTATCATGTTTTTAGAATTGATAGAAGTCTAATATTTAGTGCCAATGACCTTCCGCCCAACGCACGCTAACACCACCACAATAGAGAAACAACAGAGTATCCTGATTTGTAAACAAGGATATCATTACAGTTGCAATGTACGTGGCGGACCGAAATAAATAATTATGTCTACTACCATTTCCAAAAACATTAGACTCAGATAACATTTTTTCCTAGGGAAACCACAGAAGTTACATACAAATTTTGTTAGACTTTTTTGTTCGGTAGTTTATGCTCTACCACCAGTTATTTTTTGTAGTTTATATTGTTTACACTCTGTATATAAATTATACTAAACTCTCATAAGAAGAATATTAATAAGGGATAATGACAGAATTGTTCGCATTTGCTAACATTATTGAATACATGGATGATATTCGAAACAAATGAACAGAACTGAATAATGGAGAGCGGCGAAAATATCATGTATACTTATCGTATAATGTATTCTGACAGTATTGGATACCAGTAGTCCACTATATTCTTTTTATTAAAGAAATAATTAAAAAACAATCCCACTTGTTGGTCTTCCTATAACCTAACGCTAGCTAGTTCCAGTGAGTCTTATGGCAAAATTGATAATTTGTTGCATTATAAAAAGTTTGAATGGCATATTTAATTTACAAATACAATCCAGAACAGAAGTTCACTAACAGTATAGGCCTAACGCCGCAATGAATCTAGCAAGTGACGAGCTGAATGGCTTAAAGAATGCCACGTGATCACAGTTCAGAAACGTTCTAAAATGTGTCCGTTATATTGAAAGAAGTCTGTCAACAAACAATCTGTGTCCACCATTCTTCTCAAAGGTTTCTGATTTCATAGTGTGTCCATAAGACAATACCTGAAAAATTGCTGCATGTCGACTAATTATTTCTCCACATATTCCGGTTATGTTACCGGAACACAATCGCCGGACAGTGTTGCCGTCGTCCAACGAGCCGCTGCATCAGGATACGTAGTAGCTCGAAGGCTCGTCTGAATAGTACGTTAGTTTCGGAGTGAAATGAATCTGATTTTTTTCCCCCCCCTTTTACTCCCTTCTGAAAATGGCTTTCTAGTTGGCTGCTTTTACTCGTAGATCAAGTTAGAGATGCTGCTATAGGGACTTCGAAAGGCAGACAAAAATCTAGAGGTGCATAGATAGCTTTACTATGCTTCATATCTGTACGTAGAACTATATAGTTTCGAAGTCAAGGGGAATACAGATATAATGAGACAAAGAGAACAAGGTGAATACAAGGAAAACAAGGGGAAGACAAGTAGAACAAGCAGAATACAAGGTTAACTAGGGAAAAACATGGAGAATACAAGAAGAACAAGAGATAAAAAGAGGGAAGACAAGGATAACAAGGGGATACAAAAAGAAAAAGGCGAACTCAAGAACAAAGGGAAAAGTAGAACAAGAGAGAGAGAGACGGGTAGAACAAGGGAAAGACAAGTAGAACAAACAGAAGAGAATCAGAACAGGGAAATATATTGGTAACGAGGGAAATTCAAGAACAGGGGAGAACAAGAGAAATACATGGAAAATACATGGTGGCAAAAAATACAAGGAGAACAAGAGGAAGACAAGTTTATTTATTATTTATTATTTAAATTTAAATATACAGAATACAGAATATAATTACAACTATAGAAATAGAAATAAAATAATACAATCAATATAAAAAGGAGATACAGTAATATTAACAAAATTTGAGGACCGAATGAGATGCGCTCGTGTTCGGTGGCAGTTCAGATACGTTATTAATAGGCTTATAAGAGAATATACAAAATAAAATAAAATAGAAACTAAAATTAAAATTACAGCCACAGTGAAATTATATAATATAATAGGCCTATATTAATATGAGGAATATAGAAAATGAAATAAAATCAAATAGGAAATAAAAAATTAACAGCGGCAATGAATTTATATAATATAATACTAACATAGAGAAGAATAATATCGTACGTGAATAAAGTAGGACAATTGATTAAAAAAAAAATAAAAAATAAAAAAAATAATATAAATTCCAAAATTATAGAATACAAATATAATATAGAATGATTAATTCATACACATAGGCTATAAATTTATTTATTCAAATTGAAGACATTAACACGTTTCTAATTTTCTTGTTATATGTTAGTGGGTTACATGTTAGAAGTTCTGGGTGTAATTTAGCTAAAGAATTATACAAACGAGGGCCAAAATTAATGCTCTGCTTTAGACCAGCAGATGTGAAACATTAAGTGTGCTATGCAAAGACATTTCGCTAGTCCGCGCTACGAGCGTGCTAAACTAGCCCCGACTATCGACTGATTACTTGTACAGGATTCATATCATATCATAACGCTAACACTGGCTTATGAATACGAAAAACGTTGGTTTTCTGATCATCTACCGGAAGCCCTCGCTAAGAATGTCTATGAATATGGCCCTTAGGTTCTACTAATGTCGAATTATTATTTCGTCTTGTGTCGTGATTATGTGCATGTAATATAAACTTATTACGATTTTATGATACAATTTTAACAGAGTATATTTATAAATTTGTTCAATATTAAATACATTAAATTCAGAATAAATTAATTTAGTTGGATAATCAAAACGTTTCTTCAAACAAATTTTAATTATTCGTAACAAATTATTCGTAGAACAAACAGAAGAAAAGCAGAACATGGAAATATATTGATAACAAGGGGAATTCAAGGAAAACAGGAGAGAACAAGGTAAATACATGGAGAGCAAAAATACAAGGAGAACAAGAGGAAGACAAGTAGAACAAGCAGAAGACTAAGCCAGCAAAGGAAAGAGATGGAGAATACAAGGAGATCAAGAGGTAATAAGGGGAAGGCAAGGTAAACAAGGAGAATTCAAGAAGACAAGGAGAAAACAAGTAGAAAAAGGAGAAAAGAAGGGGAACAAGGGAAGTATAAGGACAATACAAGAACAAAAGTGAGAAAACAAGTAGAACAAGGGAAGGCAAGTATAAGAAGAAGAATTTAACGAGAACAAGCAGAAGACAAGGAGAACAAGGGAAAGACATGGACAATATAAGGAGGACAAGGATAATATAAGAAGAATAATAAAGGAAAAACATGGAGAATAGGAGAGCAAAGATAATACAAAGAGAACAAGGGGAAGACAAGTAAAACAAGCAGGAGACAAGCAGAACAAGGGAAAGACATGAAGAATATAAGGGAAAAATAGGGAAGACAAAGATGAGACAGAAAAAACTAGGATAATAAGAGGAAGACAAGAATAACAAGGAGAAGACAAGGACAACAAAGAAATTTCCAGGACAAGGGGAATGCAAGGAGAACGAGGGGTTGCACTTTATGTGACAATCAATTCTCCCACGTACTTCGTGAGGAGAAACACAACTCACGACATAGGCTATAGAATGCACGGATTTGAAGAATTGTTCGTATGGTGTTACTATTACTTTGGACTTAATTAGGTGAAAGAATCCACCATCGCAAAATCAGCCAGCCTTGAAATCAGAGTCTAGCATGGTAGCCATTGGATGACCGGAAGCAACGTGCTTTGAAATATTAACAAAGTAGCTAACTTGAAGAGAATATCGACTTTTTCAAGGAATATTACTTAAGAAGAAATGAGCAAACATCAGTCTCTTTTATGAACGGAGCGCGTGGTGAACGTCGTGGAATTCTCTTCGCCGTCTGCGTGCATTGTTCCGTCTTGCCTTCGTAACTTACGCCGCATTCTATGCTGACGTTTTAATCGGTCGAGGAGATCAAACGGAATATCTTAATAGACCGTGTGGCAGGAATAGCAGAGCGCAAACAGAATACAATGAAGACATTTCGCTGGTGGGTGGGTAAACAGCGTAAACGCCATCAGGAGACCGATCAGCAAGCATCGCTTTACGAAAAACTATGCTCGGTTTCATTTTTCTCGTCTTTATATTTCTTCCTTTCTTCCAATCACTCTCTTACATTCCTCTCTCTCTCTCTCTCTCTCTCTCTACTTTTTTGTCGTATCGTTATATATTTGTCTATAACTTTTCTCTTATCACCCTTTTCTTCCTTGTTTCTTTTTCTTTCATCCTTTGTTCTTTCTTTCTTTCTCTCTTTCTTCCTTTGTTTCTTTTTTTCTCTGCCCTTCTCTTATTGTCAGTTTCCTTACGTCTGTTTTCCTTCCATATTTTGTTCCATTGTCTTTTTTCTATGTGTTATTTTGCTTACCCGTTCTGTTACATTTTTCTCTTCATTTTTGCTATTTTTCTACATTTCTCTCCATTATTTTTCTATCTAAACTTTCAATCTCTCGCTAGGCTTCTTCATCTCGTCTTTACTGTTTCTGTTTTCATTTCCTTATATTCGCCTCGTCTCTTTCTTTCTCTCTTCTTATACCTTTTTAACCAATTTTTACTTTCGCATTTTACAAAATACAGGGTGATTCACGAGGATTTACCGTCACTTACGGAGCTTATTTCTGAAGACATTCTAAGCAAAAAAGTCATATAAACATGTATCCTAATCTCAATGTTTTCAGAGTTAGCTTACACTAATTTAAAATTGTTAATAAAATACCTTTTTCTTTAGTTTAAAGGGTAAAAGAATATTACATATAGAGAATGAACTATTCAGAAGTATTATATCTTTAATTGGCTAGAGTTCGGAAGCTAAAAATATGTTGTTAATTGCTTTTTTAAATTTTTAACTAAAAATTAAACTATTTTTACGCACTTATCACAAAAATTGTTATACAAATCATACGACTTTAGGAACTTGATTCTTTACAGTTTAATTAAACATCCTAAATGTACAGTCTTCAAGAATTTATAAGAGTGGCGTGATTTATAACAATTATTGTGATAAATGCGTAAGAAAATGTATTTTTGTAGTTAAAAATAAAGATAAAAAATTCTGTACGAAGCAACTATGGAATTCACAACACATTTCTAGCTTCAGAATATTAGCTAATTAAAGAAATGATACTCCTGAATAGTTCATTTTTATCCGTAATATTCTTTTACACTTAAAACTCAAGAATAATGGTATTTTACAAAAAAAAAAACTTCAAATTAGTGTAATTCTGAAAATATTGAGATTAGGACAAATGTTCATATCACATTTTTTGCTCAGAATGTCTTCGGAAATAAGCTCCGTAAGGGAAGGTAAATCCTCGCGAATCATCCTGTGTGTGTGTGTGTGTGTGTGTGTGTGTGTGTGTGTGTGTGTGTGTGTGTGTGTGTATACTATGTACAGGGACATCATTTTATTTTTACTAACATTTCTACTATTAACCTGGCTATACCTTTGAATTAAAGGTTCAAAACCGGAAACACCGTTTTCTACCCCCTTCCACTGGAGTTCGATGATACTGGCGTAAAATACAAAAAAATCACTTTACTAGGTATAGGAGGGAAGAAAAGTAGTTCATACATTTACGTAAAGTAGGAAATAATGCGATTTTGAGTTTGATAATTTTCATTAGGTTTTTCTTTAATGAAATTAAAGTACTGCATTGTTAATAAGTGTTTCTACTCCATTCGGACATATTCATTATGTAGTTAGCCTACATTATACAGTCTACAGCACATTAGCGTACACTATAGAGAATGAAGTTAAATTGAAAAATGAACATAATATGGATATTTAAACACATTTTTAAAAATGGTGGCCGTTCATTTCGATACAGGCTTCAGTTCTTTTTTTGCAAATTATTGCACTATAGACTATTGTACCTAATTCCAATTACCAGTTTCGTCCTTCGTACTAGTAACTCATGTTGAAATAATTCTGTACCTACTCTATAAAAGAGTACCTTATGTGCTGTAAATTCAATCTTCACTTCTGCCCGATCCGAAAAGATAAAATTACTCAGACATTCTATCTACTGTTCGTCTAAGTGGTTTTGTCGCAGGGTCGTAGAAAGGGAGGAAATCACGTGCCTATGTGTATGAATTAATCAACCTATATTATATTTGTATTCTATAATTTTGAAATATATATTAGTCCTACTTTTCACGTGCGATATTATTCTTCTCTAGTGTTAATATTATATTATATAATTCCATTGCCGCTGTAATTATATTTTAGTTCCTATTTTTTTTTACTCATTTATTTATATTATTATTATTTTTTATTTTAATATTATATCTGAACTGCGACCGAGCACGAGCGCTGCTCATTCGGTCTCAAATTTTGTTAATACTACTGTATCTTCTTTTTATATTGCTTGCATTATTTTATTCGTATTTCTCTTTGTTTGTTTTGTAATTATATTTCTTTATTCTGTATATTTGAATTTAAATAAAATTAAATTAAATTACTTTTACCACCAAAAAAAAGTTAAATAATTAACGAGGCCCTTTTATTTATTTTAAACAGTTGTATAATATTACGTAGACGTCCAATTCCTAACAGAAATTAATGTTTTCAGAAAAGAGCTAAGACAGCCCAATTACTACTCTTTACAGAGGGACGAGCAGCAGCCATTGGGGGAAACAGGGATGTGACATAGGCAAACGACGACAGTACTTGTACGAGAATATGATTCAGTATATTGAAAGCGAACATATTTCTGGAACATACTGTACTCACTAACTCAGTACTGTTTGTGTTTACTATGACCGTAAGGCGACTTTGACTGTATACGCTTGGTTCTGTGTGGAGAACGGTTCCAAGTTTACTAGTAGAGGGGGTGGGAGTGAAGTACATTCAAAAACTCAGGTACAATAAAAATTGAAGTAAAAATAAAATGATGTCCCTATATATATTTAACGAAAGAAGATTAAAATTACAGTACAGATATAAACGGATGCATCATATAGACAATATGAACAATTCAAATTATCATATAAATTTAATAAAACCAACTGGTAAACGAAGATAGGAAAACCACTAAAACGTTGCAGTGAAAAAATGTTATTTCTAAAAAAATTGAAACCTAAAAGCATGAAGGGTCAATGCTGCTGCTGTTATTGTTATTATTATTATTATTATTATTATTATTATTATTATTATTATTAACACACTAAAGTAACAGTGTAGGTCGAGTCGTTTTCAACTGTTGGAGGGTTAGGTTGTTTCAGTGGGACAAAGCGCGTTATTGCCCGCAACTCCATAGTGTTGTAAATGACTTGTGGACTTGCATGCAGTCCTGAACTTAATACAAGTACGATAAACGTTGTAGTACGCGCCACCTTCTCGTTCCTCTTATCGGGGTGCATTTCCTACCCCCACCCCCACTACACATTCTCTCAATTGTTGTACTTGCCCTGTAATCTTGTTTTCTCCTATCCTTGGTATTTACAATATATTAACATGCATTATTAAGAGTTCTCGTTTCACTCTCTGAAATACTAGTTTACCGTTTAATTGGCGAATAAAGATAACACATTACGATGTTGAAAAAAGTGGTTTTCAGAGAAATACACAGACAATTTTATTATATATCGTAGCTTATTTATTGAATAACCGAATTTATTGAACCCTACTGTATTATTAGGTGTACTGAATACATAGATATTGCATAGAAATACATATTAATATAAATACCGAAAATTATAGCTATAGGAATACCTATTTTTTCATAAAATTCGTATTATTACATAAACTATACATTACAGTGGACAATCGTAATGTAGAATGAATGTGGCTTAAAAATTACAAAATCTGTAATTCGTTGTGGCATTGCTAAAAATTAAATACAGTGGTGATTGGCTATTGTAATTAATGTTCTCGTGATTGAAATAGAGGTAGGCTGTGGTTTCCAAAATGTGGATCACGACTCCGTGGACGATCGTATAGGGAAGTGGAGTCGCGACATGGTTTAAGAAATAAAACAAAAAAACCCGCTTTATTGATATATGTTTCTTTTGTATTTGGATCCATAAACATAAACAAACCTCTGATTGAGATTCTGCTTGATATGTAGGCCTAGCCTACAACTGTTATCAGACAGTACATCTCACTTGTCTATATGTGTCAGAGGAAGAACAATTGTCTGTATGCATCTGAAGTCTGACTAGTGTAATGTGTATCTAGTCAGCGATGTATGCAATGGAGGGGAAAGGAACTGGCCACCCTACCCTATTATTTTATGGCTTAGTTGCCGTATGAGTGTTTTCTTATTAGTGTCACATGAGAGGCTGAAAGTTACCCAACATTTGCTCTTAATAATGTTGAGGGAAAACCCTGGAAAAAACCTCAGTCAGGTGACTTGTCCCAAACAGGATTTGAATACGGGTCCACTAGTTTCGCGGTCAGACATGCTAACCATTAGGTACCGCACAGCAGTAGATTTTTTGTGTTCCGGAAAACACAATAGGTCATATAAAATGTGCACTAGTCTAGTGCATAATGTGTGTGTTTGTTTGATTCCTTAACTGAAACAGTCAAGCAAAATGGAAAAACAATACGAAGAAAGACAAGGAGGTGGGAGACAAGCTGGAAGCCAAGGGATGCGAGAGAACAATGAGTAAGACGTTGAAAAAATAGGAAGTACAGGGACATCATTTTATTTTTACTAACATTTTTAATATTAACCTGTCTATACCTTTAGAGAACCGGAAACACCGCTTGCTCCCCCCTCCAAGACTGGAGTTCGATGATACTGGCGTAAAACACAAATCACTCTACTAGGTATAGGAAGGAAGAAAAGTAGTTCATCCATTTACGTAAACTAGGAAATATCGCGATTTTGAGTTTGATAATTTTCATTAGGTTTTTCTTTAATGAAAGTAAAGTACTGTATTAAGAATAAGTGTTTTTACTCACGCAGTGAGTTATCCATGCGAACGTATTCATTATGCAGTGTATATTATACTGTCTACAGCACATTAGCGTACAATATAGAGAAAGAAGTTAAATTGAAAAATAATCATAATATGAATATTTAAACACAATTTTGAAAATGGTGGCCGTTCATTTCGATACAGGCTTCAGTTCTTTTGTGCATATTATCGCACTATAGACTATTGCATCTAATTCCAATTGCCAGTTTCGTCCTTCGTACTAGTAACTCATGTTGAAATAATTCTGTACCTACTCTACGTACTGTGAATTCAATCTTCACTTCTGCCCGACCCGAAAATATAAAATTACTCAGACATGCTATCTACTGTCCGTCCAAGTGGTTATACCGCAGGATTGTAGAATCACGTGACAGTTAATTACTTAACGAGGCCCTTTTATTTAAGTTAAATTAAACAGCTGTATAATATTATGTAAACGCCCAATTCCTAAGAGAAATTAATGTTTTCAGAAAAGAGTTAAGACAGCCCAGCTTTTACACCAACAGAGGGGCGAGCAGAAGCAGGTGGGGGAAATCGGGATGCGACGTAGGCAAACGGACAGTACCTGTGCGAAAATATGATTCAATATTGAAAGCTCTTTCGTCACTGGAAAACGCGAACATATTTCTGGAACGTACTATACTCAGTAACTCAGTACTGCTTACTATCTCCGGTCTTGGCTCTGTGTGGAGTTGGAACTTCATTAGTAGAAGGGGTGGGAGTGAAGTACATTAAAAAACTCAGGTACAATAAAAATTGAAGTAAAAATAAAATGATGTCCCTGTACAAAGAGATATGGAAGAAATAAGGAAAACAGAAGCGGAAAGGGAGAACTGAAAGAAAAATCAGATGAGGAAGAGAGAAGGTAAGGAAAGAGAAAGAATAGGAGAAGCAGCCAGCATGAGTACGGAAGGATGTGGAGAAGAACGAAGAAAATGTGAATGAGGAATAGAAAATGAAGACGGGGAAAAGAAGAGATCCATCCATGTTTTATAACATTTGCAGCTGTGATCCGGTTATCGCCGAATTCGGTACATAGTAACGGTGCTACTTAGCGACACTTTGTGGTCCCTTCATATGTGACCAGACACTTAAGCGGATGATAGATGTAAATACAATTGTGTGCCTGCTTCCTTACGCTGCTGGCTGTGCTGGAAGCCGACTCGCGATCCACGTGCTCTCTCCCGTCCTGTGTAAAGTGGATATTTTGAACTACAGCATCTCCCACTGCTTCCGCGCTCGTCGTTCTTCGATCTGTTGCTGTTAAAGTGGATAGTGCAAACCGCACCTCTCACTTTCCACACCACGAGTGAACCCACAATGCACTGCGTTGTAGCCCCACATTCCTCTGAATCGCCATAATATGTATATGAGTTAGGAACAATATTACAAGTGTTGTCTTCATAATCCGTCACGTAATTGGTCACATAAATACACCTTTTTGGCTTATTATTATTATTATTATTATTATTATTATTATTATTATTATTATTATTAGTCCGCACCTGTGGAGTAACGGTCAGCGCGTCTGGCTGCGAAACCAGGTGGCCCGGGTTCGAATCCCGGTCGGGGCAAGTTACCTGGTTGAGGTTTTTTTCCGGGGTTTTCCCTCAACCCAATACGAGCAAATGCTGGGTAATTTTCGGTGCTGGACCCCGGACTCATTTCACCGGCATTATCACCTTCATATCATTCAGGCGCTAAATAACCTAGATGTTGATACAGCGTCGTAAAATAACCCAATAAAATTATTATTATTATTATTATTATTATTATTATTATTATTATTATTATTATCGGAGACTTGAAAGCACATAAATGTCTAATCGGCTGCTAGCCGAGGAATAGTAAGTTCAATGGTGGGGTTGCCACCAACTCCATCATAGACATTGGCGACTAACAATTCATGGCGCGTCTGGCCGCGAAACCAGGTGGCCCCGGTTCGAATCCCGGTCGGGTCAAGTTACCTGGTTGAGGTTTTTTCCGGGGTTTTCCCTTAACCAAATACGAGCAAATTCTGAGTAAATTTCGGTGCTGGACCACGGACTCATTTCACTGGCATTAGCAACTTCATTTCATTAAGACGCTATATAACCTAGATGTTAATACAGCGTCGTGAAATAACCCAATAAAAAACAATTCATGTAAACATCCCGTTCTTCCGAAATTGTACTCTAGATACATTATTATATGCAGACGATCAGGTTCTTTTTGCTACAAATGAAGACGAGTTGCAATACTTAATATATCACGTGAATATAATAGCACAAAATTTCAATATGAAAATTTCCCCAAACAAAACAAAAATTATGGCGTTCCAAGGTAAACAGCCAGTTAGGAGTAAAATTTGCATTGGAACCCATACGTTGGAACAGGTAAATTCATTTAAATATTTAGGTTATAATTTGACATATTTACCTGTTACTGATAGGATCTGAAAATATTCAACATTTTAATGGAGCCTTAAGACCCATCAACCAGGTTTTCACAATCACGAAAACCCAAAAATATATCAGGTTAAAAGCATATAAAGTTCTAGCAAGACCTGTCTTCATGTATGGTAGTGAGGCCTGGACTGTCCGAAACTCAGATATTCAACGCCTAACAACTGCGGAAATGAGATTTCTAAGGAGGACTGCCGGCTACAGCTTGCTTGACCACAAAAGGAATGAACTAATTACAAAAGAATTGCAAGTTACACCTATTTATGAACATCTCAACCACTATAGACAAAAATGGCTTAACGATGTCAATAGAATGGACCGTTCCAGACTCCCAAGACAAATCCTCCGCTATATAATTACCACATGGAAGACGATCTCTGGGACGCCCCCTAAAAAGATGGACAGAGACCGTAACAGGCCACTAGGCCTAATACTTGCAAGGACGATTATTATTATTATTATTATTATTATTATTATTATTATTATTATTATTATTATTATTATTATCACTATCCCTACACAAGAAATATGCTTGCATGAATGTAAATCGTGTGCAATTTTGTACAGACCCGGTATATGATTGTCGAGAACAGTTGTATAGCATAAATGATTGTTTTATTAAAACTTTCCCCTTGTAATCTTAAGTGCTTTGTAATTTTTTGTGGGAATTTATTAATAATTTATTTCATAGAACATAATGTGGTAATAGTCCTATTTTTCATTACTAGATAATATTTTATACAAAAAAAATTATATTTAGTTGTCGTTCAATCTTATTTTTGTATCTAATATTAGATTATTTTCATTCAAATTTGTATGTAAACTATAGGAAAAGCGAAAATAAAAATTGCCAGTTCTATAAATTTATTGAAAATACTACATTTGTTGTTATTTTCCATCTATTACATTAATATCCATGTAGGCCTATCTATTATCCCGAAAAGACAAAGTATATGATTATGTCTCGTGACGAGAATATTGTACGAAATGGAAATATAAAAATTGGAGATTTATCCTTCGAAGAGGTGGAAAAATTCAAATATCTTGGAACAACAGTAACAAATATAAATTACACTCGGGAGGACATTAAACACAGAATAAATATGGGAAATGCGTGGTATCATTCGGTTGAGAAGCTCTTATCATCCAGTCTGCTGTCGAAAAATCTGAAAGTTAGAATTTATAAAACAGTTATATTACCGGTTGTTCTGTATGGTTGTAAAACTTGGACTCTCACTCTGAGAGAGGAACATAGGTTAAGGGTGTTTGAGAATAAGGTGCTTAGGAAAATATTTGGGGCTAAGCGGGATGAAGTTACAGGAGAATGGAGAAAGTTACACAACACAGAATTGCACGCGTTGTATTCTTCACCTAACATAATTAGGAACTTAAAATGCAGACGTTTGAGATGGGCAGGGCATGTAGCACGTATGGGCGAATCCAGAAATGCATATAGAGTGTTAGTTGGGAGACCGGAGGGAAAAAGACCTTTAGGGAGGCCTCCCATCTACGTCTCGTAGATGGGAGGATAATATTAAAATGGATTTGAGGGAGGTGGGGTGTGATGATAGGGACTGGATTAATCTTGCACAGGATAGGGACCGATGGCGGGCTTATTTGAGAGCGGCAATGAACCTTCGGGTTCCTTAAAAGCCATTTGTAAGTAAGTAAGTAAGTAAGTAATCCTATCTATTTTAATTTGTATTTGAAATGTTGAATATACCTAGCTACAATTGAAGCCACACTTTTTTTTGCACTAGTAACTCTAGAGCGCAGCAATAACTTATATAAAGCATGTTGTGCTGAATTGTATCCCTCGTGGAAGTTTAAATATATGGAACTATTATTTTGTAAAACATAACATTTTGTTCATTTATACATTTTTATAGGCACATTTCCAAACCATGCAACTGCCTCGAATTTGAAAAAAGAAAAGTCAATATTTCCCTTTTCTGTATAAACAATGGAAAATACCCCGTTAATTTAGTTTATAAGAAATTAGAACCTATCAGTCTATCAAGTGTGAATGTGTTTAATACTAAACATTATATTTATATTTGTTAATTAATTTAATGAGTACTTTTTATTAATAATACTAGAGATTTGATATTTGTTTCTTCTTTTCAGGTAAGTTGCAGACGATATATAAATAAGGTCATAGATGTTAAAACTGGATCTCCATCATCGCATAAGGTTAGTTGAAGTGAACAATTTTTCTCCAAGTATTAAATTATTATTTCGATATAGTTAATATATGTAAAGAAAACGCCTGTACCTTCTATTACAATTAGTTACTATCTCTTTATACAGGATGGAAGTGAAATAATAAATCTGAGTGAGGAACAGTCAGTTATTGTCGGGTGACAGAGGGTATAAGATGGGTTAGCTAAAATGTCCAAATTCAGTAAACCATTGAAAAGTAAACTTCATGCTTACGTTAGTGAATTTGGTGCCCATGTGTTTTCAACCGATGGAACAGTTTTGTTATATAAGGTTTGTGAAAAGACAGTTAATCACGAAAAAAAAAAAAAGTATTTTATAAGTCAACATGTGTCACCTACGAACTAAATATGTGAGTTATGTTGATATAATTTAAATTTATTGCTAAAATATATTATGCCTTTTTTAAATTTATAATGCCTTTTTTCAAAGATTATTGTGCCTTTTTTACGTTTTATTGCCTTTTTTGCCTGCCTATTTTAACTGTTATAAATGACTAAACATCCGGGCTCTAATAATGACCATTATGATATAACACGATTGTATGGAAATTTTACTACTATTATGATATAATAACTACAATCATGATTATGATCATGTTAATTTTTAGATAGTAATATTGATAGAAAGATAAAAACTGCTGGATTAAAAGAAGCTAGAGAAATGAAATATAGCATTTTATTTTATTTTTTATATATTATTTATTTTATTATTTTACTTACTTATTGGCTTTTAAGGAACCCGGAGATTCATTGCCGCCCTCACATAAGCCCGCCATTTGTCCCTATCCTGTGCAAGATTAATCCAGTCTCTACCATCATATCCCACCTCCCTCAAATCCATTTTAATATTATCTTCCCATCTACGTCTCGGCCTCCCCAAAGATCTTTTTCCCTCCGGTCTCCCAACTAACACTCTATATGCATTTCTGGATTCTCCCATATGTGCTACATGTCCTGCCCACCTCAAACGTCTGGATTTATTGTTCCTAATTATGTCAGGTGAAGAATACAATGCGTGCAGCTCTGCGTTGTGTAACTTTCTCCATTCTCCTGTAACTTCATCTCTCTTAGCCCCAAATATTTTCCTATTTATTTTATTATTATTATTATTATTATTATTATTATTATTATTATTATTATTATTATTTTAATGTACCGAATTACATATGACGTTTCCATGCAGATATTCTGCGTCATCGTAAGATGAAAGAGTAGTGGAACGGATAAAAATTCTCTCCGTCACCGGGATTTGAACCCGGGTTTTCAGCTCTACGTTTTGCTCAATATGATATGCGTAAATCACTTAGTGATTTATGACGGCACTTATTCCGTCGCATCCCGGCCAATCAGTCACTCATAACGAGTGCACCTCCGCACATGTGTGGACATTGTCCTACGTTCATGGACATATATGACGTAGTGCAGAGAGCAGGCCACTAGAGGGAACCCAAGAGGTGGAGCTTAAATTGAGACGATTCGATCCGACACCGGGATGGGAATCCGGTGTGGCTTAGTGCAGCGTTTCTCAAATTATAGTCCGCGGACCACCAGTGGTCCTCGAGTTCTGCCCTTGTGGTACTTCAAAAAGACAGAAGAAAAAATAAAATTCAAACGAACTGCGTATCACACTTAGCTGAAAATCTCAGAGTTTGGAAATGAGACATGGCAATCGCCTTTCATTTTTTCTCCCAGTACTAATATTTTATGAAATTTCTTACCCCATTCTTTGACCCACTTCTCACTCTACTCTCAGCAACAAAAGAGGGATTTAAAGCACTATGAATGTGGCATTTCTCGCCATCTTTTTCCTGCATATCTGGCGCCGAGCCTGTAACCCAGCCAGGGACCACCCGAATTAAGAAGACCAAAGTACCGAACCTTTTCATGTATTGATGACTTTCTTATTAGTTTTGCCGACACCCAGTCTGCACATTGAAATGGACACGTAGGCCTGCTGTACCTGTACACCAATAATAGAACGTGACTAATTGCATCTTTACTTTTGAAAATCGGGCATGTTTCTGCATCAGTTTTTTTACTCCGGAGTATTTGTTTTTCCAGATGACGATATAAGAAATTTTAGACTCTGCCTATTTTAAAATCCGACAGGTTTACTTTTTACACTTGCGTGTTTCGTTTCTAAGTTCCGTTTCAATTTCGGGAGTTTCATATACTTGTTTGAAAACACTTCGTAACAAACAAAGCACCGAGGTTTTGGTTCACTCTCATTGCCACACCAATTAAATCCAAATTCCAAATAACTCTTGTGATATTTACGAAAGTATATATTCTTTGAATAGCTATCTCTAGGACTAGATATTTCTTTAATGGCACTATAATTAATATATTTCTTCACACACAGCTTCTGAACTATTAACACTGCCTAAATGAAGCATATCATCATCATGTTCCTTTCTTTTCAAAGATCCGGATCGAAGTCAGTTTTCTATTATTTAAAATGGACACTATTTAACAGAGACATGGACAACTACTGCGTGTACCACATAAGAAAGATTTCAAACAACTAACTGCTAACAGGCAAGTGACGAATCAACACTGCACAGAATTTGTTATAAGTTAGTTGTGATTGGCTACAAAAAATATAATTAGAAAATTATTATAATTAATTAATTATATTTTAAAATATAACTATACTGGTATTAAAATATGCTACAAAAATTATAAATTTGCTTTCGAAGGGAACAAGAGTAAGTGGTCCGCGGAAATGTTCTGACTTAAAAAGTAGTCCCCACTTCAAAAAAGTTTGAGAAACGCTGGCTTAGTGGATAAAGCATCAGCACGTAGAGCTGAAAACCCGGGTTCAAATCCCGGTGCCGGAGGGAATTTTTCTCCTTTCCACTACTCTTTAATCGTAGAGAAATTATGCCTAACATGTAATTGATTCGTTGCTGTACCTCCCAACCACACTGTTGTATGAATAGACGAATATCTGGCACATGAATTAAAGACAAAGAACGTTAAAAGACGGGGAGGGTCGTAGAATGTCATTTTATGACAGTTCTGCGTTTTAAATGTTTTCCTTCAACCTTGGAGAGTTTTGTGTCGCGGGCCACCCGCTGGCCCGACTCAACTCCGCGCAATAATGAGACCCCAGCACTCAAAAAGGAAGGGAAAAAAACGAGACGAAAGTAGGCAGAGTGAGCCTGAGAGTCCATAGAACAGGCGAGTGCGTTAGGGGAGGTGGAAGACGCAAAGCCCATCGGAACAGATAGTTTCGCTTCTGCCACATGAGGCGGGCTACAAACGAGCTCAAATTGCAAGCGTGGAAAGACTGGTAATTTCAGGTCTGAGCGAAAGAGAGGGCAGCTGCTCGCCTCGCCTCGCCTCGTCTCTTGATATCGCGTTTCGCTGTTTAGTTTATCCTTCAAGATGATTACGATTTAGTTAGGGATTTCGGAACTCCCTTCCTTAGAGAGTAGTGCTTGGTTTGTGACGTGTGGCTGCTTACAAGAAAGCGAAAATTAAAACCTTATATTACAGACTGGCGTAGTGTAGTAGTTCTCTGTTTCATTTTGACTGCCTCTAATTTCGCTCCACAAACATAGGGCTGTGTATTTTCTTCCTTACTACTGCCAGATTCACAGAAAGTTGTGCCAAGATGGTCGTAGTGAAATACGGTTCTCGGTGTAGACGGAATAGTAGTAGTAGTAGTAGTAGTAGTAGTAGTAGTAGTAGTAGTAGTAGTAGTAGCAGCAGTAATAACTATAGTCGCGTCACTGTTATTTCCGGGATGACTCCTCCTCTTTGCTTACGCCTTAGGAAGTGAAGGCTCTATGAAGTCTAGGTATAATTTTTTCGTTGTAAGAATAATCCTAATAGCCAATATAAATATAGGAGTAAGACAAGAGTGCCTATTGTCACCGTCACTTTTTAATGTGTATATGGGCGACATCGTGCAGAAGTGGCAGATGGATTTCAAAGTACGTTTTAAAATAAAATTCCCGCGCCGTGGCGTCGTGGTCTAAGACATCCTGCTTAGGACTCGCGTTACGGAATGCGCGCTGGTTCGAGTCCTCGTGGGAGAAGAAATTTCCTCATGAAATTTCGGCCAGTGTATGGGACCGGTGCCCACTCAGCATCGTGATGCACTTGGGGAGCTACGATAGGTAGCGAAATCCGGTTGCGAATGCCAGCTATAACGGCTGGGGGGATCATCGTGCTAACCACATGATACCTCCATTCTGGTTGGATGATCGTCCACCACTGCTTCGGCATGTGGACGTGAGGCCAGCAGCGGGCTGGTCGGTCTAGGCCCTTCACGGGCTGTAGCGCCACGGATTATTATTATTATTATTATTATTATTATTATTATTATTATTATTATTAATTATTTTAAAATAAAAAAAAACATTAACTTAGATAAGATACTTTTTTTCCGATGATCGGGTTTTAATTTGTGCTTCCGAAGATGACCTACAAATGGCAAGATTTAAATTAAACAAAATTATCAAAGAAAATAGCTTAACTATATCGGCTACTAAAACAAAAGTGTTAGTCTTTAGAGGATTAGAAACAATTAGAGCCAAGATCGTGTTGAATGGAAGAATGATATAACAAATTAATACTTTTAATTATCTGGGCTGCAATATCTCATATGCAAGAAAAGAAGATTTTACAAATAAAATAAACAAATTTAGTTATTTCTGTGGTGTAATAAAAAGAACTTTAAAATACACTAGCAAAGAAACAAGATTAAAATTTTATAAAGTTATGGCAGTCCCTATGTTGCTGTACGGCTCTGAATTCTGGACTCTTACTAAATCTGAAGAAAAAAGAATCGAGGTGATAGAAATAAAATACGAGTATAGTAGGTCATACTCTCTTATACGAGAAACGCAATGAAGACATCAGACTAGAACTGAATATATTCAAGTTAATTGAAAAACTCACAGAATATAGGAATAAATAGAAGCAACACGTTGAAAGAATGACTCAAGACCGTATTCCTAAATTAATATTCGACTACAGACCAACTGGTAAACGAAACATAGGTAGCCCCAGGAAAAGATGGCTTCAACAATTTAAAAATTTATATACTTCATGAGACCGGAACGAGCCAAACAAGACTTAAACCATGTGGCTGATGATGATGAAGAATAATCCTACAGTAAACAATGGCACGTAACTGAAGTGAGGCTTCATTGGCCGCAGTTTGGCGCCAGAGATTCTCAATAAGTGATCCCGCCTACTCCTGTACATGCTGTTTCATGTTAAACATTTTCCCTTACTCGTCAGAGTAGATCTAACCTCACTGTTATGCATTCTTTGCTTAGGAAACTTTTACTTTATAATTAAACAATTGTGTAGAATTCGGAAGTAATTGAGTCGGTCTGTATCGGAGTTGAAAGAAATGATTGATGTAGACGTTGGATTTAGATTTGAAGTTTTAAGAAATGTATTGTGAGTGTAAATTATAAGCAGTTCTGGACGACATCGGAACCGCAAGAAATTTTGGACCGAGTCGCAAGCATTTCCAGATGGTGTTGAAGTCGGAAGGAATAATTCTGGGTCGATTCTAGAATCGGACAAAATTCTGGGTGTAGTTGGAGTTTGTATTTTATGCAGTTCTGGGCAAAGACCGAGCCAAAATTAGAAGGATTTTTTTGTATTCTTGATGTAGTTTAAGTGATCAGTATTTTCATTCGAGTGAAATCGGAAATAGAGTAATACATATTTTTCATTCTGGATTCCGTTGGATTCGGAAGCAATTCTTGATGCAAGCGAAGCTAAAGCTGGAAGTAGCGTAGGTTCATGGTAGAGTTAATAAAACTATAGGAACTTGGAATCTGATTTCAATATAACAGATATTAAGGTGATGAGTTTCCTTTTTCTGAGTTTCGTATTATCTGAGTTGCCTGCAGTCTCAAGGAAACTCATTATCTAATTGAGTGCAATTTATTTTAATTATAAGTGATTATCTATTGCATGCATGACTCGGAACGTTATTTTCTATTGAAATCAAAGGATGAAGTGAGCTTCTTGCAGTTGTAGCTTCATCAAGCTGCTAAACTCTTCACATCCCCACATTCACATTTGATGGGCACTTGCTTATTTGGGCTGCTGAGCGATATTACAAATATTCGGCAACATTTCCCAGATCCGATGGGCTGAGTGATGGTGCCGGCTGTCTTGACGCTCCAGATAACAAAATCGAGTCTGGAAACAGCATCAAAATAATCGAATGGTATATCTGCACGCCGTATTACTGCATGGCTTTTATCGAGCGAATAAACCAAACATGCCCTCGAAGGAAATCCAGGCGTGGTGTTCTGATTTCTATCCAAGCTTTTATCCATTGATTTTATTTTATGAAAGGTTTGCTGCATGATAATTTTAAACCAAACATTTGTCTAAATCGTTATTTTAGCATGGTGTTTAGTCTTCCTGAAAGCATTTTATATAGGGTGTTTCTAAAATGCCTTCTCACAAGAACAACACTTACCACAAGATATCAGAAATGGTAGAAGTGTTGTGTCGTAATGACCACCCTCCCCGCAAAATTCACTGCTTTGAAGACTGCAGATAGAACTTGTATTTGCAGAATGATAAGTGCGCTCTCTAGCACTGTACTATCAAATGGGGAAACATTATGCCAGGCGTGGCGAAAATGTATTCGTGCGCCGAGCCACTGTGTAACCTGCAACGTGCATAGCACCTATGGATGGAGGCGGACACCCGAAGGGGAAGTGAAGCAACTGTCTCACTTATTAACGGATTTTCATTTTCCTTACGTCAAGCACTTAAATATAATTTTATACAGTATAAGCTTACAAATTAATGTTTAGTACGTGTAACGAAGAAAGAAATGAACAAGAAAACATAGGACACATTATCACAACCTAAAATTAACTGTCTTCAGAATGTCTCTGCGACAGAGTTTCAAAATCAGGAATTATGTCACTTACTGCCAGTCGTAGTTGATCACGAAGGTATTTGTCTGTCAGTCGTGATCTAAATTTGGTTTTAACTATTTTCATTGTTGAAAATAATTTTTCACAAACGTAAGTTGTAGCGACCATGGCTTCAACAGAGCAAGCGAAAGAACGAAGCTTCGGATATTTATTTTTTGTCAAAGATTTGAAAAGTTCAACATTTGTCAAGTCCTTACATCTAGCTTTCATTTAACATCACATTGTAAATCTGTGAATTTAAATTGAAGATCTAACCGCACTGCTGAAAAAGGATCGACGTACAGAGATAATAATAATAATAATAATAATAATAATGATAATAATAATAATAATAATAATAATAATAATAATAATAATAATAATAATAATCATCGTCATCATCATCATCATCCTTCATGCATTAGGAAATTGATTCCTGTAGCAGCTACTGAAATTGGTCCATCCATCTTTTGGATGGTCTTCCAATACATTGTTAAAATTTTATAAGGTGATGTCAGTGCCCAGTTTACTATATGGAAGCGAAACATGGGTTATGAAAAAGAGAGATGCCTCTAGATTACAAACAAATGAGATGACATTTTTAAGAAGTGTAGCAGGTTACAGGAAAATAGAACATAAAAGAAACGAAGAAATAAGAGAAGAACTTGAGATATATGAATTAAACAACAAAAAAGAAGAATATAGAAATACATGGATGTCTCACATTTCAAGGATGCAGGACGACAGGATACCATATAAGGTTTGGAAATATAAACCTCGGCGAAGAAGAAATAATAATAATAATAATAATAATAATAATATTAATAATAATAATAATAATAATAAAACTTAACCGTTTAATGTTTCATGAGTGACATGTAGTATAATGTCGTTTTATGTTATACAACCGTTTTTCTCGTAATAATACTTGTGAACAAATCATACTTTAATATTCTCATTATATTGTCAGTAAAAAAATGCGTCCTCCCATCCTACTTGAAACTTTCGTTTTTGTAGAGGTACATGGTTTCGAGAGAGAAATTGCGACGATACGCCACTCGCAGGTTAGAGACAAATGCAAATGGAACGGAGTTTGACTCTAGTGAGTGAGAGAATGCGGGTTGGGGGAGGTAGGAAGCAAGACAAATGCACAGCTATCATTGCGAGCCACAATGTACTCGCGAGTCACATTTTCGCCACGGCTGCATTAGGCCCACTTTCATTCTTGGAAAGTCCTGTATGTTTGCTATGCATTAAAGTATATTACAGCAGAGGGTAGTCGATTTCAAGTTCTATATATTGATCAGGCATGCAAAGCCGCATGTGGGTCACTGTTTTAATTTGTCCTGTTCTTCGGGTCGCGTTCCAATCTCTCTTTTGTGTACCCAGTTTTCTTTCCTTCATGACCCATCACACAAGCTGTCACAGTTCTACGTTCGTGTTTGTCTTCGTCCGACTCCAGTTACGTAAGTCAGCATGAGATTTCCCAGAATTTTCTCAACTTCACTCCGTTCAAATATAACCCACAGTAATGTAATTTAAACATCTTGGAAACAAAATCTGCTCATTGCACGAATCCGATATCTTGGTTTATGATCACAGACATCTTATTTCTCATTGGAATATATCTTCCGAAATTCCATTAGGCTACATTACCAGTATATAGGCTTAAGGTGGGTCACTGTAGAGCGACTTGATGCCCTCGTGTAGCCGTGTCAGGCACTGGTCTTCCATCCAAGCTCCCCGATTTCGATCCTCGCTCCGGTAGCGATTAAATTAGTGGCGGAGGCGGACATAGCAGCTGTTGCATATGGTTTTTCTCGAGGTAATCCCGTTTCCCTTTTTCACTCTATCAAAACTCTCCAACTTACATCATTTCATCTATTGTTTGCATGCAGTAATTAATAGCCTACTAGCTGGGATGATTTTTTAGAGAAAGACAGCTTTTATGTACAGTATACTCCGTTATAAGATGTAGGAGACTCGTCCAGAAAGTAAGATTCCCTGGGGCCGTTTACAGGAAGAAACACAATTTCATGGAAGGATTTTTTGTAACAGATACAGCAATTTTTGTGCTATTTTTCAACATATTCCCCACCGGAATTGAAACATTTGTCATACCATGGGATCAACAGAGAGGTGCAGACGGCTGTCACAAACTGGTTACGATCCCAGGCGTTAGACTTCTACGACACAAGTATAGGTCGCGCAAGGAACGATTACCGAAAAGCAGTGGTGGCGTTATTGTCTGTTTTGACGTATGTATGTAGGCACGTCTAGGGAGCGAGAGATGCGGCCCGATGGAAGTACTCTTCCAAGAAGATGAACAGATGGGGACATCGCCTGTGGAAATAAAGAGCGTAGCAAGAGAAAAATCCGAACCGAATTAAACGTGCAACATGCTGAATATTTACGAATAAAATAATGAAATAATGATATTGAGCGAGGTGCACTAGACTCTCATTTGGGAGGTCCCAGATTCAAACTTCCTGGCTGGCCAGTCTGAGATTTTCATGATTTCACTCAGTTACAAAGGCAAATACCATATTGAAAATTTACATAACATGATTCATCACCACCTTAATTGAAATTGAATTGAATTCTCATTTTCACATAATTTAACGACATTCTATATTATTTTCGATTGTATGTTTTTCTCTCGCAACTTGGATTTGTATGAAGCACCTTTGTTCGTAGCTTTAGGGCCGTATTGTTTACTACAAATCAGAAACAGCCACTGTATTTACACAATATGGCTACTTCGAGACTTTCAATATATTGCAAATTTATGAAACAATCTGTGCTTTATTACGTAGTACAAGATTTCAGTGGTCACCTCTAGGAGCGCTGACTTACAGCATTGTTGCCATTACTTATCGAATGCCCTAGCACTTATTGTATTTGTTTTTTTTTTAATTTGTTTGTCCCATAAGATTCTTTTTACCATATTTATTGTTGCTCTTCCCTTTGATATTCTTGCAGTAATTATTTATTTTTCAAGTCTACCATCTTTAGTTAGTTTACTTCCTAAATATTTCAATTCTATACATCCTTTATTTTTTTCATTTCTTTCTTCTAATTCTAAATCTCTTACATCATCCTTAATTGCCATATAATGTTGATTTTTAGTCCCCAGTTTTCATATTTCTCTATTGATTTTCTCGATATATATTTCAGATTATTATAATCATAATCATGATTATAAATAATTAAATAAAAATAAATACATATTACCATAAATCACGATGATGATAAAGGTAACAAAACAGCCACTGTATTTACAAAATATGGCTACTTCGAGAATTTCAATATATTTCAAATTTATTAAACAATCTCTGCTCCATTACATAGTAGAAGATTTCATTGGTCACCTCTAGGAACACAGACTTGCAACATTGTTGCCATTACTTATCGAATGCCCTAGTACATATTTGTTTTTTTTTTTTTAATTTCTTTGTCCCGTAAAATTACATTTACCATACTTATTGTTGCTCTTCCATTTGTTATTCTTTCAATAATTATTTCTTTTTCATATCTACCATCTTCAGTTAGTTTACTTCCTAAATATTGAATTCAGTACATTCTATTTTTTTTTTTTTTATTTTCCTTCTTCTAATTTTAAATCTCTTACATCTTCATTAACTGTAATATAATCAGTTAATTTTTGTATGTATTTATTCACACTGCAAATGGGTATACCCGGTGGTAGTGGTAACTAATTACACTCAATAATGGCAATAATAACAATTAATAAAAATACAATTAATAATAAATTAATAATAATAATAATAATAATAATAATAAGAAGAAGAAGAAGAAGAAGAACAACAACAACAACAACAGCAGCAACAGGGAGCATCCTAAATTAAATGAAGCACGATCACTTAAACTAACTTTTAAAGTAAATCTAATTTGTATCTTAACCCTAAGTTCGAACTAAAACCCACGAGTATGATATGTTCATACTTGCACAAGTTTAGTCCCCAGTTTTCATATTCCTCTATCGATTTTCTCGTTATATACTTCAGATTATCACAATTAGGGCTAGGATTTTGATGAAATTGCATCTTATTTCTAGTAAGCCAGAAACATTCCTGCTTTAGTATTTATATGTTATGTGATAAACTGAGTGTTTTAAAACACATTTATTAGGACATTTTTTTTTGCATTTTTTACCTCTTACAACTCATAAGAGCATTTTTTGTTTTATTCGGTTATTTTTTTTTAGGTATTTTCACTTAATTTTGGCCATATATCCCCATTATTAATATAAAATATTACTTATTTCCTTTGATATTTTCTATACATATTTTTTTTCAACTAGGCCTAATACTCATTATTTTGTATATTACTTTACTCTTTTTTCTACACAAATATTGTCATTTTAACGTAGTGCATACCACGTAATAGATCAGTCCAACTACCCCTTCAATATAGACTCCTCTATACATGCTAATTCGGGATAAGAGTGGCCTTCTGGTGGACTACATGGAACTACATCAGGTAAAATAAAATTAATTAAAGGTTACTACTTAGAAAAATTATGTAAAATTAAATGAACTTGAATGTTGGTACAGTAGAACCTCTATTATCCGTAGCAATGAAGGGGGTGGGCTGAACGGTTAATCGAAAAAATCGGATAATCCATACATCAAAGATTTTCGTAAATTTAGTGAATAATGCTTACAATCCCGTAAGCTCCTCTATGGTCTTGTATTGGACACGCTAGGTAGAGCATCAGAACTTCACTGATTTAAGTGTAGTTGTTAACAATGGGTTATTAGTTGCAAGCAAACGCCTTATAATGGCTGTTCTATTGGAAGATAGGAAGTGTGGACGTCTCATGTTGTAGATTTACGTACTTCATACACTTTATTCTTGATTTTTATTAAATTGCAAACAGTTGTGATTCCAGTTTCGTGTTCTGAGATGAGCCACAGTTTCTCGTTCCCCAAACCACTCTATTTGCACTTTTTGATACTTAGTACAACACGATTTCTTTTTATGCTCGTGGAAGAAATTTTATATAGAAGTTATACAGTACGACAACTTGAACAGTAGACCATAGGCCTACTGTGTAAGGGTATAATCCTCTCTCGAAAAAAATAACGTGCTAATATAATGTACAGTACTTTATATATTTCTGTAGCAAAAAGAAAAAGCGCGAGAAAGACAGTCGGATAATCCGACAATCGGTTAATAGGGTGACGGATAATCGGGGTTCTACTGTACTATAATTTAATTTAATTTTTAGTCTAAATATTAATATTCCTACTAAGCCAATTATGTAAGATCAATTTTTAGAGCATTTTTAAAGGCATTTTTTTTTAAGATTTTTAGTTCATAAATGCATTATTTTTAGGACATTTTTTTCATGATTTATAGGTCATCAAAATCCTAGCCCTAATCATAACCATCATGATTATAAATGATTATATAAAAATAAATACATATTACCATAATCTTCATAATCATTATCATCATCATCTTCATCAGGACCATTGTTACTGTCATGAGCATCCTCGATGGCTTTAAGAAATGAACTCCTCTCTATCAGTCGCATCTATCATCTAATCCATATGCATGAAGCGTGGACATCTGTGCCCTCCGCCTCTCGAGTAATGAGACAGACGTGGACATCGTGATGGGTTCCCGTCTGCTTTTTCACCAAGTGATTGATTTGATGTTTTGTCGTCTGTTTCAGTATTTGATATCTTGGCATACGTTTAAGACATCTGTTTTTGTATATTCGTGTTTACCAAGCCACGGATATCAAACGGGCCGCGCCCACCCAAGAGTATAATCTCTGACTACGTCATTAATATGTTTTTTATGTTTATTCTTCGGCATTCTTCGGGATGTCATTTCTTCTACATCTACTCATCATTCCCGCTGTATATTTTACAATATCACGACATCAAGGCCGTTCCTCATAAAAGGAAGAAGGTATCCTCTCTACGACTCTTAATTGATGTTGTTTTCTAATGGCCGCCAGATATCGTAAAAAAAAAAAAAGGTTTCGCTTTTTAGCTCCGGGGTTTGGAATCTAGAATTAAGAATCCTTTGTTTTAACGTTGCAGAGGAGTCTCCGTTTACTCAACTTGTGAGCCTCTTGACAGAGCTTTCAAACTTCTACTCATTTCCCCAATAGGCATATTCTCCAACGTTCAAACTGTATAGGCTATTTCAGTACCTACTACATTAAATAGTATATTTAATAGCACTGTATCAACTGCAAAATGATATACCGTCGGTTTAATATTGAGTATAGGGCTGATTAACGTACTACTTTTCACCTACAAGAAATCTGACATATTCAAAATTGACGTAAAAAATGTTAATAAATCATATATATACCTATATTTTTATTGCATACTTGCGTCACATTTAGCCTACTCATTAAATCTGGCACACTTATAGTTTGCATGCTATTAATTTGGTATAGTATTCATTTGACATACATTTGTATAATGTACGGACATTTAAAAAAATGAACATAACAAATTATAAAGTAAAATTGTGGACACATGTTCTTAAGTAATCCAAAATGCGTCCCTAATCCTTATGTTATTGATATCTTTGTACTACATGTTGTAGTCTTCTAATATAAGAATCCCTTAAAACAGGAGTTCTCAAACTTTTTGAGACTGAGCCGTCTTTCACATGTCAGATTTTCCGTGCGACGTTCTTGAACCGAGATTTAAAAAAATGCTCAAATTAAATATGGTGGTATTTTTTTTTTTTAGAAAATACTCATTTAGCTTTCCTTTCCAGCTTGTAAAAATACAAAATTGGAATAAAATGTCTACACGTAGTGAAACCTTGCATGTAATGTTTCACTATAGGCTGCATTATAAATTATTTTACCTTATAGCTGCGACGCCCCGAACTTACACCGCGATGCACAGTTTGAGAACCCCTGCCCTAAAAGATAATTCCCCCCTCCCTTCTTGTTGTTTCTACAAATTCACCTTCTATAATTTTTTATATATCCGAAACCTCTATAATTTTTAAGCAAAGACAAGTAACCTTAGAAACTACAACAGGAACTATTAACATTGTGTACAATATAATTACAGTAGAGCATGTCAAAATATGATATGGGAATGTACAAATGAAACAAAGTAGTTGTATGCCAGAAAAGGTATACCTAAAAAGTTGGGTCAAATTAAATTATATGAAAAAGAAATAAGCCAAATACTTGTATGTAAAATAGGTTATGTGTCAAATTACTTTATGTCAAATAGCAGTAGGTAAAGTGCAGTATGCCAATTCACCTGGAACCCATTGTTGACCTATTTTTTCTTATATAATTCGAAAGCCGATGTCGGTCTTGATCTCCTTATCAAGTCTCTCCATTCTTGTCTGTCTTTCCTTTCTCCAAGAATCTTTTTTGTATTCCCTTCAATTGCATCAAATCCACCTACTTCTTGATTTGCCTATAGGCTTACGTCTATCTGTTAGTCCGTTTTGAAGAAAAGTACACGCGCTAGGAACTGCCATCGCACATAAGCCATTCCGGTGGGCCCATTGTGTTACCCGGAATGAAATGGCGTGCATGACAAGGCCCTTCGCAATACAGATTACCCCGCGAGTCACCAATGAACTCTCCTACTGCCTACAGAATCTCCTTA
Organism: Periplaneta americana; assembly: GCF_040183065.1. Classification (NCBI taxonomy): domain Eukaryota; kingdom Metazoa; phylum Arthropoda; class Insecta; order Blattodea; family Blattidae; genus Periplaneta; species Periplaneta americana. Next base: position 46,956,028 of record NC_091132.1, on the reverse strand, counting down.
CCTATCTGCGTTGTCATCACCTCGGACTTATAACCGCAGGTCCCACGACCTACCATGAGCCCCGGGAGAGAGCCTAGCGCTACCACCAGCAACTAATGACCATATACTATGGGGTTCAAATTCGGTTGCTGCCCGAAGCCTAATCTACTACATCTTACAAAATCCAGGTGGTACATCAGTGAAAACATCGCGATATTCTCATCAGAAGGGCGTTTTGTGAGGATATTTTAAATCGCGGGGATGAAGATGAAGACTTTATTGACACTTGGTGAATGTTTGAAGAAGCATATTTCCATTTTAGTGGTAGTCACTTAAATGAGATTCATTTCAAGAAATAAATGATAGACTATTACTTCATGATCTAACTTATGTTATTTGAAAAAAAAAAATCTTCAGTCAATAACAAAGGATTTGTAATCGCCCGTTTCTCTGCCGGACTTTGTATAGGCCTATAAATTGAAATAACTATTGGAATTTGAAACGTATAAATGGAAGCCCTCTTAAATGAATGTAATATTAATATATCATGAAGTGCTTTGCATTATTTCTCTTCAGAATTATTTTGGGGTATGCATGAGTTTTATTTCAATTCTTCATTTTAATTACTGAGACTTGGTTCGTTGGATTAGGTATGTATATAATATTGTAATAAGTTTTACGATACTAAGACGAGATTGGTAATTGTATGTTGGTCTACAATAGGTAGCAGTATTAAAGGTTTAAAAAAGTGCAACTTATGTATAAGGATTCCTCAAATTTTGTCCCTATTTCTGAAAAATGTAAGGTGGCAATTCTGAGGCTAGAGGCAGAAGGAACACTAGGAAACCAATGAAAAAATGGCGGGACCAGCTTTCTTGGAGGTATAAAGTTCTCGGGCAATCCAAACCGTTGAGAACAAGAAGATTGATGGATTTCTATGAACTCGTTATGTTTTAAACTTTTTTTTCGGCGATTCTTTCGTTGAAAACTTTTACGATGAGGATGTCGGGTGTACCCCGCCTGTTCTTCTTTATGTGTCTGTTAATTCTCCTGTTCGAAGTTTGCTTCTTGTCGCTCATTGTTAGCTTGTTCATGTGCATTTTTTTTTCTGAGTGTGGCTGAGGGGCGTGAGTTTTCTTTGTCCGTCCAAAGGGAAGTTTTTAGGTTCGAAGACTGTATTTTAAGGTAGAAATGACGGCGTAGGATTTCGGCCCACAGCCCCAGGGTCGTGTTGGTGTTAGGTGCACGGAGGCCAAAGCTGCAGGACTCTTTAAGCCACATACTTCTCATAATTACGTCCGCACCTCTCACATCCCTTTGTTGGATGCATGACTACATTTTAACACGACTGTTAAGATTGAAAAAAGTAATTAGTTCCTATGTGTTATGGGGATTCCATTCATTCTTCTTGCAAAGAATGTTTTCCTCTTAATTATGTATGTAAAGTAAAATACATAGGCCAACATGAACGTGTGTGTATACTCGTGTACTTAACAAAACACTCACGTCATCAGTGTTCTCCTCCTGCCTCCTGTACAGTTGGCCTGCTAGGAGTGTTTAATTAGAATAATCGCCACTTCAGTCCGTTCGCAGCATGAAAGAATTGACGCTCACAACTCCAAAGTCTCTGTTCCGTGGGAGAACAGTTAATAATATGAAATAATATTAAAAATATACATCAGACGTATTACGAAAATCATCAACTTCTCAATAGTCTATTACCACTAGGCTTGCCAACTTTTGTAAGTGAATATTAGACCTATACCGTTCATTTCAAATCATCAGTATGCACTTTTCATCATAGGAATTTAAATTTTAAACTTAAATTTATTAAATTTAAATATATGGAATACAGAATATACTTACAAATATAGAAATAGAAATAAAATAATTACAATCAATATAAAAAAGGAGATACAGTAATATTAACAAAATTTGAGGACCGAATGAGCAGCGCTCGTGTTTGGTCGCAGTTAATATATATTATTAATAGGCTTATAAGAGAATATACAAAGTAAAATAACATAGAAACTAAAATTAAAATTACAGCTACAGTGAAATTATATAATATAATAGGCCTATATTAATATAAGAAGTATATAGAAAATGAAATAAAATAAAATAGGAAATAAAAATTAAAATAACAGCGGCAATGAATTTATATAATAGAATATAATATTAACATAGAGAAGAATAATATCGTACGTGAATAAAGTAGGACAATTTATAAAAAAAAAATAAAAAAATATATAATATAAATTCCAAAATTATAGAATGCAAATGTAATATAGGCTGATTAATTCATATACATAGGCTATAAATTTATTTAATCAAATTGAAGAAATTAACACGTTTCTAATTTTTTTGTTATATTTTAGTTGGTTACATGTTAGAAGTTCTGGGTGTAATTTAGCTAAAGAATTATACAAACGAGGGCCAAAATTAATGCTAATACCCTTCTAATTCATGCTGTAAGCTTAAACACATTTATTATGCACATTTTTATAACTTTTTACCGTACTGTACATTTTCTAACAAGTTTCTTTGTAGTTACAAAGTATTTGCAAGTCTGCTTTTATTAGGTCTACAAAACGACGTCCTCTTGCAAGATAAAACACACGCTCACGACATGCATTCGATGGGAACACACTAAGTACATAAGACACAATCTTGCACAAATTAGGCAAATTCTCTTTCTTCAATTACACATACATCCATCTTTCAGTGACATCCTTATCCAGAATGGCCTCGATTGTATTCATCTCTGTCATCAGTTGATGATCCACAGCCACTTCATCAAACAAATAATACATTTTCAGTTGGGCGACAGTCTCCAAATTCAATGTCTCAACGACTTTTCTTACATCCATAAACATTAGCCCATTATTTGCTAGAGAAAGAGGACTAAAAATATATAGCACATTATCTTCATCAAAATTAATATATTTCTGTATGTAGACTACGCATATTTCATAGGCAAAATGAGAGTCCAAGTTTCACAACCATGAGTAGACTGGATGGCAAAAGCTTCTCGACCGAATAATAACAGGCATTTCCCATATTTATTCTGCGTTTAATTTCCTCTCGGGTGTAATGTATATTAGGTTGCTCGAGTATAAATTTATATTAGATTGTTCCAAGGTACTTGAATTTTTCCTCCTTTTCAAAAGATAAATTTCCAATTTTTATATTTCCATTTGGAGTCCGCCGAGTTAGATCTGCGGTAGAGCGCCTACCTCCAATCTAGCCGGCTCGGATTCGATTCCCGGCGGGGTCAGAAATTTTCATGTAAAATTTCTACCTCGGGACAAGGAAAGATTGCTGTGCACAACTTCTAATCACTAATCTGTGCACCAATATGCCTGGGTTAAATCCCAAATCTCTCCGCAGTGCATAGGAAGATAAGACATATGTCACTTTGATAGTGATTCGTCCGTCGGATGGGGACGTTAAGCCTGGCGGGCCCCTTAGTTCTATTCGACAGGAGTAGGCCACGTGCAGGCACTGGGTTTCCCTTTCTCACTTCCTCATCTTCATCATCCTCACTCATTCCCTACACTACACTTACACGAACACATGCACATACACTCACTCTAGTACACGAAATAACTCTTCACAGATACATATCATGCATAACGTGGCCCGCCGAAGTGGTGTGTTACTTGAAAAAGGGTCACAGTCCTGCCATGTATCTGCAATATGCGGAACCCGAATCACGCAAGTGAAGTGGGTAGACATTAGACACACACACATATTTCCATTTCATACTATGTTCTGGTCACTATGCATAGTCATATACTTTGTTTTTTTCGGGGTTTACTTCCAAACTTATCTCCTAACTTGCTTCAAGTAGAATTCCCGTGTCTTCCATAATCGTTTGTGAATTTTCTTCTAACATACGTCATCCGCATAAACAAGCAGATGATGTAACCCTTTCAATAATAATAATTATTATTACCATTTCCTATTCTATTCCATGACACTACAATGAAATTATCGCCATCATCGTCATCATCATCATATTTTTCATCATGACACCACACTTATCTCATCACTATCTTCTGCATGACATCACAATTATCTTCATTATCTACTACATCTTGACACCACTATTATCTTCGCCATCTTCTACATCATTACACTACAATTATATCGCCTTACATTTAACATTTTCTACATCCTGACAATACAATTTATCATCATCTTTACATCATGACACCAACAGCATTATCTTCTACTTTTGTATCATGACACCACCATTAACATATACTCATTATTTACATCATGATAACACAATAATTGAAGGGTTCAGAACCATAGTGAGCCAAGCGCCATTTACTAAAACCGTAGAAAATAAGGGTTAAAATGAAGTTATTACCATAATTCAATGGAAACATATAACAAGTAATATAAAGTACTCATACGCATTACAACTAAATGATATGTCAATCTTCATTAAATTACGGCATTCACGTAACTTTAACCTTTGCTTCTTCGTCTTTAATAAATGGCGCTTGGCCCACTATGGCTCTGAACCCTTCAATTACAAATGTTATTACATTCATTTATCTTAATAATCTTTTATATCATAACACCACAGTTACCTTCGTTATCTTTCTACATTATGAATATTATGGTATTATGACACCCAGATATTTTAATCACCTTTACATCATGCCACCACCATCATCACCATCATCATCATCATCATCATCATCATCATCATCATCATCACGATAGCACAATTATCTTTATCTTCCTGTTCTTTCTTAGCCTAAGTTAATTACTATTTGTAACTCTTTTATTAATATGACACCTTTCGAAAATTATCAAATGCACCATTTCAGCTGTAAATAATTTAGAAATAAGTAAAAAAAACTGTTTCTTATACTACGTAACTTTTTCAGAGAGTCTAAAATTATGAAGTAACTTAATTCATGTAGGTAGTAACATAAAACGTTACAAAATAATACACAGAGAATGGAATTTATTTACTTCAGTTTCAAACTGTACACGCTTTGTAGCAAAACATTATGATGAAGTGCACAAATGATTAGAATCTCTCTTTAGCATTAGCCTCTTTTTGATTTGTCATCTGTCCAATTAGAGAAGCAACAAGCCTTCTGCGGTAACTTTTATTGGAGAGTTATAATTTATGCGCTCTCCACCACATTTTCCGTGAATTTGTTTTACTTTCTTTTTATCGACTATAAAGGAGATAACGATCATATAAAACCCCAATATAAAAGCCCCAATAAACAAAATCCACTGTGAAACTTTGTGTGAAGTTCCGACGTCTCGAATGGCAGTTCGGTAAGCTCTCAGGCACGACGAAGAAAAATAGTGGGAAAATACAATTTGTGAATTCCCACCACGCTTGTTCTCCACTCTGAGGATAATTGTTCAAAGTAATTAAAACTAATTGGACAAACTGCCCTTAAAAGGATAGAATGGACACAGTATTTGTTACTACAAAACTTCTAAACTTCCAGTCGTTTTGAAGGGAAAGCCTATTGAACTTCTACCACAGATCGTGATATTTACCTTGCATATTATTTTATGTTTTAAAGAATTCAGTAACAGTTCAATATGGAGGTGAAGATTTCTCAACAGAGGGCCTAGGTTTAAGTCCGAGGCAGATTATTTTTATATTTTTTTTATGAAACAAAGTAACCATGAGATTTTTCTCCAATTACTTCAATTCCATATGCCACAGATTGCCTGGATCAGATTCATTTACATTTTTGTGATGTTGAAAGAGACGTAGAAATGTTGTATGTATGTATTTATTCACACTGCAAATGGGTAAATACCCGGTGGGAGTGGTAACTAATTACATTCAATATTGACAAATAATAATAAACATAATTAATAAAAAATCCAATTAATAGTAAATTAATAATAATACTAATAATAATAATTAATAGTCTACTAATAATACTTAATAGGCTAATAATAACAACAACAAGCATCCTAAATTAAATGAAGCACAATCACTTAAAATATCATTTAAAGACGTAAATCTAATTTGTATCTTAACCCTAAGTTCGAACTAAAACCCACGAGTATGATATGTTCATACCTGCTCAGTGGTGAGAGTACTTGGTACGTAGAAACAAGGACCCGGGTTCGATCCCCGGCGCCGGAGCGAATTTTTCTCCTCTAATAAATAATCATTGTTATCATAACAGATGTAGACTGTAGGACCAAAAATTAATTTTTACGTAATAGCACATTAGATTAGAATGAGTATTACCTGTGAGCTGGTACTTAAAATTTTTCACAATGTCTGTATGGTGCTTTAAGCTGAAAGCATTATGTAATAAAGATGTGCAATTACTGTCATCCCAGCTTTATTGTTATTATTTTAATCTGTTGTCTGAGAACAATGAAATGCAATACATTTATATAATTATCTCCTGTGCTTTGAAGTAGATATTAAAAATGAATTACGTTTACATTTGTTCTTCGTATCACTGCGTTTATCTCTCTTTTTCTGAATTCAGCGCTTTCAGTATCTTATTCATGTAATACTGAAATAAAATAAATTAATCGTTTATTTCTAAAACCCCACAAGTGACAAAAACAAAACATTTTGGAAATCAATAAAAATTGCTTATTTTCATTACTTTTATTTTTATTGTCAAAATATATTTAACAAGTGATTTAATTTAGTTGCTAAATCTGAGGTTTATTCACCATTAATTGTGTTTTATAATATATATATATATATATATATATATATATATATATATATATAGGATGTTATGGGGGTTTTCCAACAAACAAACTGAAACTAAACAAAGCATTGGCCTTTTCCAAGTATCAGAGTGAATGAAAATGAGCATGAATAAACTTTATAATCTATGTAAAAACTTCAGTATAAAATCACAAAAGATTAAAGTTTTTTTCTGTTGCAACAGATATTTTTCCTATCGGGACTCGTTATTTTTCTAGTCTTCGCTTCCACTGTCCTTACTATCTTTGTTGGTGGTAGGCCATGTGCACAGTTCTGTGTAGAATCCTTTCACTTCATCCGGTATGTACTGCAAAATCTTCTTAAGGTCATCCATTTTTTTAACATTGATTGGTAGCGTCAAACTGTTATAAGCTAGGTCTGTTGGCAGTTCAAACGGTAAATTTTCAGCACAAACACTTTTCTCAGGAATTCGAATGGTACCAGTACAATGCTTTGTCAATGAACTCTTTACAAAGAACTTTACCTTTTTGTTTATTGCAGTGAAAATACTCATTCACCTTCAAAATTTTAAAATGTACCTTTTTATTCTTTGGTACACCACGCCCATAAGATGAATCAGACATGCTAGATAGCTTATAAAATTTTCGCCACCAAGCTTTGAAGTTAACCACATCATTAGCTGTGACTCGTTATACCTTGAACTTAGCCTAGACGAGTTCTCAGTAATCCTCATTAGCAACATTTTCATCACTTGAACTAACCATCTTGTAACAAAATACTCAAAACAGATAATAATAGTAAGCGCAACACTTCATCAGCAATAGACAGAACAAAACACTGATCCGGCTGTGACTGAAATCAGCTGTTGGGTGCGACAGTCCTGCTGTCAGCTGGTGTGGCAGACTAGTTTATTTGAAAAACACCATATGTGATGCTAGTTTTGGGGTTTTTACAATACTGTAAATGCGTATTTCTTGTCCAATTCTTTACACGTTACAGTCATGCTAAAATAAGGTTTTTGTATCAAAGGATGCGCATTCATGCTGGTAATCAAAATCCACCAAAAAAAAACGCATTTTGTAAAAAATGTCGGTTGTGGTGTTTTTACAATAAAGGATTCAAATACTGTAGATTGCATTACATTACGGTATTTCCTAAATGAAGCCAAATTGAGTGTATAGAGGTTGCATTCTGTCATAAAATTTGACACCGCGTCTTAACATCTTTTCTTGCTCGTTTGAGCAATCTGTTATGTGATGTTGAAGGCTCTTTACAAGCTTTGTGTAACAGTCGTGAATCTTGGGTTTGGGACTCGAGAACCTCCCGCTGCTTCTCTCAAGTTCAAAAGAAACGAAATGGCTAACGTCTGTTTGGGACAATTGACAAAATTGGGAGCTGGGGTAAACGTATATTTGGAGGCGAAGAAAGAAAACTCGTCGACATGTGTTTTTCTAGCAAGAGCGACAAACTATGAATAGTCTTTTGTGCAGCTAAAACTCACGGCCATGTCCATCCCATGCCGTTGCATCACGTGTTTGCACTTCTTAATACGTGTATGGAAAGTGTTGTGTTGATTAGAAAGTGACAGAGGTTTCATAGGAGCCCTGTAATTGCGAGAAACGTTTATTCTCTCGGATGGGTTTTGTTGTGATACGTATATTTTTAAGGACTTGACCCTTATTTGAAAGGATTGAGAATGTGATCGATAATGAAATAAATTTAATGTTATTTGTGTGTAGCGTTAATGTGTATTATTTATTTATTTTATGTATACCACATATGTGCACAAGTAGGCTATTTACGATTGAAGTACAGAGGTGTGAAAATTATTAGAATAATCTTAATTTTAAAGGTTTTTTAATAGTTCCTTCACAAATATTCATTGAATTGATGAATATTGGTATATAATATTACTAAACTGATGTAGGATATATTTACTACTAACAATGCCGGAAAGCAGTGTTGTACATTGGTATTTTTCTTATTTTACAATTGTTATGGGAATTCAGAAATTATTATATTATGTTGGCGGAATTGGAAACATTAAAAATTAATTAAGAAATGTTTTAAACAAATTGTTCTTTGCGTTTACATTGTTGTGAAGGTTCAAATGAACGTATACATCTGTTTTGTACATATAAATTTTTATGTTTCCAATTCCGCCAACATAATATAATAATTTCTGAATTCCCATAACAATTGTAAAATAAGAAAAATACCAATGTACGATAATGCTTTCCGGGATTGTTAGTAGTAAATCCTACATCAGTATAGTAATATATACCAATATTCATCAATTCAATTAATATTTGTGAAGGAACTATTAAAAAACCTTTAAAATTAAGATTATTCTAATAATTTTCACACCTCTGTATCTTAATTCGTTTATTGGAGAGCTGTTAGTATGAGTCTATGACACGAGAAATGAGAAATATAATAATGCATACGAAAATATAAGTTCATCCCTCTAGTTTCAAACACAATATCAACATTAGAATCAAACTGACAATTATGAAATCACTATGATGCACTAGAATACTGTATTTTCTCGAATATCCCGCGTCTTCGAATAAGCCACACACTAGAGATGAACAAAACTATAGTCCGGGTCAGGTTACTTCATACCCTAAGGGTGAAACCTAACCATTTTCCCCCCATTACTACATATGCTAGTGGATTGTGGTGATTTTCTAGTTTGCAGGTTGAATTTTCTTTTGCCAACTTTGTTTCAAGTTTCGATACTGACAAATACTGCGAATGGTAGTGATTTTGTAACTAGTATGTTGGCAGCTGAGACAAATATCGACAATACTTGTCGGTACTGTAGTTCCATGAAATTGAAATTGTACTAGATTTCTGAGCCTGTTACTGGAAACTAGTGAAATTTGAACACACTAATAATTAATTAATATCAGTATTAATATTAATACATAAGAGTTATTTTATGTGTTATAATTCAAACTATAGTCAGGTAAATTTTCGGAGTTAGTACTAATAATTTCATGTGGTCAAACAAAATACATTTTTAGGTTAGATCTCGTGAGTCAATTGTTTAGTCAAACCATTGAATTTCGTATTGCCAGACAAAATACTTGACATTTTGATCCCTTTCTCGTATAGTTTGCCTACGAAAATATGTTACAAATTATTGAATTATTTACGAGTAGAATAATCTTCCAACTTAAAGTATGGTAAGTAAATAAGTCATTTAGTACGAAGGATCATGTGATATCTGGTAACAGTTGGCAACACTGACAAGACGGTAATATTTGCTGTTTAGGAACTGTTCTTATGTGTGAACCTCACTATAACTGCCCCTCTCACTCGCTGTGTTCGTTGCAGTTGTCTTTTGAGTCTCGTCTCGTAACTCTTGTGCGCTTCGAGTCTCGCTCATCATTCTCGAAATAGTATTTGGTCGGCGTGGAAAGATTTCTTACTTAGTTTTTTTTTTTTTCCCAGAGATCCGCAGAAAATGCTCCTTTTTCTATTAATAGCTTCATTTGCCATTCCTACCCTCCTTTTGACTTCCTGGCAGCTCATGTTACTGCTTATAGTACACCCCAAGTATTTGAAGCTGTCCACTTGCTCTACTGCCTCATTTAGAATTCGCAAGTGTACCTTCTTTACTTTTCTTCGTATGACCATGGTATTCGTCTTGTTTGCATTTTTCTTCATCTCATACTGCTCACAGCTGTCATTTACTGTTCTCGAACCAGGAGATTAACCGTAAAAGGAATGTGCTTACTATTGCGTCATCTATTGGAGCGAAGTAGATAGATAATATTACCGTTATAACGTCAGTTTATAAAACATGCGCTCTCCTGCACATGATATTTCCTGTATGGAGGGATTAAAAGACCAGGAAATTAACCGTGATCTAATTTTGTAACTAGGGTAGTATAAATACGAGTATATGTGTATCAGTGTTATCGTTTGTGCTTTGGGAGTTAGCCAATGGAGATGCGTCTACCCACGTGTGTGGGTATGACATCAACATTCATTCATAGCATCACCCCGCTGCGTCTCATTCCCCTGAGACTTTCTCTTGGTTGGCGTACAGTAGCTCCAGTAGCATATCCCTTAGTATTATCTCCTCTACTGCTAACGACGTCATATCATCAACAAATCTTATGCAAGTTATTTTTATTCCTCCTACTATCACTCCTCCCATGTTCTGAAAACAGTTCTTCGCCAAATCCTCCAAGTATATGTTGAACAGGGTAGGTGATAAGGACGTACTCCTCTCCCTATTTCGCTTCTTTCTGACATATATTCTTCACCTATCCTGACTTTGACTCGTTTCATGTATAGGTTACTGAACAGTTTTCTCTCTTTCCAAACTAGACTAATTTTTTTAAGGACCCCCATCAGTTTTTTACAATTCACTCTGTCAAACGCCTTTTCTAGATCCATAAATAGACCTACTATATACACTTCTATATTTTTATCTAGATATCTTTCCTCGATTGTTCGTAGTATTCCAATTGTATCTCTCGTACTTTTTCCCTTCCTGAAGTCAAACTTTTCTTCTTTCTACTGTTCTTCCATCTTAGATAAACTATACACTTATCAGATTATCACATTTGAACTTGTTTCTGACACGCACTACTAATCCAAACGTCATTTAACAATGTTAATTGAAGTACCCATGCGGGAAGAAAATGGCATGCGCTACCACTTTAAGAGTTGCACAGAAGGAAAATCTGGCAATGTTACCAACATTACTTCGAATAAGCAGCGCACCCGTATGTTTTACTCGTGTATTTCGAAAAAAAAAAAGTGCGCGGAATATTCGAGAAAATACGGTACCGGTATGTGGTAAAGTAAGAAGCTCGAACTGTACTTCAAAGTTATTAGTACCTTAGGTATAATTTTTAAATAAGGTAGAGCCTAAACATAAATGTGAAAGCTTGGAAATTGCAAGCTTCTTTGTTAAAGCCCTTTGTTTGTTGAAGTTTACGTTCGCGTAATTAATTGTGAATGCTTTCATCAAGTGACGTAAGCAAAATTTTTATGATTACGTTATGCTTTGTGTTTAATTTTTCATTGTGAATGAAATAAAATATAACACAGAAAGTTACATCCTAACTTCCAACTTGCTGTTACATTAGTGGTAAACTCCAAGTGTTTCTAAATAATTGCTGAGAGAATCCGATTCATTTCCAAAGGAGGCAATAAATAAGTAAGCAAGAAGTAAAAAAGAAATCTTTGTTCACGGACGCCGCTCATTAGATCTGGAACCATAAATGAAGGCGTTTAATTTAGAGTAATTAAAGTTACTGAACCCCACCCTCCGAAACACTGAGAACACCGTCTCGCACTGTATTCAGATTAATTCCATGACCATGTAGTCGCCATAATGTTGCTGCTCTCGTGAGGGCAGATGACAGTTTCTTTGCTCGGAAAGGAGCACAACTCACAACACATAAATTACGTCCGTGCCGAGATATATGTTCGGTTCTTATACAGCCATTGAAGTCTCCTTCCACTTATCTTTCTGCGTTCTCTAATTTTATTTCCTTCTCTTCCATAAGAAGTTGCCTTCTCATTGAAATTAATTTTCCAGTCTTCTCGTTACAGCTACTGTGCTGTGATATTTACTACGTCTGAATTGAGATTATATCTCGTGGAATAAGTCGTCTTAAATAATTTGAGCATTATTGTTTAAACGCCGCTGTAATATATAAAGCTGGGCCGGTTTCGAGGATTGCGTGAGTCATGTGACATCGTTAGTTATTACCGTACTAAGAGCCCTCAAACATTCATATTTTATCTCCTGTTTCCGGTTTTGAACCTTAAGTTAATGCAAGTCGGAATGTGGAAATAAAGTTGGCCAAGATACAATAACAATAAGATAATAAACTCATTTTCGTGGACGAAAGTGTTTAATGTGACGTAGAAAATTTACTTTTATTTATCTGAAAGTTAGAATTTATAAAACAGTTATATTACCGATTGTTCTTTATGGTTGTGGAACTTGGACTCTCACTTTGAGAGAGGAACATAGGTTAAGTAAGGGTATTTGAGAATAAGGTGCTTAGGAAAATATTTGGGGCTAAGAGGGATGAAGTTAGAGGAGAATGGAGAAAGTTACACAACACAGAACTGCACGTATTGTATTCTTCATCTGACATAATTACATAATTAGGAACATTAAATCCAGACGTTTGAGGTGGGCAGGGCATGTAGCACGTATGGGTGAATCCAGAAATGCATATAGAGTGTTAGTTGAGAGGCCGGAAGGAAAAAGACCTTTATGGAGGCCGAGACGTAGATGGTAAGATAATATTAAAATGGATTTGAGGGAGGTGGGATATGATGATAGAGAATGGATTAATCTTGCTCAGGATAGGGACCAATGGCGGGCTTATGTGAGGGCGGCAGTGAATCTCCGTTGATTTTTACGTTATTTATATTTAAAAAAAAACATCACGTGTCGTCTTATGACAAGCAAATTTCATATAATCAGTTGCTTTTTGAATTTAATTATAAAACTTTAAAATCTCGACGATTAATAAATAGTCGAATTTTACTCTATAAGACTGTTAACGGTAAATTGAATAACTGATTTTCTTAAATTCCTTCAGTTCAATGTAAAAAGAACAGAATTACGTCATAGGCAACCTTTTATTATTCCCATTCCTAGGACTATTTTCTTCAAGAACTCTCCATTGTTTGTTATGTGTAGTACTTACAACTCTCTGTCTTTAAACTGTGATTCTCAATTGGATTTCAGTTTAACAATTGAAAAATTGCACACAATATTAAAAAGAATTGTATTTCCTTAGATATTTAAATTATGAAGAAGTATATTATGTTTTTACTCTAGTTTTTAAATAATTTTGTATCATTATATTGACATTTGGCACTATATGTAACTGTAATATTATATTCTAGCATCTATTACCATTATGTATTTTCTTTCTTTCGTTTGTGTTGTTTGTTTTGTTGTTTTTTTCTCTTATTATGTATTTTGTATATGTATCTATGTAAGCCACCTGTAATTGGAAGCCTGCTTCTGTTGGTGGTGGATTTAAATAAAATAAAAAATAAAAATAAAATAAAAGCCAGTAAGTGTTATATTATTATGATACAGTAATTACATAGTTGTGTGTTGTTAAGAAATGACTGCAATACAGTAAAGTTTCTACACCCAAAATTAGCAGCGCTGATCATTCAACCAGACGGTCCAGGATCCATCCATCCCCGTCCTGGTCATGACGGGAGCTGTGGTATACAAAGTAGAGTTACACGGGTTTTCAAACTTGAAACGTTTATACGCCTGACATTCGCGAAATCTGGTCACACGTTGTGTTAATACAGTAAAACCTGTTCAAGACGGAACTGACATGGTCCTGATTTTTTTCCGTTATGGACAGGTTTCCGTATTATTCAGGTGTGAAGTTAAAATGCAATATTTTATCATTTGTATAACTGAAAAACAAAATGGCATGCCGCAAACTGCAAGAAGTACAAAACATTTCGTTTAACACTCTTTATTTTTCAAAGTGTTACACCTGAATTTTCCATAACTGAAATTCCACCCTCGCACTCTCTCAATTTTGCAAAGAAAACTTGTTTTTATCTTAGTATATATTACATATTTCGTACATTTCTTGAAATTACACACTGCTTCAAAATATAGTTTACATTATAATAGTGTATCAAAAATATTATTTCCGTTTTGAACAGTATCAGATAGTTTGTTTGCGCGTTGGACAGTTTCCGTTTTATTCAGGACAAATTATACATAATACATACACATTTCGTCAGGACCAATAAATTATTCCGAAATAGACAGGATTCCGAATTATTCAGGTTTCACTGTACTAAAGCTCTTTTGAGAACCCTAGTTAATATGGTGACGTCGTACAAGCGCGCTACGTCATGCAAGCGATAAGAGCCGCACTGTTCCACTCAAGCTGGTAATATGTACGTACAGAAAATGTAGAATCTTAATGGCAGGGTTGCAGAACTGGGGAAGAGAGGGGTGGAAACATGGGGAAAGAGTTCGTTCCCCCATCCACAAGGCTGGAGCCTTCAATGTCGTTTGTGTGACGTTCGGCATATACACACTGTTCTCTCTTCTTTTCCCCTACCGTACAATGACGCGAGAGTTGAAAGGAAGGGATGAGTTACGTGTTCCGGGTTATGACGTGTGCTTCAATTGTAGCAGAGTTTTGCATCCCTGCCTTAATGCAATATTCAACTTCATTTTAATTTATTAATAAATTATTATTTGTACACAAATAAGAGCGACATGAGATTACATACTGTTCCTGCCATTAAATCCATTCATTATGGCTCCACTCCTATTTCATTTTATTGTTTTTTTCCATCCAGAAGAACGGCCCCTCGAAGAAGCTACTACTACTACAACTACTCCTACAACTACTACTACTACTACTACTACTACTACTGCTGCTGCTGCTGCTGCTGCTGCTGCTGCTCCTGCTGCTCCTACCATCATCACTACTATTACTACCGTATTTGCTCGCGTAATTTGCGCACTTTTTAATTAACTTTGGCCACTGAAAAAATGGGGTGCGTAAAATATGCGGATTTTTCAAATAAGAGGTCCTGTTCTGAGTTTATCTCAATTAGTATATGTATAGGTAAGTATTTACGGTCGGGCTAATTTTCTATACCGGTAACTTGTCTCTACCAAGGACAAGCATTTTAAAGTAGCGGGACTTCGGGTTTTCTTTCTGAATCAGGTACTTCAGTTGCTGGTGAATGACCTACGATGGACTGTAGGGAAGGAAAATCCCTACTATACTGAAAAAAATTATGTACGTAATCCCTATTACACTGAAAAAAATATGTACGTAAAATGTGTGCGCAAAATACACGGAGCAAAAATAAAGTTCAAAATAATCCCTTAAAAAGTAGGGTGCGCAAAATACGCGGGGGCGCAAATTATGCGAGCAAATACGGTATTTATTTTTCTATCACCACCACCATTATTACTAATACTACCACCATCACTTCTTTTTTTTTTGTAGTGTTGTTAGATCCAATATCGTCGTAATTTATTACATTGCAGGACAGCAATAAAATGTTTTCTTTAAGAATTTTATGTTTATAGAACGTTGCATGGAACGAAGTGTGTCTAAATGGATGACATCAGCAAATCAGAATGCATTACTTTGACTTCTAGAAGAACTTGAACTAAAAACTTGTACCTAATTAAGTTATGGTCGTGGGATTGCTGTCGTGGAGATCTATACCAGAGCTTTCAGTAGGATACTCAGCTAGAAACAAAAGAATGTAGTTTGTTCGGATTCCATTTGAATAGCCGAGACAATCGTCTACATGATTCTGCGACATCTAAGGTCTTATTTTTCCTTTGTCCCGGATAGCTCAAGTAAGAAGTGCAGTGAACCAGTTTCCAGTTCAGAAAAAGTGGAGCTTTCAACTTCATCTTATAGTACTTTTCTTTTGTCAATTCAATCTAATGGTTGTTAACTGTGTGCACACGCTACGTTTCTTGTTTCCTTCTTAAATGCACACAAGAAACAAATTGAGGGCAATCAACGTTATAAGCTAGCAATTTTTTGTTAGCTTCAAATGCATTTCTCAGCTATCAGGTAAAATGCTGCCACTACAACTACTACCACTACTTCTCCAGTCCTACCACTACAACTATCACCACTTGTACAACTATTACCAGCACATTACTTCCACAACTACTATCACTGCTTCTACAACTACTGCCAATGCTTCTACAACTGCTTCCACCACTTCTACAATTATTGCTACTACTTCTACATCTACTGATATCGCTTCTGTAACTATTATTACTGTTTCTGTAACTACTGCTACTGGTTCTACAATTACTGCCATACTTCTACATCTACTTCCACCACTTCTACAACTACTGTCACTGCTAATGGAACCACTGTCACTGCTTCTGCAACTGCTTCCACCAAATTCTACTACCCGCACTTCAACTAATTGAACCACTTCTACACTACATCTACTTCCACAACTTCTGCAACTCCTGTCACTACTCCTACAACTACGTAGTTTCACAACATTTCGACAACTACTTCCACTTCAACAACTTCAACCACTTCTACACCAATTTTACAGTTACTTTCAGCACTTCTCCAATTACTTTCGTTACTTCTATAATTACTTTCACCACCTCTACAACTATTTTCAACATTTTTATAATTACTTTCACCACTTATGCAACTATTGCCACTCTTTCTGCAAAATCTTCCATGACTTATACAATTACTTCCACTTCAATTCTTTTAACCATTTTTACAACTATTGCCATTACCCCTACAACTACAGTACTACTACCATCACTTCTACAACTACTACTACCGTATCAATTCCTGCCACTACTTCTACATCTACTTACACCACTTCTACAACTACTGTCACTGCTAATGAAACCAATGTCACTGCTTCTGCAACTACTTCCACCAAATTCTACTACTCCCACTTCAACTAATTGACACACTTCTATATATACTTACACCACTTCTACAACTACTTCCACAACTGCTGCTACTGCTGCCACTGCTCCTACAACTACGCAGTTTCACAACATTTCGACAACTCTTCTACTTCAACAACTTCAACCACTTCTACATCTACTGACACTAATTTTACAGTTATTTTCATCACTTCTATAATTATTAATCTCACCACCTCTACAACGCTGTCCAACATTTCTACAATTATTTTCACCAGTTATGCAACTATTGTCACTCTTTTTGCAAAATCTTCCACGAGTTCTAAAATTACTTCCACTTCATTTACTTCAACCATTTTTACAACTACTGCCACTACCTCTACAACTACAGTACTACTACCATCACTTCTACAACTAGTAGTACTACCATATTTGCAACTAATACCGTTACTTTACAAATATTACAACTTCTGCATTTACTATTACCCACTGCTACCACTACTAGGGCCTATTACAGCTACTATCACTGCTGCTACTATCACTACTAATACAACTATTACTAAGATTAAAGATACCGGCCACAATAAACACATTGAAGACAATCAGTGATATAGGCAAACAGTTTTATTTTTTGTAGATTTTATGTTTAGCCCTCATACATCAGCAAAATACTGTTTTACCGTTTCTGAGTAATAGAATACCATGAAGGTCGATCTGCAGATGTACCGGATGACAAGAGTAGTATTCATATTTTAAGCTACACAGGACGATTTTTACCTCCATATAGTTCGCTTTGGCAAGTAACTTTTGTGCGAGATCGTGCGTATTTGCTTGGTTTCCGCACAAAACCAACGAGCGGTAAGTCTAAAATTCCACGTTCAGTATTCCCAACCTAACACACATAACAAATTCCCTCTTCTTACCGCTTAAGTGACATATTCATTTTACTGCTTTAGGCTTTTAACATATTATTTTTAGAGACGTTCAATATAGTAATAATTATACATTGGAAACTTACCACTGCAATTTTACCTAAATTGCACTGTTAATTATTGTTTTTAAATATTTGCAAAAATTAAGTAAACTCTACAACTCCACTAAAGTTACTGCATTTCGTGATGCATGTAACGTTAAGGAAGCCGTTTGTTTTAAATTCGCATTTATAGACTGGGGAAAAAAAAAGACAGGCGTTTAGCACGGCCTTCTGGAGTATAGTAAACACAGAAAACATTTTAAAGCAACAATGTTGAAGATAGATATTTTTGTTTTCCAAAATTGCCGTCATTGAACAGAAACCAAGATGGAGATTTCATTGCAACTAATTAGAAATTCCTCTTTCAGGTATGTAATAAACGATCTTCACACAAAGTAATGTACGATACACGAGCGGTATGTTTTCTTTCAATTCTCGGAAATTAAAAAAGCTCAACTACGTTTCGCTTTTTCAAACTTTTCCTCGAACATGAAAACTTCAACATACCGCTCTTGTAACGCATATTACCATTTTGTTATAGTTTTCTTCCACAGTCTGTATTCGTGTAGGAGTTTTCCATCTGCTGATTTTTAGAGCTTTGCTATTGGTGGAACAATGTGTTAGAATTCATAGAAACAGATCGCAAAGTTAAAAACTTAAGCAGTTTATGATGATAATGATGATCTCTTAAAACTAACAAGAGTAATGTTAAGATCTAGTAAGTAGATACCGGTAACTGTGTTTCACTTTTTCTAGTCTTTTTGTCCACAGCAGTGCGTAATTTTGCAATTAAGGAGGTGTATGAAGCTCATCTTGTATGTAAACAAACTCCTTGATCTGACCCACATACTTGTGGTACATTGCCCCGTCTAGCACTCTCGGAGCGTGACTGACTACGAGACGCTATTTTCTGAAACTTGGAATGTACCTGCAGAGACGTCAAGATTCTCAAGGGGTTCGGTAAAGCTGAGGAAATTATAGGGCAGTGCTCGAGCCCCTTGTCATGCGAGCCAAGAGGTGGTTAAGACGAGAAACCGGAGACCTGGCCGGGCAGGTGGGACTCCACAGGCTGCTCCGCAACTTTGATTTCGCTCACGATTCAATTCGTTTTTTATTTCGTCACAATGCAACACATGAAAGAAATTTGAACTCAGCGTGTTCAGTGGTCGCTATGTATAAATAAACTCAGTTTTGAACGGGAAACTACGTACCCCTAAAAAGAATGTATGGGTGGCGTTCATATACATAGGTAATATTACCCATGTTTCGGAGCAACATTCACTATAGCAGGGATGGGCACAATGTTCCCGCGCGGACACTATATGGCAGAGATGGGCATCGTGCCTCACTTGAGAATTTGTGCCTCACTGGCCTTCACAGAGCTTATCGCTCTGAGTGACATCATCTTCACAGTCCTCGTTCCTCCCTCACGTAGTTCCTAGGCGTGGGCAGGTTCTATATCAGTTTCATAAGCAATATCAGTGGTGGCATAGTGGCATTATCAAAGCAGTGTGTACGCGTTAGAAAACGATTATTTCATGAGAAATGAGAGAAAGAGTTTTTTTTTTTTTTTTTTGCTGTTCAGAAGGGGAGAACATACGATGTATGTTATGCTCGAAAATCCTATTAGGCATTAATAAATTTAATATACAACGACATTACTCCTTATGTCATAAAGAACATGCTGAATTAGAAGGTAAGACAAATTAAATGTTATTTTTCGTACTATTCCGAAGAAAATTTATGATCTTAACATTTGTATAGTATACTAAATACGACATTATACCTTAAACACTCTCTATTAAAAGGTAGCCTACGAGGAATTAAATGTTGTTTGTACGTATTATTTCCAAAAGAAATTTATATAAAAAAAATATCAAATGTGCGTAGAAAACGAAATATGATTTTCTGAAATTATTTTAGGTCGAGAACGTTCAAATCTATTAAGTAATCTTGATAAACGCCAAAATATTCAAGACAACGTGATGGGATATTATTGGCTAGTTACGCAATTTCTCGCCTGTGATTTAAATCAATTCAATAATGGAGAAATAGTAAAGAGGTTTATGATTAAAGCTGCCGAATTAATTTGCCCAAATTAAATAAAAGTTTTCGAGTCTCACGTTAACCAAGCGCTTTCCTAATAATTCGCCAATGACCGCCTTAGCGATTACGATAAGGTGACGCAGGTCACAGCAGTTTATATTCCCCATCCTACTCTGCAGTCTCCCCTCCTAGTAAACAAACTATTTCAAATCGAGTGGCTCACGTAACCGAAAATTGTGCCCATGTCTGCTTATGGGTACACCACCCCTTCATTCCTCCCTCCACAAATATTCTACCTGTACTTACATCAAGCAGAGGTTGAACTCGGTACCATAGCGTTCTAATCAGGAGTGTGAAGTGGTGGTATATGGTGAATAAATTGTAGATTTCCTGTTAATTTCCAAGAAACATGGTAACAAGACTATTTTGTTATTATGAATAAAAGTGAAGTACAATGCATCAACTGTTCAGTTGAGATTTACAGTATTTCATTTCATTTAGTGTTCTGACAAGGATAGGAAACCCAGCTTTCTCCAGTCTTTCCTATTTTCTGCCTTCCTCTTTGTTTCCTCAAATGATCCATAGTCCTATATCTTAATATCGTCTATCATCTGATATTTTCTTCCACCCCGAACTCTTCTCCCGTTCACCATTTCTTCCAGTACATCCTTCAGTAATCAGTTTCTTCTCAACCATTGACCCAACCAATTCCTTTTCCTCTTCCTGATCACTTTCAATATAATTCTTTCTTTAGCTATCTTTTCAACACAGCTTCATTTCTTATTATGTATGTCCACTTCACACGCTCTATTCTTCTCCACATCCACATTTCAAATGCTTCTAGTCGCTTCTCTTCACTTCGTCGTAATGCCCATGTTTCTGCCTCATACAATGCACTTCATTAGTCTCTTCTTTGGTTCTTTTTCTAGAGGTCCGCAGAAGATGCTCCTTTTTCTATTAAAAGCTTCCTTTGTCATTGCTATTCTCCTTTTGCTTCTTGGCAGTAGCTCATGTTACTGCTGCTTATAGTATACCCCAAGTATTTGAAGCTGTCCGCTTGCTCTACTGCCTCATTTAGAATTCGCAAGTTTATTTCTGTATTTTTCTTCCTATGACCATGGTATTCGTCTTATTTGCATTTATCTTCATCTCATACTGCTCATAGCTGTCATTTAGCACCACTAGCATATCCTTTAGTATCATTTCCTCTTCTGTTAACAAGATTTACAGTATATAAAACATTATATCAGACGGCACTTCGATCTTAAACATAAGAAGGATTTTGGCGAACTTATACTTATAGGTAAGAGTTTAAAATAGGATTGCTAAGAATGGTTTAGGGGAGAGTTGGGTAGTATCGGACATCGGGCAATATCGGACAGTGCGTTTCTTTCATCTACCACAGATGGTAGTACCTGAATGACGTGGTTACGTAACTGTATGTGATATCACAGAAACGTAACCATGTCATTCAGGTGCTATTATCTGGTTATAGATGACAGAAACTCACTGTCCGATATTACCCGATGTCCAATACTACCCAACTCTCCCCTATATTAACAAAATAGTTGTTATATGTGATAAAGCCATGTAATTTTTTGTGCAGGTTGAAATAGAAAGTTTTCAAGAATATAGAAAAATAATTTGTTAATGGAAAAGCTAACCTCAACCACTACTAGTTGAAAAAGCATTCCGATCCATTTATCGCATTTCAAATACACAGGCGCGCGAGTCATAGAGAAAAATACCACTTTCAAATTTCAGATAAACCAGCAAGGCATTATATGAATTATTACCTAATGGTACGTA
Organism: Periplaneta americana; assembly: GCF_040183065.1. Lineage (NCBI taxonomy): Eukaryota > Metazoa > Arthropoda > Insecta > Blattodea > Blattidae > Periplaneta > Periplaneta americana. Next base: position 46,934,089 of record NC_091132.1, on the reverse strand, counting down.
CTTTCGCAGCTAAGATGCTGGCAATCTTTGAATTCACTTATGTCTGCAAACATTTTTTTTCTAACCTAATGGGAAATATTGCGCTACACGTCTAACAGCCTGTCATCTCGTAACTGCTTTACGTTTACATAGTAATAGATTTTTAATTGTTTTTTTTTGTGACGCTTAATCAACTGCTTTGGATATCTGGCGTCTGAATGAGATGAAGGTGATAATGGCAGCGAAATGAATCCAGGGCCGAAATTTAACCAGCATTTGGTCTCAGTGAGTTGAGGGAAAACCCCGGAAAAAACCTCAACTAGGTAACTTGTCCCAACCAGGATTTTAACACGGGCTTGTTCATTTCACAGTCAGGCTTTCTAACCGTTACTACACAGCGGTGGACATGTAGTAATAGTATCCATCCTAATATAGACAGACTCGTTCTAACCAAACAATATAGGCGATATACGTGATTATTTAGAAGTTAGCGGTCATATGAATGCTTATATTACACATATGACTTGATTTGAAATCTTTAATGTAATGTCATGCCGCATTATTTTTGTACAGCCCTACGCGGAAGAGAAGCCAAGTTCATGTGATGTAAACACATCCGAAATATTGTGAAATGAGTGAACTAGATCACATTTATCTCCCCTCCGTTATGCCCATCCTTGCACTACAGCGTCGTTCCTCTTTCTTTATTTTGATGTAACACATCTAGGATCAGAAACGAAACCAGTAGGTACAGTGTTCCACAAAATGTAAATGTTGTTGTAATGTCTAAAAAACCCCTTGACAATAGAACTGCTCCAATACGTAATACTGTTCTTTATTACATACGAAATAGAAGAGCTGCATTGAAACATTTCGTGTCTTTATCAGATGCCTCAGCTGACTGCTTCCCATGAAAGGAACAGAGGTTCAATTACTGTCAGATGCTGTGTGACAAAACAGCCGCGGAGTAGATTTCCTCCAGCAATTTCGGTTTCTATCAACACTGTTATGTCGACGTGCAGTTATTAGGCCTACTCAGTTGACGTCATACGCTGTATCCGTAGCTACAGAGAGAGACAGACTACGTCGCGAATAGGAGTCACGTGATTATCTCGGTCTAGTCATGGCCATCGTGACAAGTTATAAAAAAAAACAAAGGAATTACTATATTAAACTTCTCTTAAACGTGCATTTATATGTAAACTTGTTCAATGTTGGCTATGTTATGACTAAGAAAGTGACGTCACGCCGTAGCCTGTCTTTCTCGTTCGCCATGGCTGTGTTTCAGAAGGAAAGTTAGATAAATTATCCAATGACTGGCATCTAGCTACCATCATCAAGCCATTCATCCTTTCAAATGGTTGACCGATGCAGTAGATATGTAACAAAATAGAAGAGATGGAAGAGGTTAATATAAATTGAAACGGAAGAATGAAAGCAAAGAGAGAGAAAGAGGAAGAAGAGTATAACATAAGGAGAAGAGCAAAAAAAGAAAAAAAAAAAAGGAAAGGAGCAAGTCAGAAAAGGAGGGACAGAAGTTTTAAAATTAGGGTAAGAAATGAAAGATGAGGGAAAAAGAGGCAGATTAGGAAGAAGTGAAGTGTAAAATTAGAAGAGAAGAGGAGGAAAAAGAAGAATAATGGCAAGAATAATAAATACCAGAAGGAGCAGAAGAAGAATAAGGAAGATAGAAAAAATAAAGGAGATGAGGTGGAGGAGGAGAAGAATGAGGAAGGTGAGGTGAAGAATAAGAGTAAGGAAGACCGGAAGGAGTAGGAGAATGCGCTCACTTAACGGAACGGATTCGTTGGCGCGTTCGGATTGTTATTATAATTCATTATCACTCATTTGTGTGCACTTGATCATCTAATATAGACAAGAGCGGTCTGTTGAAGTTTTCATGTTCGAGGAAAAGTTTGAAAAAGCGAAACGTAGTTGAGCTTTTTTAATTTCCGAGAATTGAAAGAAAACATACCGCTCGTGTACCGTACATTATTTTGTGCGAAGATCGTTTATTACCTACCTGAAAGAGGAATTTCTAATTAGTTGCAATGAAATCTCCATCTTGGTTTCCGTTCAATGACGGCAAATTTGCAAAACAAAAATATCTATCTTCAACATTGTTGCTTTAAAATGTTTTCTGTGTTTACTATACTCCAGCAGGCCGTGATATACGTCTGTCTATAAATGCGAACTTAAAACAAACGGCTTCCTTAATGTTACATGCATCACGAATGCAGTAACTTTAGTGGAGTTGTAGAGTTTACTTAATTTTTGCAAATATTTAAAAACAATAATTAACAGTGCAATTTAGGTGGAATTGCAGTGGTAAGTGTTTTCAGTTTATAATTATTATTATATTGAACGTCTCTAAAAGTAATATATTAAAAGCCTAAAGCAGTAAAATCAATATGTCACTTAAGCGGTAAGAAGAGGGAAATAATTGTTATGTGTGTTAGGTTGGGAATACTGAATGTGAAATTTTAGACTTTCCGCGGATTGGTTTTGTGCGGAAACCAAGCAAATACGCACGATCTCGCACAAATGTTATTTACATCGCTTCTTGTAGTGTTGTGGGTTAAAGTTGAAAATGAAATCAGTGGCTCTGAGGATGATGTAGGCTATTTTTAATTACGTTAGATTTGGTAGGGGCGAAAAATACAAAATAAGCTTCGCGCCTTCCATTTTCATTTGTGTCTTCAATATTACCGCGGCTGGAGGCCTTGCAATAGATAGCTACATTGTCATGACTATTTATTTCGATCTTGGCCGTATGGAAATCCGTATAGATCAGGGATGCAGAACTGACAGAGAGAGGGGTGGAAGCATGGGGAAAGCATTGGTTACCCTTCCACAGTCCACGGGCGTTGAATGACGTCTCGGTGATCCGTCCACAACCATGTGGCAGATTATAACAAAAAAGTTACTCACGAACAAAATGACGAAACTATTTCATTCCACAATAATCATAACACTGAAATTAACTAAGGAATACAGATTAAACGCATTACATATCTAATGGTATGTAAGCGAATACAATAAGTTAGAAAGCATATTGTGATGATTCAGACTGTCAGTGTTATAATACAATATAAAATTATTTGTTTATTCAGTCACATGACAAATCAATATTACTAAAACTAATGACGCTTATTCATATATGTAGTCATTATGTTCTGTACAATGCAGATTACGAACGTTTTCGCCCTTCAGGTATAATATCTCATTATTAGTCTCTGTAGTAAAATACAATGATAATTTAATGAAATGAACTGTTTAAAAATTAATATGTATAAAATAATGTACAGACTTACGTGCGTAAAATTAAAACTGTGATTGCATTGCAATGATACATACAATTATGAAAACTATGAACATGTAGTGATGTTCCTCATTTTAAACTTCATAATACTGATATGTGTAGATCTTGTCTCAAAGGTTCGACTTGGGCGGTGAATTCCATCTGAAATATATATTATAGAATAAAAAGGGGAAAACTTCAAACGTGAAAATGTGGTCAAATTGAGTTATCAAATGTACTCACGTTTTAAACGTGTATATTGCACAAGCAGTTGCGATATTTCATTGCGTTCGTAATCTGCATTGTACAGAACATAATGACTACATATATGAATAAGTGTCATTAGTTTTAGTAATATTGATTTGTCATATGACCGAATAAACAAACAATTTTATATTGTATTATATCGAATACAATAAGTTTAAATGTAAGAAAAAATATTAGGAAATACTTAATGCACAATTTCTCATAACCATTTTCAGTTGGTTAAAGTGAATTGATGATGAAGAATGGGTAGAACGGAGAAAAATTATCTCCGGCACCAGGATTCGGACCCGGGTTTTCAGCTCTATGTACTGATGCTTTATCCACTAAGCCACACCGGATTCTAGTTCCGATGCCGGATTGAATCCTTCTCACTTTTAAGTTCTATCTCTCTGTTCCCCTTTGGTGGCCTAGCTTCATATACTGTGTCACAGAGTCCAACACTATGTACAGAGGTGCACTCATTACGAGTGACCAAGTGGCTAGGGTCCGACAGAAGAAGGCGCCGTCTTGAATCACTAAGTGATTACTTGCGCTCATCATAGAACTGAAGATACTAAATGTAAATATATATATTCTTGTTGTAGTCCTAGCAGATTAGGAAAACTTTAATAATAATAATAATAATAATAATAATAATAATAATAATAATAATAATGGTTTATTTTAACTGGCAGAGTTAAGGCCATTCGGCCTTCTCTTCCACTCAACCAGTATGATAGAAAATTACTACAATGCTATGAATATAACATAATTAATACAATACAATTCAAAGCAATACGTACAATACTACAATACAAGACAATATAATACATAATTAATATAATACAATGACAATTCTTTTCATCTTCAAAACACCAATAAAATAATTATGTAATAATAATGTTATAATAATGATAACAGTTATAGTAATGATAGTCATACTTAAATTAAATTAAATTATTAAACTCGATCACAATTATAACTTTAATTTGACTGCGCCCGTAAGAAATCGTTTAGCCTTTTCTTGAAAGTGGTTATTGTCTGGCAGCCCCTTATCTTCTGAGGTAGAGAATTCCATTCACGGGGGACTGAGACAGTAAAAGAGGATGAATGGTGGGATGTTCTGTGGGCAGGAATTGCTAGGATTTGGCTCTCCTATGACCTGGTGTTTAGATTGTGATTGGAGGATAAGTAGTTAAACCGGGAACGAAGATAATTTGGAGTAGAAGTGTGGAGAACTCGAAACAGAAGAGACAGCGAATGGAGTGTTCTACGGTTACTAAGTTGCAGCCAGGATAAAGATTTGAACGAGGATCATGAATAAAAGTACTTAAGTAGGCGTACTTCTCTATCGCACTGTATAAGAAGGTGAGAACGGAGAGAAAAAAATACTAAGTTGGAAGAGATAACGAAAACCATAAGGTAGAATTAAAAAGGAAATTGATGGGGAAAGAAAAAGATGTTGAAGGTGAAGGAATACGATGAAGATAAAGAAAAGGAGAATAAAGAGTAGAATGAGAAGAAGGTAGAAGAAGCAGCGACGTCCTGTAGCACACTAACATCACTATTTGATGTGGAGTTAATTACGACTGGAAATATGAAGCGGTGACTGGAGTGCTGGGTGACGCAGCAGCTTGTAAACTGCACATTCATGATCTCGCAGGAGGAGAACAACGCCTGCAGCAGGCAGATGTGACGACTTGAGACAGGTGTCACCAGGCCTATCAGCACTGCACCATGCTTCTAAATTATGACATGTGTTTGAGGGAGGCTTATCACTGACAACAGCTCTTGTTTGCCCACAGATTATTCAAAGCACCTTCTCTTTGCAGCTTTGAATGATGTCTTATCAGCGAGGAAGGTTTTTTGACAAGTCTGGAGCTGATGAAGCAAAGAGGTGTGGAGGCGAAAGGTACACTTCTGCCCAGTCTCCACCTCTGGCTATCTCTGTTGTAGTAGCAGGACTACTCTATCATCTGTTAACCATTGCGAGTTCGGTTAGCTTTGGGCTGTTCGCAAAAGAAGCCGCCGTTTGTTATTCTAATCAAATTATCCAGGAGTGATTAGTTAGTAGCTAATTTAATTACTTACTTACAAATGGCTTTTAAGGAACCCGCAGGTTCATTGCCGCCCTCACATAAGCCCGCCATCGGTTCCTATCCTGTGCAAGATTAATCTAGTCTCTATCATCATATCCCACCTCCCTCAAATTCATTTTAATATTAACCTCCCATCTACGTCTCGACCTTCCCAAAGGTCTTTTTCCCCTACGGCCTCCCAACTAAAACATTATATGCATTTCTGGATTCGCCCATACGTGCTACATGCCCTGCCCATCTCAAACGTCTAGATTTAATGTTCCTAATTATGTCAGGTGAAGAATACAATGCGTGCAGTTCTGCGTTGTGTAAGTTAGGGTAGCTGCGAATATATTGAATAAGCAGTCGTGGACAGCCGATAAGGGGTGATCCTCCAGCTTGGAGGTTGGGCGAAGGGCTAACAATCCATCATTGTAAAAAAAGCAGCTTGTTACGAAACCATACAATAAGTCTCGGAATGGGGCTGATTCCCTGGCACGACCACAGCGAATTTAGTAAGTTTCTAAATTTGAAATTAAAAATATAAAATTGTAATGTACAGTAGATTCTAACAAGTATTTTATTACATACATAACATAAAGATTTTCGGAGTTTGTGCGATGTTTATAAAGGCTTGTTGGAATAAACCGAAATCTGGAAATGATGGAATTAAGATTTTGTGATGTTGTATTGTTCAACAGTCTTAATTTTGGTAGCTACAGAGAATGTTTTTTGTTTTATTTTTGGGAGTTCATTCTACGAATTTCTTTAGTGCGCGGTCAAGGGATGAGCCATATCGGAAGCAGGTCGCTGCTATATGTTTGTTGTCATCAGTTTGTTGTTAAATTACAGACGTACCAACTTTCATGCATATTGCGCGAGTCGCCCACAACTAGCTCATGATTTCCGCTCTATCACATTCACACGGTAATCTTCGAGAAGGCTAGAGGTGATCGCATTACTTTCCTATTTAATGTTATGTTTTCGTCCCGTTGCTGGTATTATTATTAGGGCACTAGGCCTAATACGTAGTAGTAAGAAATAATAATAATAATAATAATAATAATAATAATAATAATAATAATAATAATAATAATAATAATAATAATAATAATAATAATAATAATAACGAAAGCAGACGCAGATCATTGTCTTTGGCGGTAGTTGCTTTTGATTCATTCTGAATAAATTTTGCATTGATTAACGCCTTGTATCAGTCAACTAAAGAAGGCCATTTTCTAAGGTCAAGATGGCCGCTTAAAAGCGCTATAATCAACAGCTGTTTGCGAAATACAGCCTCAATAATGCAGCACAGTATTCATCATCATCATCATCATCATCACCATCATCATCATCATCATCATGGCTAGGATTTTGATGACCATTAGATCATGAAAAAAGCCTTAAAAACAATGCATTTATTTATGACCTAAGAATCTTAAAAAAAATGTCCTAAAATTGATCTTACATAATTGGCTTAGTAGGAAAAGAGGTTTTGTACTACTTAATATTTAGACTAGTAATTAAATTAAATTCTAGTACCAACATTTAAGTTTATTTAATTTTACATATTTTTTCTAAGTAGTACACTGTAATTAATTATTTTACCTGATGTAGTTTCCATGTAGTCCACCACAAGGCCACTCTTATCCGGAACTAGCAGGTATAGAGAGGTCTATAATGAAGGGGTGATTGGACTGATCCATTACATGGGGTGTACTACGTTAAAATGGCAATATTTGTGTAGAAAAACGATTAAGATATTATACAATATAATGGGTATTAATGGACAAAATATGTAGAGAAAATATCAAAGGAAATAAACATTATTTTACATTAATAATGGGGATTTATGGTCAAAATTAAATGAAAATGCCTCAAGAATGACGAATAAAACAAAAAATGCTCTTAGAGTTGAAACAGGCCAAAAATGCAAAAAAAAAAAAAATGCCCTAACGAATATGTCTTAAAACACTTAGGGCCGTATTCATAGACATTTTTAGCTCGGGCTTCCGGTGGGTGATCAGCGTTTTTCGTATTCATAAACCAGTGTTAGCAATATGATATGGTTTGAATTCTGTACAAGTAGCCTAACCAGTGGATAGCCGGGGCTAGCTTAGCACGCTCATAGCGCATGCTGCGAAATGTCTATGAATAGTACCCTTAGTTTTTCACATAACATATAAATACTAAAGTAGCTATGTTTCTGGCTTACTAGAAAAAAGATGCAATTTCATCAAAATTCTAGCCCTAATCATCATCATCATCATCATCATCAGTTTCTCCATGGATTAGACCAGTTGGCCTGTTCCGTCTTCAGGAATCTGAAGCGTAGGTTGGTCGCTCCAGCGCATCTTGGAGCGTCCGCATTCTCTGAAACGTCTGCCTCTGGGCTTGTAATTATTTTCTTTGGAATCCTGTGTGTGGGGCATTCTTTATGTATGTTGAAACGAATTTGTTCTTTATGGTATAATTTTGTTGCAAATATTTTCTAGATTAAATGCTTGTCTAATTTCATTTCTTTTGTGATCCAGAGCGCACCACAACTTTGGATCTACATTGCACTCGTAATGAATGAATGAATAAATTAATGATGATGATGATGGAGATTAGATGAAATGTCACAGGGAAATCGAAGTACTTGGACCACGAGCTTGCCCAACATAAGTTATAAATTCAGGGTAGAACGGGATTTAAACCCTGGACTTCCAAGCCAGCGCACTAGCACGCTTTGATTATATTATAAATAAGACAGTTTCTTCAGTAATTGCAAGGAAACAGACGACGATCTCATCCAATCGATGCTTAAAATACATATTCATCCTTGAACATTTCTGGATGAGAGTTAGGAATAAGGTAGTCGTACAAAATTTTTGACAGCCTGTAGTAGATGATGCAGGTAGAATGATGAAGCTTCGTGGCGGGGAGGTAACAGGAGATGAAAAACAACTACAAGAGAAGGAGCATAAAGAAAACTATCAACAACTATTAACCTTTCTGGCAGGTAAAAAAAAAAAGCAATGGATGATCTAACGAAACTACATACAAAAGCAATGAAAAGATTTCTGCCATTGGTTTCACGTTGCAAGCGGATGACGTCACTTGACTAGCTATTACAAGTTTCGTGGGATTTTGTTTTAACAGGGCTCTCGTGAGCGGAGAGACGAGCAATAAAAGGAGCGTTGGTCACCAGTAATTATAGATTTGTTCAACATTAAAAACTGTCGTCTATATTCAGTCGAAGCTTCGTGACCGCAAAAACATTTGAAGGCGCATCACTGCACTGTCGGATTTATTGAGAGAAAATCACGAAGGCCGGTAAGTTGTCAAGGGTGAATGTAAATTGTTGCTGCTGGCAAAACAAACACGAAAGTCTTGCATACATTTATTTTTGTTTTCATGTAAAAATAAAAGCAGTCTGCCGACTGGAAACTATTAAAATAAATCACGGCTAGCAAGCGTAACGGTTTCCCGACCATTGGCTTTTTCGGAATGGAATATCACGAGAGAAATGAGCTTCCCTCGTTAATTTGCAAAACTGTTATCAAAATGCATAAATAAATTCTAATAAACAGTCAGAATTCATAAACCAAAGACTGAGGCAAGAGTGTTCACATGCAGTCTGTGTATAATAACTAGGACCTGGACTTTTAGGTCCAACAAGCCTGCATTTTATAATGAAAGTGCTGACGAAATGAACTCGAGAACCAAACCAACATTTACTTGAAGGGTGATGAAATCCCGATAAAAAATCTGAACTTGTTAACTTTTCCCAACCTGATTCGATCTCTAGCAGATTTAATATGAAATCAGTTTCTCGATCCAGAACCAAGGGTCCGAATTTCTTCAAGTCCATATGAAACTTGTCATGGGGATATATTGCTAAGCTTTATTCCTCGAATTTCTATCCTAATATCCAGATTTTTTCAAACCTCTTCATTACCTGAAAAATACTAAGCTTCACCCTATATCGGTCCGCAAGCACCATTAAATTTCTGAATCAAATAGATCCCATGGGGCAATTGTCCCGACGGGATTTTCCCTAACAGGCGCCAACATCTGCCTGCAGTTATAATGAAACATATATCAGACCAAAATGGCTACGGTGTAAATCTAGTGAGGGCCATTTACACCCTCGACACACCGGCGTCCCTTGTGATTGCAATCCTTGATTTAACTTGTCTTTTGAAATACAGAGGTTATTAAGAGACAATGAGAAGTTTGTAATTTCAAATTTTTATTAATTTGACGATCTTATTCAGAGATGATGAGTATGTATGTATGTATGTATGTATGTATGTATGTATGTATGTATGTATGTATGTATGTATGTATGTATGTATTAACACTACTATTGGGTATACACTCGGTGGCAGACAATAATAACATTACAATAATTACAATAATAAAATTCGAATAACTACAGAAAAAAATAAAATTAACGTAAATTTAATAAACTATAAATAAATGAATGCAATAAACCTAGGACTATAAATAAAAACTAAAGCAAAAGTAAACCTAACTTATAATTACCTCTATTAAACCCAACTATTATCAACTTGAGTAATTACAAGTCACCTTAATTAATTACATATCAGCTTAATTACATATCAACTTAATTAATTACATATCAACTTTATTAATTACATATCAGCTTAATTAATTACGTATCAGCTTAATTACATATCAACTTTATTAATTACATATCACCTTAATTAATTACATATCAGCTTAATTACATATCAACTTAATTAATTACATATCAACTTTATTAATTACATATCAGCTTAATTAATTACATGACACAATTAATGTAATTACTTATTTGAGCCTCTTTTTGATTGCAGAGGATAATGAGATTATTGTGACAGTGATGTTTATTTACCGTCCATTTTAAACTATGGAGGTTATTGAAAGAAAGATGAGGTCATTATAATTGTAATTCTCTATTTATTGTTTCATTTAAGGGGGTACACCATTGCCCAGCAAAAATTTAGTGAAATTCATTCTTTTTTATATCTCGGGTATTATAAAAACTAAATGAACAAACTTTTCATGCTTAATAGGATACATACAACACTTTATAAAACACTATTTAGAATATTAAAATAGCTAATAATTACCCTGAAAAATTACCTGTAAAAATAACATTAAATTTGCATAGGGCTATTTTTTTACAGCCGTAAAGCATTTACATAATAAAATATACAATTAATTAAATATCTGCATGATCCTTTTACTGGAATGATTTAAAGACCTACATCAACAACACAGTCTAGGATCTTTTACGTATCTTCTTCTTCTTCTTCTGCACTTCACGGTATAGGCAAAATGCCTGTTCCGTCCTCACAGCATATCTCTCCATCTCTTCTTTGGTCGTCCCACGTCCCTCCTTCCAATCGGTCGGTATTGATACAGTAATTTTGGTAGTCTCGAATTGCTCATCCTATCTACGTGATATAACCAATTATTACGGTAGCTTTCAATTTGTTCGTTTATAGAAATTGTCTGCAATTCTGTTCTAATTTCTTCATTTTTAACTTTGTCCATTAGTGTGCAACCTTTGGTTCTCCTTAGAAAATACATTTCTGCACTTTGAATTTTTCTTTTTGTACTGTTCGAACTTACCCAGACTTCACTTCCATATAATAACGTTGGGACTGCCATCGTTTTGTAAAATTTCATTTTAGTTTCTTTTCTTGTTTTATTTCTTAAAGTCTTATGGATGGTGCTGCATATCATCTTAAATCTGGACAGTTTAGTGTCTATGTCTTTTAAATTTCCTGAGTAGACACTCATTTCGCAACCTAAATATTTATAATTGGACACCTGCTCCAAGGGTTGTTCATCAATTATAATTTTTGATCTTATTTGCATTTTTCCCAAGAAGGCCATTATTTTAGTCTTACTTTTCGAGATTTTAAAGTTATAGTTCTTCGCTATCTGATTTAATATATGGAGAGAGTATTGTAAGTCATTTTCGGTTTTCGGTATTAAAACCACGTCGTCTGCATATAATAAAATATTTATTTTTCTTTCTCTGTTTATTTTTATGCCTGGGTTAATAATGAATTTCCATTTTTGAATAATGTCATTCATATAAATATTATAAAGGGTTGGCGACATGCTACACCCTTGTCTAACTCCTTTATTTACTATTATTTCTTCTGTTCTGTCATCCCCTGTGTTAATGATTATTTTAGAATTTATATACATATTTTTCACTACATCTATTAAGTGTTGAGGGTATCCTTGTTCTTTCATTATAAACCATAACTTTTTTCTGTTTACTCGATCGAAAGCCTTTTCAAAGTCTATAAATGCGACATGAGTTTCGAGATTAAATTCCTTCCTCTTCTCAAACATCTGTTGCATGATAAACACATTATCAATTGTGGAGCGTCCGGGTCTGAAACCATTTTGTTCCTCCTCCATAAGAACTTCTGTTATTATTCTTTTACGTATTCCTTCAATAAATATTTTTTCTTAATCGTTACCTTCAATATAAAATTTTTTCTAAAATTTTCATCAAGGAAAAAATACAGTATTTCTTACATGACATTTTATGGGAACCACCGGCGTATCTCAGGCAGTAGGCGTACTTGCCTTCTGACCCAGTGCTCCGCTCAGGCGTTGATTCGTTTCCCATTTGGGCTGAGTGGGCTGATTTTTCCCGAGACTTTCCCTAATTGTAAGGTGATTGTCAGGTGATGCCATGGTAATCTCGACCACTTCTCTCCAAATACCATCCAGCTATCGCCAGTTTCATCGATACAGCGTGGTTAAATATCTGAGTGAAATATTTTATGTTAAAACTAAAAGATGAAGGATAGGTGAAACGGAGGAAAATTCTCTCCGGCACTGGGACTCGAACCTGGATTTTGAGCTCTACGTGCTGACGCTTTATCCACTAAGCCACACCGGATTCCAGTTCCGATGCCGGATTGAATCCTTCATCATATGGTAATGCAGAATTCCTGCACGGAAATATAATATGTACTTCGGTACATCATAATAATATGATATGCGTAAATAATCACTTAGCGATTTAAGATGGCGCTCATTCCGTTGGACTCCGGCCACTTAGTCACTCGTAATGAGTGCACCTCTGCACATAGTGTGTTGGACATTGTGCCACTGTCACACATCTGTGACACAGTGCATGAGAGTTGGCCACTAAAGGGAAACTAAGAGGTGGAACTTAAACTGAGAGGATTCAATCCGGCATCGGAACTGGAATCTGGGTGTGGCTTAGGGGATAAAGCGACAGCACGTGGAGCTTAAAATCCGGGTTCGAGTCCCGGTGCCGGAGAATTTTTCTCCACCTATCCTTCATCATGTGGTAATGCAGAATTTCTGCACGGAAATATCATATGTACTTCGATAGGGTACATCCCAATAATTAAAACTAAAAGTTACAATGTTGCTATTATGATAGTGTAACTCCATGGCACGTCCTTAGGTTGCGGATAGAGGAGACGGCCTCCAGATATGGAGGGTAGCTGTGAATATATTGAATAAGCAGTCGTGGACAGCCGATAAGGGGTGGTCCTCCAGCGTGGGGGTTGGGCGAAGGGCTAGCAACCCATCACCGTAAAAAAACAGCTTGTTACGAATCCCTACAATAAGCCTCGGAATAGGACTGATTCTCTGGCACGACCACAGCAAAGGAATAAGGTTTTGAGATTTGGCACTTGGAACGTAACTAGTCTCTATAGAACACGAGGGGTAACATTAATAGCAAAAGAATTAGCTAGATATAGACTAGACTTCGTGGGAGTACAAGAGGTTAGGTTAGATGGAAATGGCATATCCAGAAATGCATATAGAGTGTTAGTTGGGAGACTGGAGGGAAAAAGACCTTTGGGGAGGCCGAGACGTAGATGGGAGGATAATATTAAAATGGATTTGAGGGAGGTGGGATATGATGATAGAGACTGGATTAATATTGCACAGAATAGGGACCGATGGCGGGCTTATGTGAGGGCGGCAATGAATCTTCGGGTTCCTCAAAAGCCATTTGTAAGTAATTAAGTAACTCGAAGTCAGGACACCGGAACAGCCATTTTAAAGTTAATATACTGCCGTATAAAATGAAAGGAACAACTAACCGACTTCTTGATTATATTGAACCGCAGGACTTGCACCAGTGTATTCTAGTTCGTTGAACCGCGTGTTACAATTACCATATCAGAAAGTTTAAACTTGGTATCACCTTCTCGTTGTATATAAAACACGTACCGCTGACCACTTCCATGGGCCCAGCATTCAAATGTTGCTTCATTTACATTACACAACTTAGCACCTGAACTGTGCACTATGCCATATATTTTCCAAGATTTAGTTAAACAGATTATACCTTGCGGTTAAAATGGAAACGAGGTAAATGCCCTTTTCCAGCCGCGTTGAGTGTGCCGACAGAATCTCTCTCTCTCCTTTTTTTCTTTCTTTCCATATTATTTCCTTCGTTTACAGGGGCCCTTCAGAAACCTGTTTGCCTACCTAACAACGCTGAACAACCCTCATATTATCATGATTACAACGCTCTTTCAGAATGCAGTCTTCACCCTATGTCCTTGCCACACTGCACAAAACCTGTATTTAGTACCTCTCTCGGGCCCTTCCCTGTGGACGTAATATGTGTTACTCTAAAGGCGCTTTAAAAAAAGTAAGAGAGGGTATAATCTTTAAGTATAAGCTTTCTTTTTTTTTTTCAGTCTCGGGAGTGCTTCCAGAGAAGTAGGTTAGGAACGGGACGTCGAGAGATTATAACGTACGTATGATTATGCCGTGATTAATGCTGTTAGAGTAGGTTTTGAGGAAAGAATTTCTTAAAAGGTGAAAAAAAAAATGACAGCACAAAAAAGAGAATATTCCTTGTAATTATATAACAATTCCAAGACCTAATTTTGAGTGTTCCGGGTCGTAAAATTTGAGACTAATCATGTATTTTTTCTTTTCTTTTTGTCGGGAATTGATGGTTGTAAAAGCTTTTTTATGGCTTCAGATTATTAGATATAATTTTCTTTGAGCCGTTAATGGTTATCATTGAAGATTCAGTCAATTTCAGATTCACTCTTGGGTGTTAGCTCTTCGGAGAAAATTGTTCTCTCCTTATTTTTATAAGAATCCCCCTCACTATAATTGCTAAATTTTGGGGTAGCCTTCATAGCGTGTAGCACAATTACAGATTTTATGTATTGTTTTTTTGCTATGTGACTGTTGCTAAGCTTGACATAAACCTAACCATTACAGATTTCTTTTGTTTTGTTTGCAGATGGCAGCACTTCTTGTCACCATGGAAGCCCAGGAAATCAGTTCCTCGTAGCACGCGTTTGTGTCGACACGGATGGTGCATCTTTCGTGTGTGCTCTTAGTGTGTAAACGAAACAAATGCATGAACGTACGCATTAACAGTGTGTATAGAGGCGTTTTGCTGCTCTTGTGCGTGGGGTAAATTTGTCAAGATGGCAGCACCTCTCGTCAGACCCGGTGGTGCTAGTTATGTGGTGCAAGTGTTGTTGATTCTCCTGGCTCTGACGTCATTTGCGGCTCTAGACGGTAAGTTTACAGCAAATCAACTCTGTATGACATGTAGTGTGGATAGATGGGTATGTTGGTAATTGTTAATTTGGTAAACCTGGCCGCCCTCATCTTGTTCAGCCATTGCTTCAGAAGGTTTTAAACTCAAATTTTCAATTTTCATACATGAAATGCCGGTGAAATGAGTCCGGGGTCCAGCACCGAAAGTTACCCAGCATTTGCTCATATTGGGTTGAGGGAAAACCCCGGAAAAAAAACCTCAACCAGATAACTTGCCCCGACCGGGAATCGAAGCCGGGCCACTTGGTTTCGTAGCCAGACGTGCTGTCCGTTACTCCACAGGTGTGGACTCAAAAATGAATTAAATATAGTAAAATCGTTGAATTAACATCCTAGCGGCGGGCTTTGTGTTCGATATATCTTTTTTACACGCATCAGTACTCGTAAAGTCTAGCGGTGTTGTCAAATTTTCGTTGTAAAGATTATCCGTAGTTAATGTTTATATGCCTACCGACATCAATACATTAATTTCTACCATCGCCATCCACAGTGAATCAATTTTAAGCTAGACCTATAAGATGAGTTTTAGTTAAAATTGAAATTTAAATTACTGACCTTTTTTCTCATCATCAATCAACTCGAGATATAACAATGTTGTTATATACTCCACGTGAAGATGATATTGACACGTCAATTACAATTGCTAACACATCATTTGTAGACTATGTTACCGCTATTTGTCTTTTTTCTGGCCCACAGAGTAAACATTAGGGGTGCTATTCATAGACATTTCGCAGCACGCGCTACGAGCGTAATAAGCTAGCCCCGGCTATCCACCGGTTACTAGTACAGGATTCAAATCATATCCTATCGCTAACACTGGTTTATGAATACGAAAAACGCTGATCATCCACCGGAAGCCCGCGCTAAAAATGTCTATGAATACTGCCCTAGATTTCTTATGGAAGACATAGGGCACCTATATCGAAAACTATTTTCCATACTCTAAACTGGGGGATAAACTTGATTTCTTGAGTAAACGACCATAAAAAAGCCACATCAGATACAATGAAGATATTTTTAAATTTAAATATTTTTTCTTCATTTCTTAAGTATTTTTCATTATTTTAAGTCAGAAATATGGCTGATATGGTTTAATTTTATTTTTAGTTTTATTGTCACAGTTTACCTAATTTACAGTACATTTCCAGTTTCCACACAGGTCTAGTTTTAACTCAATCCTACTATACGATACGTAATTTACGTGCACTTGCTGTTAATATGACGTAGGTGTGAACAAAATAAACGCACAGTAATTTTATTAAAGACATTTTAAATTTCAATCAACAAAAAGAAATGCATTTTTATTTAAAATAGGTAGCAGCCACTAATGTAGCAAATGGTAAAGTCATTAACTGGTTCCTCTTTCATTCTTTTTTTAGCGTTTATCAAAGATAAATGTTTTAATATTGAAAGTAGCCTACAGTTCCTACATTATTCCTTCTTTTACTAGTACTACTAGGCCTACTTGTTTATTTTATTTTAAACTAAGAGGGTTGGGACAATTTCCCTACCCTGCCCCTCTAAATAATGCCTCTAATTTGTTATGGAAAAATAAACGCCATCAATCAGATGGTGTAGTTATTCGAAATGAGGTCGTTTTCAAAACGTATGAAATTAGTTGGAAATCTTTCGATATTTTTGCAAATAACCTAATTTTTACTGGCACAAATGACTTGACAGACATTTCAGCACCCACGCAGTCAAATAATATTTCTAAAGAAATAAACACAACGTTACCTTAAATGTTCTCAAAATTGCAGTGTACTTTTTTTCAGTATTTACATAAACCTACAATTGAATATTAATTTCGAATACACCATTATATGCTTCTTCACAACCATCAGGGCTGTGATAGTGATACTCCGACATTTGTAACAAGGTTAAAGAGGGTTCGATGAGATTTTAACAAAATGACAGGCTGAGGCTAATGACACATAGTTCAGAGGCCTTGGATACATAGTCCCAAGGTTGTTCCAGACGTGCTACGAAGTGATGTATCCTACCTTAACTTTCAAGAGTCTTCATATAATATAATATGTAAATGAAGCTTTCCTGACATGAGTAATATAATAAATTATTAGCGAAATGTATTTTCAAACAGCATTTTCAAGATGACAGTTTTGTTCAATAATAGCACTGAAGTCTTGTTCAGTAACAACAGTGAAGTGTTGTTCAATAACAGCAATGAAGTCTGATTCAATAACAGCAGTGAAATATTATTCAATAACAGCAGTGACATCTGGTTCAATGACAGCAGTGAAGTCTGGTTCAGTAACAGCAGTGAAGTTTTGTCCAATAACAGCAGTGAAGTCTAGTTCAGTGACAGCAGTGAAGTTTTGTTCAATAACAGTGGAAATTTTGTTCATAACAGCAGTGACATCTGGTTCAATAACAGCAGTGAAGTTTTGTCCAATAACAGCAGTGAAGTCTAGTTCAGTGACGGCAGTGAAGTTTTGTTCAATAACAGTGGAAATTTTGTTCATAACAGCAGTGACATCTGGTTCAATGACAGCAGTGAAGTTTTGTTCAGTAACAGCAGTGAAGTTTTGTTCAGTAACAGCAGTGAAGTTTTGTTCAGTAACAGCAGTGAAGTCAGGTTCAATAACAGCAGTGAAATTTTGTCCAATAACAGCAGTGACGTCTGGTTTAGTGATAGCAGTGAAGGTTTGTTCAATAAGAGCAGTGAAGTTTTATACAATAACAGCAGTGAAGTTTTGTTCAATAATAGTGAAGTCTGGTTCAATGACAGCAGTGAAATCTGGTTCAGTAACAACACTAGAATCAGGTTAAATAACAACACTAGACTCTTGTTCAATAACAGCAGTGGAATATTGTTTAATAACAGTAGTGAAATCTGGTTCAGTATCAATAATGAAACGTGATTAATAACGGTAGTGATAGGTGACCCAATAACGGTGGAATTTGGTTTAATATCAGCATTGAATTCTGGCTTAATGACAACAGTGAAATCTAGTTGAATGGCAGTAGTGAAAGTTGGTTCGATGACATAATTAAAATCGGTTCAATGACAGCAGTGAGATCTGGTTTTAACAACTACGAAATGTAGTTCAATAACAGCAATGAAATGCGATTCAGTAGCAGCAATGAAACCTTTTCAATGACAGCAGTGAAGCCTGGTTCATTGACAGCAGTGAAATGTGGCCTAATAACATTAGCGGAACGTGGCCCAATAACAGTCATTTAACATGCACTAATTAGAGTAGTGAAACATTGTTTAAAAACAGTAGGCTACTGCAACGTGGCCAATGGCAGTAGTGAAAAGTGTTCCAATAAAAATAGTGATATGTGACCTAATAATAGTTGTGAAATGTGATCTAATGACGATAAAGAAGAACAATATTAGAATGTGGCTGAATAAGAGTACTAAAACATATCCTGATAACCAGGGAACGGATTTATATGGACTAAAAATATATGAAATATGTAAATATATATGTAGTTATTTTTACCAAAATATGGAATTAAATATGGATTTTTACCAAAATATGGAATTAAATATGGACTTAAAATTATAAAAAAATGACTATGTACGTTAAATATTGGTACATTTTAATCAAACTAAACAAAAAATATAATGGACGTACCTTATCTTCCAATGTAGTTTCAACAAAACACAATTTTTATTGTCTGTTACCATAACAATAGGTTACAAACATTTCTTTCAAGTGCTGAAAAGTGAATCTTCTTCTATTGTCTCTGAGGATAGATTTATACTGACTAAAAGAGCGTTCGACGTCACAAGAAGTAACTGGTACATAATTCAATTTCACAATGTCTGCTGGGGATAAGTCCAAGTTAATCTTCACTGTTGATTCACCACTCATCACAGCAACAACCTTTTGTAGTTCTTCATATCCAGGGTTTTTTGAAAGTACAGTGTCCACCTTAGCTCTTACTGCATCTGCAACTTTACCTCTACCACGATTCAGTTGTTCCACAGTACTATTTATAATTTCAAAACTTTCAGATAGTGAAAGGTGCCTATTTTGGAGACTTTTGAGCGTTTTTATGATGCATGAAAATGTATGCTGAATGTGAGCTAAGTCATTCTTCACACTTATGTCACAGGTAACTGTTTTCGCAGTATCAATTGAGACTGCATCTTCAGAGTCCAATGCAAGGAGAACATTGTTAATAGAGTCTATATGTTCGGCATAATATTCAACTGCTTCTAGCCATGTACCCCATCTAGTTAAAATTGGCTTTGGTGGCAATGGAATTTCAGGGTACATTTCTTTCAACACGTTAACTCTACTGGGAGCTTTGAGAAATACTTTTTTCACTGATGAAATCAACAAATCTACTTTAGGGAAATTGTCTCTGACCACTTCTGCCACACGATGAAATGCATGCGCCACACAAGTAAAATGAGTCAATTTAGGATATACAACAGATAATGCTTGTCCAGCTTTGACCATATAAGGGGCAGCATCGCTAATAAAGAATAACACATTATCGTACATAATACCCTTTGGCCACAGGATACCCATAGCTTCGTTGAACAGTTTAACTATAGTTTTGTTATTGCACTTTTCTAGAACATCACAATGTAAAAGAATTCGTTCAGAATATTGTTCACTTAACAAACCGATAACTACATTACCAACAAGTCTACCTTCTTTGTCGGGAGTCTCATCAATGGAAACCCAAATTGAACTATCTTTAATTTCATCTCTTATCTTCTGTATTGTCTCATCGTAGATGGATGGAGCATACGTCTTCCTAAGTGTTGACTCATCCGGGATTGTATGTTGAGTATATTTTTCAAGGAATTCCCTGAAGACCTTATTCTTTAGTTTGTAGAGAGGAATATCAGCAGAGATGAGAGAACGGCACAGGTCGATGTTAAACTCAGATCTTACATTCGATGTTGTTGGTTGTGTTAAAAACAATTGTCTCTGCTTGGAATTTAGTTGTTTGTTGGCCTGATGTTTACTAGTTGTAATGTGTTGTTGCACCAGGAACTTTTGTGTAGATGATACTGCACACTGACACAAATTACAAAATAATATTTTATTGTCAGTTGATAAACCATCTTCTTTAAATTCTGAAATGTAACTTGTTAGTTTTGATTTTAAATTGACTGAATGACGTACTTTTGGCATATTTACCGTCTTTATAGTATGATTTACAAAACTGAACCTATGTGTACTCTGACTGGCATTTAACTGTTGAGCTGCACAACTGAAGTCTGTTAAAAATTTTAAATTAAATTAATACAGTTTTGTAACTTACTTTCCCATTGTTGATAGGACTGCTAATTTTCAAATAACTCTGATGTTAAAGGGATTACTGAACATGTGTTTAAATCTCTATTGTTGAAATGTATTTTTAAAAGTTAATGGAATTTTGTTTTGTTTTATTGTTAAACCTAATATAATATGGACTGTTTTATATGAAATATGGAAAATATATGGAAATTAACGAAAATATGTACTAAACTCTAAAATATGGAAAAATATGGAAAATAAAAGTAGGATTTTTCAACCCTACACATTGTGAAACATAAAGATAATGCAAAATATAAATTATATTAGCTTTATAAGTAAATATGTATTTACATATAAATCCTTTCCCTGCTGATAACAGTAGAATAGTAGTAAAACGTGGTCCAATAACATCAGGGAAATGAGGCCCAAATAACAATAGTGAAGTGTAGTTAACAAAAGTGGAGAAACTTGGCACAACGGCACCTGTGAAATACGTACCCATAATAGTAGTGGAACGTGTTCTACAAATGATAATGGGAGTGATAAATTAATGAGACATGCTAATTGTAGAAAGAATGAATGGCCCTATTCTTGAACAGGAGGCTCTTCAATTTACATCAGAGCACGGTTACGTACGTATGTTAAAACAGAAAGAAAGAGCTGTCAACTATAATCTTTTCGCTGTAAGAAAAATCCTAATATAAACAATAGCACGTGACTGAAGTGAGGCTTCATTGGCCGCTGTTTGGTGTTCCCGCCTACTGTTGTACATTCTGTTTCATGTTAAACATTTCCCGTTACTCGTCAAGTAGCCCTAACCTCACTACTATGCATTCGTTTGCTTAGGAAACATTTACTTTATAATTACTGTAATTAAAACTCACGTAACTTATTGTATACACTTAAGACTATTTGTTTTTCTCCGCTTTTGAGAGGGTTTCCACTCTTATGTTTAATAATCACAAACACCGAGGATGCAGAAGCCATACTTTAGTACTACGTGCTTACGTGAACAACTACCAGCTCAAGTGACGCCAGCTTGTTACAAGAACAGAGTACTTCGGTATTACTGTTGGTATTCATCCGCGTTCATAGTACATAACAAAATATAAAAGTAACTTTTCTTTTACATAGCGTTTTACATATGAGTGAGATTATATGTTTCATCGTATTTAACAACTAGAATTAAATTTTTTATTTTCAAATAATACAAGATTATGGTTTCCAAATACGAACTATATTTTCCTGCGTCATGTGAGTGTTTCGACTGGGAGCCAATCACGAGTATGACAGCAACGTGCTTATGTTTACATTAGGATTTTTCTTACAGCGAAAACAGTATAGACACCAATTCAGCGAATGTTTTGAATGAGTCACAACAAATTTCTAAATTTAAGCCAGTCGAAGATGGCTGTCCGACGTTAAAAATCCGTTCTCATTATGGTGGAAGAGACGAGGAGGGAAGAAACGTCAATAGCGTTGTTTCACAGCACCCAGGTAGACTCACTCCAGCGTCTGTTCTAAGTTTTGGCGGAAGATAAGGATTCTTGAAGGCCAGCAGGCAACTCCCCTTCTTAAAACATGCGCCCAGCTCCCAGGACCAACTGCTGCGAGCCGTTGTCAGGTCAACTTTTGTCACAACTTGACAACTCGACCTCTATAGCTGAGAAGATTCTTTCCAACCCTGCGAACAGCTGAAGATTAGGTCTATCTATTTAGGTCACTGGATAACATCTCAAAAGCTGAAAAGGGCAGTTGTTCAAAAATGGGGGAAGTACTTGCTTGAATGAGGTTCAATGTCTTTTAAATTCCATACGATTTTAGCGGACAATGGCTTCTGTTTTCTCAGAGTATTCGATATTCCCTGCACACACTATTATTAATTTGTTAACATTATACGTATTATCGACTCTATTGTGGTAGTTTTGAATGAATGAATGAATGAATGAATATTTATCAACTACGAATGTGTTTTCACCCAGCGACAGTTACAGGTAACAAAAGATACATAAAACAAAAAATAAATAAATGTAAGAATAATAGTCTAATAATAAATAGAGAATGCGCACAAGTGTGCATAGATGATAATTTTTTTCAGCACTGAGTTGCGTCACTGTATTGGTGCATCTGATACAGTTCAGAACGCGGTATTTGTCGCAATGTGTAAAAAACGTAAGAATAAAAGTACCCTACAAATGTAACACTTAATAGTAGGTACATATGTAAATGTTTATGCTTGCAATTATAACTATAGTACGTATGTAAATCCTTATGGTTGCAATTTTAATTACTTGACAAGTCTAAATAGAAAAAAAAATTGCTGTCGTGGCCCATATTTCAAGGAACAATCCCGACGTGTGTCTAGTGTGATTGAGGGAAAATAAGAAAACCTTCAGTCAGGATTGCCGGTCTCGGGAGATCGAATCCCAAACCTCCTGATTTCAAGGCATTGTCTACAGGGCTATTAGTTCTTTCAATTCAGTTCAATTCAATTTGTTTGGCCATTAGACATACAGTTTTAGGCTTCGTCAGAATACATTGAAAAAACATATAAATACATTTTTAAAAAATACTAATAACAGAAACAGTAAAATTTAAGTAATACAATGAAAACATGAAATAATTTGAAACTTTTAAATTGAAGAAAACTAACTAAATTGCAATTCAACTTATTTATTAAAATACAATTTCATACAAATTTGTGTTGAAAAACTCAGCAACAGAATAAAAATGATTATTTAATAAACAATTGTAAAATCTAGTTTTGAAACTATTGATTGGTAATTTATAATATTGACTTGGGAGCTTATTATATAATTTCATCCCCATAATTAAAAAGTTTGTTTTGCTCTTGTGTAATCTACAATATGGAATATTAATTTGTTCACTATTTCTAATTTCATGATCATGTATATTGGCCATTAATGAGTAATTGTCGATATTTTGTCGAGTGCAAAGTACTAGATCATATATATACAAATGTTAATGCATAAAAGTTATACTACTCTTATGATAAGGTTTATGTATTTCGTTGTTATTATTATTATTATTATTATTATTATTATTATTATTATTATTATTATTATTTCATTAATTCATTCATAGTTTTCTGTTCATGGACAGGTCTTTCACCGCAAACCCAGCATTCTACAATCTTCCCTCTTTTCCGCCTTCCTTTTAGTCTCCGCATATATCCATATGACTTATCTTAATGTTGTCTATCATCTGATATCTTCTGCCCCGAACTTTCCTCCCGTTCGTCGTTCTTTTCAGTGCATCCTTCAGTAGTCAGTTTCTTCCTAGCCAGTGACTCAGCCAATTTGTTTTTCTCTTCCTGATCAGGTTCCGCATTATTCTTTCTTCACCCACTCTTCATAGGAAAATTTCAATTGTTATTTTGTCCATTTCACACTCTTCATTCTTGTCCATATCTCCATTTCAATTGCTTCTAGTTGTTTTTCTTCACTTCGTCGTAATGTTCATATTTCTGTCCCATACAATGCCACACTCCACACAAAGCTCATTATTATTATTATTATTATTATTATTATTATTATTATTATTATTATTATTATTATTATTATTATTATTATTATTTTAAGATAATCACCACTACCATTACATCTCATTATAAAATTGCAGGAAATTCCAATTTACTTAGTATACGAGTAGAAGAATATACCGTCCTTATTTTTAATAGGCCTATAAGAATTGCCAAAAAAATACGTTTTACACTTTGTATTTCTCTTTCCCACCTCCCCATCCAGGTTGTAGCTTCTAATATCGTTCCAGTACGTTCATCTTCTCTTCCTCATAGGCCTGTATCTCCGAAAACTTTCTTGTTAAAGTTCTGTCTCTTCTTAAGAAATTATTTTTGTCCTCATCATCGAAATGTTTGCTTCTCATATAATTTCTTTAAATCATTGTCATCCTCTTCTTGCTTTACTTTCGAGTATTTCTTTCTGAACTTCTTCCTCTTCTTTTCTGACATTTTGACCTTCTCCATATCTTTGCTTCTGAATTTCATTTGTCTTTAAATTCTTGTTATTCTTCTTTTTTCCTCAAGCTCTTTCTCGCTGATACTTACACTATTCTCAAAGTTGAAATTCCTCTTCAACTTCTCCTCATCGAACCTCTCCTGCGTCTGCACCCATCGAGAGAGAACCGATGCAGTAATCCTGTACCTTGTAAGAGAAAACCAGTGTACAAGTAAATCGACCGTAAACTCGGATATATCAAAGTTGTGTCTGGCGCTTTGATCACAACTTGCATGTTATAATACACGGGAGTAGGTGTACACAGCCGCTAGCTGTGTCAACGCAGAACATAGCACATAATTCGTTAGAATTCATTACTTGGGAGCCTTGTCAGCATATAGGTCTAGATTATCCCTTTGCGCACACGGTAACATACTTTACGCCGCAGCGCTAGGCCTACTCATCACTGTGTGCTCTCGAAATTAACGCTGGTTTGGCGTGTGCACACTCAAACGATCCCCCTCTAATCGTTTGTTATGAATGCCCTCCAGCAGCGCCCAGTTTAGAGACGTCACCTGTACCATTGACCCGCAGAATCCACGTCAAATTAAAAGTTTAATCTCGGATTTATGTTTATTTTCTGTGTATCATTGTCAGAAGATGGATATAGGAATTACAACTCTGCCGCCATTCAGGAGAAATCCTTTGTGCTTCACGCTGGAATTCGCTTGCAATGATTAGCTGCGTATTTGTGTATTCATCAAGGCTTACGCTTTAATTGGAACGCAGACAAGAGGTGCATGTCTAGACTCACCAGATTGCTTCAGAATTTTGATCATTTTTTGCAATGCTGAGCATTTTACAACTGTGTTACTGGCTCATAACAATAGTTGCTTTATCTTTTTTTGACGTGTAACGCCTATATATAACTATATTCGATCTACATTCACCTCCCTCATGCCAATAACACTGCTACAGAAAAGAACAATAAAAATATCTCTTAATAAGTCTCTTTATTAACTCCCAGAACTGCTGTATTCTGAATTTAAAGTATTTTTACTTAATATCCATCAAATTTATAATAATGTATTGTTGAATTTCTTACATAAAAACCGTAATATATGTAATTTGTATTCACATAAATATAAAACTGAAAGATCAGACAACATATCGATGGTGTTCAGGTAAAAGGGCTTATCCCCCCCCAAAAAAAAAAACGTTCTCTTGATATTGCAATGAGTTCCATGATTAGTGTTTAAATATTATACGAAAACGAAGAATACAATTTTTTTAATTACGCTCTTCTTCCATAGAAGAGGGTTGAAAATACTGCAATAGCCTATTGTTAACTTTTCTATATTTCTGATATTTCCGTAGGAAATGCTAGATATAGATCTATACTACAAAAATGAAGATAATTACAATGTATGTTTTTTTTATTTTAGTTTGTTATTTAGCGACGCTGTATCAACTACTAGATAATTTAGCGTTAGCCAAAATGATTATGTCACATGACCACAACATAGTGCAAAATGGAAATATAAAAACTGTAAATTTATCCTTTGAAGAGGACGAAAAATTCAAATACCTTGGAGCAACAGTAACAAATATAAATGACACTCGGGAGGAAATTAAACGCAGAATAAATATGAGAAATGGCTGTTATTATTCGGTTGAGAAGCTTTTATCATCCAGTCTGCTGTCAAAAGATCTGAAAGTTAGAATTTATAAAACAGTTATATTACCGGTTGCTCTTTATGGTTGTGAAACTTGGACTCTCACTTTGAGAGAGGAACATGTAGGTTAAGGGTGTTTGAGAATAAGGTGCTTAGGAAAATATTTGGGACTAAGAGGGATGAAATTACAGGAGAATGGAGAAAGTTACACAACACAGAACTGCACGCATTCTATTCTTCACCTGACATAATTAGGAACATTAAATCCAGACGTTTGAGATGGGCAGGGCATGTAGCACGTATGGGCGAATCCAGAAATGTATATAGAGTGTTAGTTGGGAGGCCGGAGGGAAAAAAGACCTTTGGGGAGGCCGAGACGTAAATGGGAAGATAATATTAAAATGGATTTGAGGGAGATGGGATATGATTATTCAGATTGGATTAATATTACTTAGGTTAGAGACCGATGACGGGCTTATTGTATTGTACAGTATTGTATTTATTTACATTCCATGGTATTCGTACATCGCTTCACAACTAGAATATGGAACATGTTAAACGAAAAAAAAAAATCTTAGTCTAATAGTACTACAAGGTCTTAATTATAGTCACAGTCTAGTTGAGATACTGTATATGCAGAAGAGTTTTGCAATATAGTCTACTAGTGCAATATAAAATTTTAGTATCAATACTTAATACAACACAGAAATATTCATGAAGAGTTATGTGAGGGCGACAATGAACCTCCGTGTTCTCTAAAAGCCGTAAGTAAGTAAGAAAGAAATTCAAGCGCTTGAACTTCCGGGGTAATGATATTATTAACTGTTAACTTACAAATGGTTTTTAAGGAACCCGGAGGTTCATTGCCGCCCTCACATAAGCCCGCCTTTGGTTCCTATTCTGAGCAAGATTAATCCATTCCCTACCGTCATATCCCACCTCCCTCAAATCTATTTTAATATTATTCTCCCATCTAAGTCTCGGCCTTCCCAAAGGTCTTTTCCTTCAGTTCTTCCAAATTACACTCTACAGGCTATGCATTTCTGGATTCACCCATACGTGCCACAAGTCCTACCCATCTCAAACGTCTGGATTTGATGTTATTACCAGTATACT
This sequence comes from Periplaneta americana, assembly GCF_040183065.1. Lineage (NCBI taxonomy): Eukaryota > Metazoa > Arthropoda > Insecta > Blattodea > Blattidae > Periplaneta > Periplaneta americana. Next base: position 46,906,879 of record NC_091132.1, on the reverse strand, counting down.
TAATACACAAAGTTCCAAAGTTCGAGAGAACACAATTGAAAGTTCAGTCCAATAAGGGTAGTGGGTGTGGCAGGTGAAATGAATACAAATTCTTATTGGTTATCCATCAACGAATACAGTACTATACTTGCATTTCCTGCCCGCCCCGAGACTTGTGTAAGCGCTTCTAGTACCACAGTGGGTTTCGACAGTTCCGTCTCACAAACGGCACAATTCTCAAATAGAAAAGGAAGAGTTCATTAATTTAAAATCAGTGATGAATATGGATGCCCTAATCAATGAAATATTCTGTTTTCCTTTAACAAAAGTATCACTACAAGACACAGAACCAATTCACATTAAAATGGCAAACCCATTTCTTAGTACCCGTATAGGGGCGTGTCTAATTCTCCTACGTAAGCAGTGGAACTATAGGATGTCGAACTTTATTTCTGTCGAACTTAGGAGCTTCCACTATATATCAAATGAGTATACAGGCGCTACGTTTCTGGATTGTATACTTGTAAAAATAGGAACTTTTCAAATAAACACACAGATGAAGACCAATACTGATGAATGATCTTTAAATGAATGTGCGTATAACACGGAGGAATGCCTCCCATCACCGCGGATGAGCATCCTGCCTGCTGGGATACACCTCCGCGAGGGAGCGCAGATGTGTTATAGTGGGTACCTAAACCCATAGGGGCATAATGGGTCGAACCGCCCTTTCCGTGTTCTTTGTTGAAGTAGAGTGGGGGGATGATTGATGTTTTAGAGGGTTTGTAAGGCCGGTCCCCAAACTCTTGGAAGACCCTCCCTCGTCACTCTTCACATTTGGTCTGGATCTTGGCTTGTCATACAGCTCAGGTGGTCGCCAGGCATGTAGACAGGACGAGCTCGCCTCGGGCTGGAATCACCTGCCATCAGTCTGTGTCGCTGGAGGGGGTGTGTACGTGATGACCGCTGTGCAGTGCTGCGCTCTCGCGTGGAATTCAATTTTCATGTTTCGCCCTCGTAATCATAGTCGGATTTTCACGCCCTGGAGTTTCAATTTTTTTTATAAATAACGTCCAGTATCATGTTCAATATCATCAACAGTTTTACTATTGCTATCATCATCATCATCATCATCATCATCCATCTTATTTTATTTTACCGGTACTGTAAATGAAGGCTGACGATCCTTGTTCATTAATATTTCTGTCAGCCACCGGTTAAGGTCTGAAGTTGCGCTCGGGCGCGGGTTCGATCCCCGCTTGGGCTGATTACCTGGTTGGGGTTTTTTTCCGAGGTTTTCCCCAACCGTAAGGTGAATTCCATCGCAGCTCCTCATACTCATCCTCTTTCACAATAGCCCTGCCGAGACTCTGGAATTCGCTACCTGCTAGCATCAGGGACTGTCGAAATAAAATTAAATTCAAACGCAGACTTACTGGGCACGAGGTCAGTAATTGATCTCTTGTAAATAGTTTCCTTAATTTATCACAAAATTATCAATATCCAGTATTTTCATCACTATACAATTTTGTTATTCTAGGTTTAATTTGTAATTCAGTAAATATAAAATATTATTTGTTTTTCTATGATAAATTATCTAGCTTTAATTAGTCAGGTAATCTTTTCGTACTTTGATTTCTATTGTAATTGTAATTGTAATTGTAATTGTAAATTTAATACTAATTGTAATTTTATTCTTCATATTATAGTTGGAATCTCCTGGTAGAGGGGCAGAGAAGGCCTCACGGCCTTATCTCTACCAGTTTAAATAAATAAATAAATAAAAACTAAAAATACTAAAAGGTCATGGCGAATCCTCGGCCTCATCTCGCCAAATACCATCTCGCTATCACCAATCTTATCGACGCTAAATAACTTAGTAGTTGATACAGCGTCGTTAAATAACCAACCAAAAAAATATTACTGTCTAAAGTAGATGGGTTTCCTTTTGGCCGTACTGTTGAATTTCATGTAGTTATAACCCACGTCACAGCCTAACATAACCTATACCATTTCGCATGTAATGGCGAATTTTTCTCGCTCTTTCGTAACCCTACAAAGGTAGTCAATTTCTCCTGTACGTGCCAAAGCATATAAACATTATACTCAGGGCCGGGTATTTATGGAGATCGTGAAAATCACGACATAATAGATAACTTATACAATAGATTTTTACTAATCTTTGCGAATTAAGTGATTCTGATGAATAATATGAGGATAAAACAATCACGCCAAGTCGCGAAATAGAGTTATAATAGCGAAACATGAACACATTCGAGAATTATTACTAGCCTATTGCGTCGTTTTATAGCGAATTTCATATCCTGAGTTTTTTTTTTCGGATTTATTTTTGTTTCACTTGAACTTGTTATATATCCAAGTAGGCTACATTACATGGTATTCCAGGTGTTCTGATTGCATTAGTGAACTCAAAAGACGAAGAATTCAACATTTCGCTAATAATTTGAAAGTGTATTTTGAGGGCTGCAAGTAATTTTTTTCGTTTTTAATGAATGTATGTTAAATACAGTCGCAATCCAACAAATATTGCCTATTGGCCATACCGCACCTTGTTACCAGAATCCAACGAACCTGTAATGTTAATTTTTTGGAAAGTAATATTCATACTGAGTTAATACTCAAATTCCAAAATAATTGTATTTTCCAAAATTTCCATTAATCTCCGCCAAGAGTACAAATAAATCTCCAACAATCTCCGCCGACACCAATATTAGAAAACAAAAATGATAAAATTAATCTCCATAAATACCTGCCCCTGATTGTACTGAACAGTGAATGGAAACGCTACTGTAGAGATCGGAATCTGTGCTGTAGCGTGATGGACCCTGCAGAGGCAACAGCATTAAGACGACCGCGTAATGCAATTTTCAAATGTTTATTTACCTCCACATCGTTCGTCTGTGGAAAAATCGGACTAATCATCTACAAGTTGTTACAGAAATGCATTACTTCACAGAATTAAATCCCTGTCTTCATGGTAACTGAAACTAATTGCCTAATTGCCATATTAACAGACTGTACCGGACGCACGTGGAGAGTTCGCGCGCTGCAAATGGGTGACAAATCACATTACGTATCACAGCGGCGTAATTCATTTCGTAACAAATGTTTGTTCACATCAATATTTTTATCTGGAATTCAGTAGACAAAATTAATTTTTCTCTTGTCACCTGTCTCTGTGTTTAGGAAACATAAAAGTCTGACAAGTTGATATTTGTCGCGTTTTCCTTGTTACTAGTCAATGAAATCGTTTTGAGAAACAGGCCCCAGATAATGATCCGAAACGGGAGTTGAAGCCATGCCCGAACGCAAAGAAGAAGAAGAAGATAATGATGGTGATGATGTCAAAGTAAATACATCAGCTCTTATAAACATACGATTTTTGGACGTAATATATGACTGTATTCTTGCCCCATTACGCTTACCATTATCGCAGATGTGTAAACATGTAAATGGCAGTGCATAACACTGACGAACAAAAATGGAACCAGAGCCTTCGCGTCTCACGTATTCTCAGTACTGTTATTTCTCGAGCCTAATGACTTGCGTGGTAAATAACCCGGAGAAGAAATATTCTTGCTCGCCAAATAGATGAAAGGTGACACGACAATGCAGATAAATACTCCGCATAGGACTACAGTATATACTCCCAGACCTCATTCGTTAACCGAACTGGCAGAGTCAGTGAAATAATACACATAATATAGTTTCGGGCGCGTTATAAATTGTTTTCACACTGCTTAGTTCATACTAGTGATGGGCAGAATTCGAATGATTTTAAGAATCGAATAATCTGTTCTCGAATAATATTAAGAATCGAATAAAAGTTCTCGAATACTTTTATCATTCGAATAACGATTTGATTACACACCGGCAGGTTCTCGCTTCTCGGTTCTCTTATCCAACATCCAGTATGACAGCGAAAACGATAGCAGTGACCTGTGACAGCAGTGTACAGAAATTTATATATTTTTTTGTTCTAATCACATGCTGTAGCTATCTGCAATTTCTGATAAAGATGTACGTATCCCTACGTTCCGTAATTAGACGAGAGAAAGAAGGAGAGAGGTGAGACAGAAAGAGAGACGATCTGGAGCAAGTCTTTATTGCACGCAACTACCGAGAGATTACCCAAATGTATACAATTGATGAGCAATTGGTGTTCTCGAGAACTTCCTTATCTATAGGCTACTGTTTTTTTTTGTTATCATTCTACACTTCTCGTAGCATCTACCATCTGACCAAAGTATTCTAATACTTGTTCACGAATTGAGATATATCTCGAGAACTTACAAGAATCGAATACATATTTTTTTATTCGAATACTCCCATCACTAGTTCATACGTCTCATATTCTTCGTGATTACAATTTTTTGTCGGGGCGCATGTATTATTTAAAATAGGCCTACCATCACTAACAGCGACTGATTGTGAGTCTTAACAATACAACTAGGCAACGTTGTTTAAGCGCAAATGGATCGTGTTGAATTAAATCGCATGAGAAGGATTGTAGTAAATTATATTGTTATACCTGTTTGGGGGTGAAAATGAGTGTTCATAATTTTCTTGTGGAGTACTTGTTCACGATTCGAGATATATCTCGAGAACTTACAAGAATCGAATACATAATTTTTTATTCGAATACTCCCATCACTTGTTCATACGTCTCATATTCTTCGTGATTAGAATTTTTTGTGAGGGGCATGTATTATTTAAATTAGGCCTTCCACCACTAACAGCGACTAATTGTGAGTCTTAACAATACAACTAGGCAACGTTGTTTAAGAGCAAGTGGATCGTGTTGATTTAAATGGCATGAAAAGGATTATAGTAAATTATATTGTTACACCTGTTTGGGGGTTAAAATGAGTGGTCATCATTTTCTTGTGAAGTACTTGTTCGCGATTCGAGATATATCTCGAGAACTTACAAGAATCGAATACATAATTTTTTATTCGAATACTCTCATCACTAATTCATACGTCTCATATTCTTCGTGATTAAATATTTTTATCGGGGCGCATGTATTATTTAAATTAGGCCTGCCACCACTAACAGCGACTGATTGTGAGTCTTAACAATGCAACTAGGCAACGTTGTTTATGAACAAGTGGATCGTGTTGAATTAAATAGCATGAAAAGGATTACACAAAATTATATTGTTGTACCTCTTTGGGGGTTAAAATGAGTGGTCATCATTTTCTTGTGGAGTCTGTGTCATAAAAAAAATGGTAGAAAAGCCGAGAAACATCTGCCATATAAAAAGATATTAGGTAAGCAGATTTTTTTCAGCCTACCCAGTAGCCTATTTACACCTTCGCTTCGCCGCTCCGGATTGTATCAAATTAGCCTATATGAAATTATAGAAATAAATCAATTGTACTTACTAGCATACAGACCATTTAAAACTGTACCAAATCCGTACAATTGTATAAAAAATGACAAAATTGCGTTCTCGTACCAAGTGGGATTTCACGACGCATAGGCGTGCCGCGCGCCACATCGGTTGGGAACGCTGTATGAAGTGTTAACCTTTAATGACTGAACAGATGTGTATGCACTTCATGGGTTACCATGAAAAGAAATTCTATAGGAGGACATGGAATCTAGCCTGAAGAGACAAACAAATAACTATGGAACTGTTCAAGGACATGTCCTTGAAATTATATTTCATCATTATGATACCTCTGACTGTTTCCATTAGCATGCGATTTCGTTCTTTTGCCCATTGAGCAGATATTACAGAAAATACTCTCTCAGCACTTCCATTGTGACTTGGGATAAATAAATAGAATTGACATATTTTTAAGAGTTCTGAGAAAGTTTCAGTGCTCGCAGAACTATTGGAATTGAAGAATTTGCACCATTGTTTATCTAAACTTAAATCTTTGTCCAAATTAACTTGATTGGCATATCTTTGTGCATTGCAGAATAAAATTGATAAAATAGCTTAGAATCATGAATAGTGACTTTTTAGAGTGTAAGAATTCAATGCATGTCAATAGGTCATCATATTTTATGTTTTTATGCGCTCCAGCTTCAATCATTGAAATCAGTTAAATTCTTTCATAGGTTTCCACCATTTGTTTAGATATTCTAGGCATAATATCGCACTTTATTCAATATTCATATTAATTCTGGTTGAAATGCGAAATGCCAGACATTTCAAATTTAAAAAAAATGCCTGCCGGACAGGATGAAATTATTAAAAAAGAGGACATGTCCTCCTTTTGCCGGGCGGTTGGTAACCCTAGCACTGCACCACATTTAAACTTCATTTATTTTTTCCTATTGCTACAATAATGGACAAGTTAGTATTTGAGATGAGCGTTAGAGCATGTTTAGATTCTGGATGTACAGGAAGTTATTACTGGCGGGTCTTCATTTTCCCGAAACTCTTGAAATAGTTGATATGAGGCCTGACCGCCCTCCCGCAGGCTCCATCTCGCCGCATACCGCGCGCCTCGCTCCTTGAGATGCCTCTCGGACCAGATGCATACCGCCTCGCAATTTCCTTACTAACCATCAAGGCAGACCCAACATTCTTAGACACGGTCAGGGATGAGTGAAGCTTTGTACTCCCGCCGTGAAGTATGTCCCTTCGGACGGGAATCCCTGGAATTGGCGTCGATGAAGGAATTGAAACAAGTTGCACATGTGACTCCTTCAAACGCGACCTGCGACCAAGTATGATACTGTGCATGTAGTGGAATTCGTTAAGCACAGTTCTTTGTACTTCCATGAAGAGAATTGTGCTATCAGTTGTAAATTTCGCGTGAGAATGCTTATATGTTCTGTTTAACTTCAAACTCTCAGTATTTCCCATTTCTCTGCGTAAGATACATAGACTCTACATGGTAATTTCATAATGTGCGTCTGTGTTATTTCCGTCAGTATTGTGTATAATAATCTCACAAGAGGTTGAGATTTATCTAGAGAAAATAAAAACTCGAGTGGGATTTAATAGACTATTACACGATTAGAAGAAAGTACAGTGGAAACTCTTAAGTTAGACAGAAACCAAGTTCGACATTCTATAGTTCGACTGCTTACGTAGGAGAATTAGACACGCCCCTATACGGTCACTAAGAATGGGAATTGGTCCTGTGTCTTGTAGTGATACTTTTGTTAAAGGAAAATGGAATATTTTATTGATTAGGACATACATATTGAGCACTGATTTTAAATTAATGAACTCTTCTTTTTCTATTTGAGAATTGTGCCGTTTTTCAGACGGAACTGTCGAAACCCACTGTGGTACTAGAAGCGCATACACAAGTCTCGGGGCGGGCAGGAAATGCAAGTACAGTACTGTATTCGTTGATGGATAATCCAATAAGAATTTGTATTCATTTCACCTGTCACACCCACTACCCTTATTGGACTGGACTTTCAATTCTGTTCCGTCGGACATGAGGACAATTTTATTGTGCTATCAGTAGTAAATTTCGCGTGAGAATACTTATTATGTTCCGTTTAACTTCAAACTCTCTGCATTTCCTATTTCTCTGCATAAGATACATAGACCCTAAGTTATATCTTACATGGTAGTTTCATAATGTGCGCCTGTGTTATTTCCGTCAGTATTTTCTATAATAATCTCACAAGAGGTTGAGATTTATCTAGAGAAAATCAAAACTCGAGTGGGATTTATTACACTATTACACGATTAGAAGAAAGTACAGTGGAAGCTCTTAAATTAGACAGAAATCAAGTTCGACATCCTATAGTTCGACTGCTTACGTGGGAGAATTAGATACGCCCCTATACGGGCGCTAAGAAATGGGTTTGCCATTTGAATGGGAATTGGTTGTGTGTCTTGTAGTGATAATTTTGTTAAAGGAAAACAGAATATTTTATTGATTAGGACATCCATATTCATCATTGATTTTAAATTAATGAACTCTTCTTTTTCTGTTTGAGAATTGTGCCGTTTTTCAGACGGAACTGTCGAAACCCACTGTGGTACTAGAAGCGCATACACAAGTCTCGGGGCGGGCAGGAAATGCAAGTACAGTACTGTATTCGTTGATGGATAACCAATAAGAATTTGTATTCCTTTCACTTGCCACACCCACTACCCTTATTGGACAGAACTTTCAATTCTCTTTTGTCGAACGTAGGAGAGTCCACTGTACTTGCATGAAGACAGTTGTGCTATCAGTTGTAAATTTCGCGTGAGAATGTTTATATGTTCTGTTTAACTTCAAACTCTCTGCATTTCCCATTTCTCTGCATAAGATACATAGACCCTATATCTTACATGGTAATTTCATAATGTGCGCCTGTGTTATTTCCATCAGTATTGTCTATAATAATCTCACTAGAGGTTGAGATTTATCTATAGAAAATCAAACTCGAGTGGGGTTTAATAGACTATTACACGATTAGAAGAAAGTATACAAGGATTAGAAGAATTAAAGTACTCTAATAGAATAAAATATTAATTAACTTACGAAAATACTAGTGTCTTGAAAATGTATTATTGTATCATCTCAGATTACAAATATTCCACTAGATGGGAGTAGTGTGCTATGATCAGCTGTTGTATTGTATTTATTAACATTCCATGGTATTCATACATTGCTTTACAGCTAGAATATGGCACAAGTCAAAAAACTTAAAACTATTATAAAGTCTTAATTTATAGTCACAGTCTAGATGAAATATATATACAGACGAGATTTAAAATATAGTCTACTAGTACAACACATAGATTTAGTATCAATTTCATGAAGTGTTATTGAATGTCATGAATTCACCTACAGAATAGAAGGCGTGAGAAATTAGGTACTTTTTTAATTTGGCCCTAAATAATCTTATGTTTTGAGTTTCATTTTATATATCGATAGGGAGGCTATTAAACATTTTTACTGCCATATAACGCACTCCTTTTTGATACCACGATAGACTTGCCGGTGGAGTATGAAAGTCATTTTTTGACGTGTATTTATGGTATGAACTGTTGAATTAGTTACAAAGTTTTCACGATTACATACGAGGAAGACTATTAATGAAAAGATATACTGACAAGCCATGGGCATTATTTGTAGTTTTTTGAAAATAGTCCTACACGATTCCCTAGATTTGGCACCTACTATTATTCTAATTACTCTTTTTTGTAATAGGAATATACTGTTACTATCTGTGTAATTTCCCCAGAATATTATTCCAAAACTCATTACCGAGTGGAAGTATGCAAAGTATATTGTTTTTAAGGTATTGATATTTACTATCTTTTGCATAGATCTAATGGCAAAACAAGCTGAATTTAGTTTGGAGGTAATTTCTTTAATATGATTTTTCCAATTTAACACATTATCGATTTTTAAGCCAAGAAATTTGGTTGTCGTTGTTTCTAATAGGGATCTGTTGTTAATTATTGCGCTAGAAATTTGCGAGGTTGAATTTGCACAGGATTTAAATTGAATTACGGTATGTTAATTTTGTTACAATTTAATACCAATTTATTGACTGAGAACCAATCACATATTTTGAAGAGAATTTCCTCTGTTGAAGATTGGAATGTGTTGGAGTTATTGGCTGTAATTACTATACTTGTGTCATCTGCAAATAATATGGGATGACCTACATCTTTTATTAGGGGGGCAAGATCATTTATAAACACTAGAAAAAGTAGGGGACCTAATATTGATCCTTGAGGAATTCCATTATTAATAGTTCCCCATGTCGATGCAGATTTCATAGTTCTATTGATTTCAACTTTCTGTTTCCTATCTATGAGATATGAGTGAAACCATTGGTGTGCAACACCTTTAATTCCATAATAATCTAATTTATCTAGCAGCATTTTATGTTCTATTGTTACCAGTTGTGCCAAATATACAATCTTCATTGAACTCTGTGGACGGTTAGTAGTCAAGAAGGCTGTGTTGATTCAGTTTAATTTTTATTGAAACAATTACATTCCACTTCAATAATCAGTTATATTAAACATTCTCTGATATCTGACTGTCATACTATCTATAATGTCATACAGCAGAAGTTATAACGTAACTTAAATAATACAAACAAGATAAATGATAGAAAAGTTTTAATTAAGGGTGATGAAATAAACATGAATCATTTTAAAAGGTGCAGTTATTGAAATTACAATGTTGGCAAGTAGAGAAACAAATGCTAGAGAGGTGATGAAAACAAGCAAAAGCTAGGAAGGTGATAAAAACAAATGCTTGGGTGGTGATAAAAATTGTAGGATAATTAATCATGATTGGTTGAAACACGTTTCGTACCGTTTTATTGATCAAAAGTAGTATGATGTAGTCAAAATGTAATAGTCTACAAAATTCCATTTTTATGTTGTTTTTTTTTTTAAGTTCAAGGTTCATATTATGTTATCCAAACGTTCGTATTAATTAATCTTAGCTATACATCATGTTTTTTTTAATGTCAAAACACTGATTTTGTTGTAGGTACCAATAAACATAAGTTTATTTTATAGATAATTTTATATGTTTATTACTGTAAGTTGTCTAGTAGGCAAGGCCCATTCGGGAGCATCGGCCCAATGCACAGCCTTGCCCATGGGCTTATAATGTCGTTAATATGGCCCTGGTTCTACTGTAATTGTGTTTTGTGTAGTATCCAGAAAACGGAAGTTTATCTTTTTGTTTGAATGCTTACTAAATTTTCTCGTTTAAAATTAATAATGATTCAAGGAAATAATTTATGAACGGTAATCTTGTTCTCTTCATGATAAAAAACTGCAATTTTACGAAATACGTAAATCGTATGATAAATTGTTTCTTTCGCATCCTGTATTACGTAAAAGTAGTCCGATATTTTTCTTCTTTTACGTCAAGCCTGTATCCCTATCTTCGCAGTTGCTAGACAGAAACGGAAGACCTCCTTTGCGATGCGGGCTGGGATCTTTCATCAGACGGATGAGCGTGCATAACTAATATAGAATCCTCGCTGGGAAGTCCCTTGTGTCAATATATTCGCAGAGACGGGGTCATCTTCATGCTATGGATTTCCACTCTAACGAGTTCTCCTCGGGCGCCTGCCCGCTGCTCCAGTAAACAGGAATCTCAAGGCTAGCAGCCCTAATTAATTAAGCCCAGTATGCTATTGGTAAGGCCTCTCACATTCCCCGCTCGCCGACCGACAACTGAGCAGCGTTCAGCGCGCCCAACTCTTATTATACCATGACCAAGGCGGAACAAGAGAGTTCACATTTGCTATCCCTAAGATAGGCATATACATAGGGTTGGAAATTTCCGGTGTTTGTCCTAGTTAACACATAAAGACAGATAGACACTTATAATAAACTAGCTGTACCCGTGCGCTCCGCTGCACCCGTTAGAAATAAATATAAAGTAATTACCAGGGAAAGGATTTATATGTAAATACATATTTACTTATAAAGCTAATATAATTTATATTTTGCATTATCTTTATGTTTCACAATGTGTAGGGTTGAAAAATCCTACTTTTATTTTCCATATTTTTCCATATTTTAGAGTTTAGTACATATTTTCGTTAATTTCCATATATTTTCCATATTTCATATAAAACAGTCCATATTATATTAGGTTTAACAATAAAACAAAACAAAATTCCATTAACTTTTAAAAATACATTTCAACAATAGAGATTTAAACACATGTTCAGTAATCCCTTTAACATCAGAGTTATTTGAAAATTAGCAGTCCTATCAACAATGGGAAAGTAAGTTACAAAACTGTATTAATTTAATTTAAAATTTTTAACAGACTTCAGTTGTGCAGCTCAACAGTTAAATGCCAGTCAGAGTACACATAGGTTCAGTTTTGTAAATCATACTATAAAGACGGTAAATATGCCAAAAGTACGTCATTCAGTCAATTTAAAATCAAAACTAACAAGTTACATTTCAGAATTTAAAGAAGATGGTTTATCAACTGACAATAAAATATTATTTTGTAATTTGTGTCAGTGTGCAGTATCATCTACACAAAAGTTCCTGGTGCAACAACACATTACAACTAGTAAACATCAGGCCAACAAACAACTAAATTCCAAGCAGAGACAATTGTTTTTAACACAACCAACAACATCGAATGTAAGATCTGAGTTTAACATCGACCTGTGCCGTTCTCTCATCTCTGCTGATATTCCTCTCTACAAACTAAAGAATAAGGTCTTCAGGGAATTCCTTGAAAAATATACTCAACATACAATCCCGGATGAGTCAACACTTAGGAAGACGTATGCTCCATCCATCTACGATGAGACAATACAGAAGATAAGAGATGAAATTAAAGATAGTTCAATTTGGGTTTCCATTGATGAGACTCCCGACAAAGAAGGTAGACTTGTTGGTAATGTAGTTATCGGTTTGTTAAGTGAACAATATTCTGAACGAATTCTTTTACATTGTGATGTTCTAGAAAAGTGCAATAACAAAACTATAGTTAAACTGTTCAACGAAGCTATGGGTATCCTGTGGCCAAAGGGTATTATGTACGATAATGTGTTATTCTTTATTAGCGATGCTGCCCCTTATATGGTCAAAGCTGGACAAGCATTATCTGTTGTATATCCTAAATTGACTCATTTTACTTGTGTGGCGCATGCATTTCATCGTGTGGCAGAAGTGGTCAGAGACAATTTCCCTAAAGTAGATTTGTTGATTTCATCAGTGAAAAAAGTATTTCTCAAAGCTCCCAGTAGAGTTAACGTGTTGAAAGAAATGTACCCTGAAATTCCATTGCCACCAAAGCCAATTTTAACTAGATGGGGTACATGGCTAGAAGCAGTTGAATATTATGCCGAACATATAGACTCTATTAACAATGTTCTCCTTGCATTGGACTCTGAAGATGCAGTCTCAATTGATACTGCGAAAACAGTTACCTGTGACATAAGTGTGAAGAATGACTTAGCTCACATTCAGCATACATTTTCATGCATCATAAAAACGCTCAAAAGTCTCCAAAATAGGCACCTTTCACTATCTGAAAGTTTTGAAATTATAAATAGTACTGTGGAACAACTGAATCGTGGTAGAGGTAAAGTTGCAGATGCAGTAAGAGCTAAGGTGGACACTGTACTTTCAAAAAACCCTGGATATGAAGAACTACAAAAGGTTGTTGCTGTGATGAGTGGTGAATCAACAGTGAAGATTAACTTGGACTTATCCCCAGCAGACATTGTGAAATTGAATTATGTACCAGTTACTTCTTGTGACGTCGAACGCTCTTTTAGTCAGTATAAATCTATCCTCAGAGACAATAGAAGAAGATTCACTTTTCAGCACTTGAAAGAAATGTTTGTAACCTATTGTTATGGTAACAGACAATAAAAATTGTGTTTTGTTGAAACTACATTGGAAGATAAGGTACGTCCATTATATTTTTTGTTTAGTTTGATTAAAATGTACCAATATTTAACGTACATAGTCATTTTTTTATAATTTTAAGTCCATATTTAATTCCATATTTTGGTAAAAATCCATATTTAATTCCATATTTTGGTAAAAATAACTACATATATATTTACATATTTCATATATTTTTAGTCCATATAAATCCGTTCCCTGGTAATTACATAATTAAAATAGGACATCTGGTCCAGGGAACATTCGTGTTTGATAGAAGGATAAATCGTTTAATATGTCACTTAATTTAAATTGTATTTAAATAATTAAAATGCGATCGTTTTGGTTCTGAGACCACTCATTTAGTGCAATGATAATTTCTTTAACATGTTACTTAATTGTTATTACATGCAAATAATTTAAATATGATGACTTGGTTCAGAGAACATCCGTTTTTGGTGCAATTTGGTCCCAAAAAAATTTTGCTTGGAATGAAACGTATCGGAAATCATTTGAAAGAAACTTTTGTTATGCAACATTTTTCACAAAATTAATAATAAGGGAGATATTTCGATTTATTTAATTCAAGCTCCCTTATAACCTCCCTTTTAAATAAAGTATTTTTAAATGCCATATAGCCTAACATCTAAGTTACAACGAACTTAATTTATATTTCAATTTTCATATAAATAGGTTCAGCCATTATCGCGTGAAAAGGTAACAAACATACAGACACACAGACAGATAGACAGACAGACAGACATACAAACGAAAATTAAAAAAAAAAGCGATTTTCGGTTTCAGGATGGTTAATTATACATGTTAACACCAATTATTTTTGGAAAATCGAAAATTACCAGAAAAATTTTGGCTACAGATTTGTTCGATGCTACTTACCCATTAGAGTTCTACCAAATGTTTATTTGGCCATTTTTCAGTCTGTCATTCAATATGGCATTACTGTTTGGGTTGGAAGTACAAAAATTAATCTTATTCCGTTAAATTTACTACAAAAACCAAGAATTAAAATTTGTTTGAAGAAACGTCTTGATTATCCAACTAAATTAATTTATTCTGAATTTAATGTATTTAATGTCGAACAAATTTATAAATATACTCTGTTAAAATTTTATCATAAAAATCGTAATAAGTTTATATTACACGCACATAGGCCTACTCATGACACAAGACGAAATAATAATTCAACATTAGTAGAATCTAAATGTTTCACATTTGCTGGCCCTCGATTGCACATAATTCTTTAGCTAAATTACGCCCATAACTTGTAACATGTAACCCACTAACATATAACAAGAAAATTGGAAACGTGTTATTGTTTTCAATTTGATTAAATAAATTTATAGCCTATGTGTATGAATTAATCAGCCTATATTATATTTGTATTCTATAATTTCGGACTATATATTTTTTAATAAGTTGTCCTACTTTATTCACGTACGATATTATTCTTCTCTATGTTAATATTATATTATATAATTTCATTGTAGCTGTAATTTTAATTTTAGTTTCTATTTTATTTTATTTTATTTTCTATATTCCTCTTAGTTTAATATGTTATATTATATAATTTCATTGTAGCTGTAATTTTAATTTTAGTTCCTATTTTATTTTCTATATTCCTCTTATATTAGACCTAATAATATACCTGAACTGCGACCGAACACGAGCGCTGCTCATTCGGTCCTCAAATTTTGTTACTATTATTATATCCTCTTTTTATATTGATTGTAGTATTTTATTTCTATTTCTATTGTTGTAATTATATTCTGTATTTTGTATATTTAAATAAATAAATAAATATCACGAAAAAAGTGCGAGAAGTTCACGCAAGGTGACTAGATAGTTCCAGTTTTGGCAGCTTTGTCCCAGTGTCCCGAAAAACTTTCCCGGAGTGCAAAAATGTCCCGGTTTTTTAAATCAATCACTCTCTCATTATAGGAGTATTAAACGGGTCTGACCTCACCGTCCTGTGAAGAATGCAAAAGGAATGCGTTAACTGTTATTCACTCCAAAGCTACTTGAAACCGCACCCTTATTTGCCAGCAACGAATCATTATACCTATATTAACTTCTGCGGTACCTGAATGGTCAGACCTTTAGCCTGTAAACACATCTTTTCAGTTCCACTACATCCCCACTCCCAGCTCCTCCTGTGATGTTCCCCTCCGGTCAGGGCCGGTGTGCTAAGTTCTACACTGTAATTACTTTTCCGCCGAATTTACACAACGTCTTCTTGATTAGTAAGACCAAAATGAGTTAAAATAATCACATTTGAACCTAAATGTTTTGGGTGTTCTATTTGCGACAATCGTAGTTACGATAATGTAACCAACGAAGTTTTCGAACAGGTAGTTTACGGTTTGGTCATTTGGTGCTTTGTCTTGGTATCATGTGTTTCTTAGCCACAGTAGGCATACCAAGAAATGTAAATTTTCTGTAGGTTTCTTTGTTGTTTAGGCAGACTGCTATGGCAGAAAGAATTTTCAATAATGTGAGTATAATAACTGTGTTTTCATTAATACACCAAAAAGAAAGTGTTCCTTGTATGATAAACTTCAACAAGATTTTCCGTGCTTTCCGGAACTAAAGTGAGAAGACTAAGTAGAGTGTACCCTACGTAACTCGACATTTATAATATCATAAGATGGGAGAAAAAGGAGCAGCTTGTGCGATTTTCTGGAAAAATAACTAAGGAAGAGACTAGTGTGCTTTGTGTGGAGTGTGACATGGCGCAGAAACATGGACATTACGACGAAGTGAAGAGAAGCGAATAGAAGCATTTGAAATGTGGATATGGAGAGGGATGGAGTGTATGAAATGGACAGAGTAAAAACGAAGCTGTGTTGGAAAGAGTAGATGAAGAAAGAATGATGCTGAAACTGATCAGAAAGAGAAAAAGGAATTGGCTGGGTCACTGGCTGAGAAGAAACTGTCTACTGAAGGATGCACTGGAAGGAATGGTGAACGGGAGAAGAGTTCAGGGTAGAAGAAGATGTCAGATAGGCGACATTAACTTATATGGATCATATGCGAAGAAGAAGAGGAAGGCAGAAAATGGGAAAGATTGCAGAAAGCTGGGTTTACAGTGAAAGACCTGCCCGGTGGCAGAACACATACTGTACTCGAACCAGGAGAAAGTCTCAGGGGAATGAGACGCAGCGGGGTAATGCTGTGAATGAATGTTGATGTCATAAGATGTCATAAGGTCACACACGTGGGTACACGCATCTCCATTGGCTAACTCTTAAAGCACAAACGATAACACTGATACACATATTTATACTACCCTAGTTTCAAAATTAGATCACGGTTAATTTCCTAGTCTTTTAATCCCTCCATACAGGAAATAACATATGCAGGAGAGAGCATGTTTTTTAAACTGACGTTATAACGGTAATATTATCTATGTACTTCGCTTCAATAGATGACGCAATAGTAAGCACATTCCTTTCACTGTTAATCTCCTGGTTGGAGAACAGTGTATGTATGCATGTAATTTAATTTCATTTATACGGGTAATTTGGCAATTTAGTATCGAATAAAAAGTCTGTTTTTTATTTTCAAAATGTGGTCACCCTGAACGGAATGAATCTAAATTCAAACGACAAACTGTATTGAATGGGAGACATCATTTAAAGTATTTTTAAATAATAACCAGGAAGACGTATGCAAATGCATAAATCTACGGCCTATAAAATTTTCAACACCGTCGTTATCGTGTTATATAACTTCCATCATCTTCATTGTTATTGTGATTAATTATTTTTTCTTTTTTAATTGTGGTTTTGCAAGTGACGAAGACTTTGTCAGCACATCACGGCGAAGAAGTTGGCATGGAATAATCGCGTCAATAAACAACAATTTGCAGAACTCTTCGGAGAATTTGCAACGCACACCCCCTCCCCCATCATAGGAAGGCAGAGACTAATTTATTTAATTATACCCAAAGGGAATGAATGTAGCCTAATTCATTACCTTGTACTCAGCAATTGTTCCCGTGAATAACTAAATGCCATAATAAATCTCTGGGGCATGGAGCAGTCAACAACTTTTCATTCTGCTTTGTACGAAGAACGAATGCTGCTGTTCTGTCCTAACCTCCGCCGCAAGAGTTAAGGCTGAAATAGTAAAAATCTTTCTCTCGAAAATTAGTATTAAACCTGTATAAGGAGAAGATGGGAAAGACAAGGAGAACAAGGGGAATACAAGAATTAGAGCGCATTGCATTTTATGACGGTCAATTCCCAAGTAACTCCCCCTCGCCATACCTAGTGAGAAAAAATATTCAGTTATGCGTCAAAATCTATTTGTATTTAAGTGCATAGAGGTGTTCCATATCACTGCCGATAAGTATCTAGGGCAGTAGCGGCCTGTGATCAAAATCCTCTGTGAGGCCAGATGCAACTAGTTTAAGTGCCTCCGATAGGAAATGTTTGTTTATGATATTAATTATTATTGTTATTATATTATTAATACCATTATTACTGTATTATTATTATTATTATTATTATTATTATTATTATTATTATTATTATTATTATTATTAATCTATTCTTATTACTATCAATGAAAAATAATAATTTCACTCACCAAATAAGCTGTTATGCTCTGAGTTTCAGTGATTGTTTCAGTGTGATGAAGCAACCCATATTATGTGTTGAAATTCCCCTTTCTTTCTTTTCTTTTTATTTTTTTCCTTTGACCGCAACAAACAAGGCCAAGAGAAGTTTATTTTGCATCACATTACCACATAACCATTTATGTTGTCCATACCAGGATGCAATAGAAACTCGCGTTTTAAGATTATCTGTCAGAAAAATTATCAGCGATGTCGTAGGTATCTCGGTAGTCTCTCTCTTTATTTAAAACTTCCTTTCTTTTAGTATTATTTCTTCTCGAAAAAGGACGCTCTAACAATGAATTAACTGCACCAGCATTATTTCTCTCATTTGTTTCTGTTTATATTTTCACAGAATACATAACATTGGCCAAGATTCACTACTGTACTACGAAGTACAATAGTAGAACACCCTCGCTTATGTCATAAACTGAGACATAAGGGGAGAGAATCGAGTGGGTTTCTGCCTGCCAAAGAGCTGGAATTTTGTTATTTATGGCCTAGTTAGGAAGACAAGTCACCACTGCTATTCCTACCCCACTCTACCCTTGAGGCCGGACCATGGATGGGACGAGTGAAACTTGACCAGGCCAGCCGAATTGTGCCTCAGCTACAGCATTTTAAGCGTAAACTCAAAGCCCGCGAAAGGACATGAAATGCATTAAGCCAGACCCGGCACGAACAATTCTGGCCTCAGGAACAAATTTTTCTGCAAAACACGTGTATATACATCACAAGCCAGACCTGGCACGAGCGATCCCGGCCTCAGGAACAAATTTTACTGCAAAACAGGTCTATATCCATCAAAGTTTTCAAATGCTTCTACAGCGATATATGCTTCATTCAAATAACTAATACATTATATAAAAACACAAAATTTGATTTCAGTTAAGCCAAGTGACTGAGGCCCGGCCTCACTTGCCTCAGTCAATCAGCCGCCACTGATCTAAGGTTACCATATTAGATTCTTTTCATAATTTCCGGCGAGAGATATCGGTAGATGAAAAAACTACGTTTAACATATATGTACTGTACATATCAGCCAGAACCTCAGAGACATCTTTCTTGTTAAGAGTTTCATATTCCTTTGTTCCCAGTTGCATGGAATGTCAAGCAGATGTAAGTGGTACGTAGGGAAATTGGTGTATTTGACCTGTTCTTACTCAAACATAGTTTATATCTTATGTCGTATTCTCTGTCGCGTATGAATGAATATTTCAAACAAGTCCTTAGTCATGCCTGCAGGTTTATATCTTCTTAACGATGTGGGTTGTCTGTCTTTTGCTTTGTACAAACATTATTTTTTTTCTGTTTAAGTTTTGACTACCGTGTGGCTTGTACACGGCTACTGTTCGGATTACAAGGATCAATGCGGGCAACCACATGTGTATATCTTGAATAGTCACTGCAAGATTGATATTACCGAATGTAAAATGCAACAAAAAAGAGTCCACAAAGAAGGCGATTTAGATGGAAAAGCCTCTAAGAACAGGAGTAATGACAAAATACGTAGTTATAAAGTAAAAAAAAAAGTTAATGCGACTATTTCGTTTATATGACGTCATTTCACTTTCGGCCAATGAAGTGTAATGAAGTTTTGAATTCAAACCAATCACAGTCATACATCACGATAATTTCTGCAGCTCGATTTATCACTATCAATTTATTGCATGGTCGTTCTTTTGTTTAGTCAGTGTCGCCAACTGTTTCCACGTAAACCGATGAGCATGAATCCACTGTACTAAACGAAGTGCGAAATCCTACTTCCACATCTACTGTACATCTTCATCTTCTAATTTCATGTCCGTTGAACAATTGTTCATTTAATTGGTGTAGGCCCCTATTAATCAGGTTATTTGTAATTATACTATAAAATGATTAAATTGAATTATGATTTCAGCAGATGATGAAAACGTATTTATGTTATATTAACAAGGAAAAAGCGCAGTACATAGCCTATAATTAATTTTTTGAAACATGTATTTCGCTTGTCTCAATTGGCATTACTGAATAACATTCAATTTTTTTATTGCAGTAATCGATATTCATCTATTTCGACTTCACAATGTCTGACTAGTTTAAGTATTCATAAATATACGATTATTAACATTTTTTGAGAGAATTTTAGGGATATATTATTTACATTTCTATTACTTTATTCACGAAATAGTCATAATAAATATTATTATTATTGTTATTATTATTATCATTATTAAGCTTATTATTATTATTATTATTATTATTATTATTATTATTATTATTATTATTATTATTATTATTATTATTCGAGCACTGGCTATTATTCATAGTTCATTTCATTCGGTTCATTAGACGGTTACGTTAAATCTTATAGCAAGTCTGCGAGTATAAATAATAATCTACGTCACGGTTTAGGCCTTTCATTAGCCTGTTCCGGCTCCAAATTGTTGCTGCCTCCATCTTTTCTTAGGTCTTCCTAAGTTCCTTTTTCCTCGTGGTGAGTAATTGTATGCTGCTTTTGGTATTCTATTGTTCGTCATCCTTGTTAGGTGGTTTTCCCAATTTGTTCTATATTTCACTATTGTTGTATTTAGTTCCTCTACTTTTAGTTGATGTCTTATTTCTGTATTGTGTTTTTTGTCTGTTCTTTGATATCCTGCTATTGGCCTGAGGAATTTCATTTCAGCAGCTTGTATTCTAGCTATATGTTGTGCCGTCATTGTCCATGTTTCGGATCCATAAGTAATTGTAGGAACTGCCATCATAAATAATAATAATAATAATAATAATAATTATTATTATTATTATTATTATTATTATATAATATATATAATATAATATATAATATAATATATATATAAAATATATTATATAATATATAATAATAATAATAATAATAATAATTATTATTATTATTATTATTATTATTATTATTATTATTATTATTCGAGGACTGGCTATTATTCATAGTTTATTTCATTGGGTTCATTAGACGGTTACGTTAAATCTTATAGCAAGTCCGCGAGTATAAATAAATAAATAATAATAATAATAATAATAATAATAATAATTATTATTATTATTATCATTATTATTATTCGAGGACTGGCTATTATTCATAGTTTATTTCATTCGGTTCATTGGACGATTACGTTAAATCTTATAGCAAATCTGCGAGTATAAATAAATAAATAAATAGTAATAATAATAATAATAATAATAATAATTATTATTATTATTATTATTATTATTATTATTATTATTATTATTATTATTATTATTATTATTATTATTATTATTCGAGGACTGGCTATTATTCATAGTTTATTTCATTCGGTTCATTAGACGGTTACGTTAAATCTTATAGCAAGTCTGCGAGTATAAATAAATAATAATAATAATAATAATAATTATTATTATTATTATTATTATTATTATTATTATTATTATTTATTCATTGTAATTCCATCACCCTCATTTCTGCATAGACGTTGCACACAATTTTATTATAGAGATTCGCTCATATCCTCTGTCACTTTTTGCTTTATTACTTTTTCATAATACATTTTCCACTTTGGTTTCACTTTAACTTTATTTCTTAGCCTTTTTTATCTCTTCCTTCCTTCCTTCCTTCTTACTTCTTCTCTTTCTCGAAAGTAGCGAACAGGAAACTTGTACACATACAAAAATTACGAGATATAAATCCTACATTCTTGCAGATATTTCCCTTGTATTTGATACTGCAAAAACGTGAGAATTACAATTAAGAAGTTGATTAGTGAAACATGTTACAGAATTCTCTGAGAGAGGAAACCATGAACTGGACGTGTACTGCGGGCAATGTCCACAGCAGCGTAATGAATTAAAGAATACAAAGCGTGCTTACTCCTCTTTGATGATATATGCACTTGGAACAAGCTCATTAAAAAGGAAACAGGCATTCCATTACAAATTTACTACACCTCAGAATAATTTCAAAAGCGCACAATGAACATTTGTATAGGAAATTGTTGTCTGCATACACGAGCGTAATGTAACATAATTCTCTGCTGAGTGTCCTTTGTAAAGTACAGAGTCTGTTCAGAGACCAGAGGTTGACTTCAATGAAAAACAATGTCAGTAAGATTCAAAATACGTTGTAGGAAATCGTGATTAAATTATTATCTAATAAATAGGGCTGTGATTTTCTTTTTGGTATTAACAATATACGCGAAATGTATAAAAACTTAATTTCATGCCGTGAAGAAGAGAGTCAATAAATATGCTCATCTTTTAGACAATTATATCTTTGTCCCATTTGCTGTAGAGACCTTCGGTCCTTGGAGTCATGACGCTAAAGTTTTGGTATCTCAAATCGGCCAAATTTTGATCTCCATTACTGGTGATCGCCGTTGCACTAGTTATTTGCGTCAACGCTTAAGTATTGCTA
Source organism: Periplaneta americana (assembly GCF_040183065.1). NCBI lineage: Eukaryota > Metazoa > Arthropoda > Insecta > Blattodea > Blattidae > Periplaneta > Periplaneta americana. The sequence goes on along the minus strand of NC_091132.1, from coordinate 46,884,511 downwards.
TTTAACGCGGAAATACAATGAGCGTTTTGGGTACTCTTCCAGAGTCCAGCCCTTTGGACGAACTTTTTCTCCTGTAAAATTTATTATCTCTATGTAAATGTTTATATTTAGTTTTTATATGTGTGTAATTGTAACGGTGAAAATATTGTTAATCAAATATTTATTTATTTATTTATTTAATTATTTTTTTTCATAAGTGTATATTATTTTTGGGAGTGTTTTTTGTAAGTAATTTTATGAGGTTGTTATTGATATGCTGATAAATTTCATATACTTGGCTCGGAAACATGACGGCCTCTGTTCTTGGAATTGGTAATCCCTCATAAACCCCCATCCTCTACTCAACCCCTAGTCGCGTGGCAGAAATACAATAGATCCCAGCATTGCCAAATCTAGCAGTCATTGCCTCTACCTGTTGGGTTTCACCCGTTCTCAGTGTCTTTGTCGACGTGTTGTTTTATACCGTTGTGCGCTTCAATATGTCTAATTTATTCCGGCCATGATTAATGAGTGTTGGAGCAGATGATCCGCAGCCAGGCCTCCTGATACACCTGAAGATCCAGGACCATCACGACAAGAACAACAAATAACACAGTCGAAGAAAACAGAATATCTTATTTGCAGAGGAGCGTAGCTAAGAAAACAAAGTGTTAAAACTGTGTCTAACGTTAGAAATTCTATCCATAAAGTAATCGAAAGTTCAGGCAGTTTAATAAGTATAAATCTTAATCACTTAACATTGGACGCAACCGGCGGAGTTGGATATATGGGCATAGAAATTAAGAATTACGGTTCACCAACTAAAGAGAAAATAAACAAATTAAAACAGAATTCGGTAAGATAGATGATTTTATACGTGATTTACTTCGCCGAGCAGTATGTGAACAGTACGCGAAAGAGATATCGCCAACAGCAACACCGTCCTTAGCAACCTAAATAATGACATTATTCACAGCACTACTTAAAAGTTTTCTAACTTACAGCAGTGAATTAAATATTTTTAAATCACTCTACATGACAACCAACATATTAGCAATAGTAAAATGAATATATATGAACTTCTTCGCCAACAACACAGTACAAAGAAAAGCCCTACAATTTAAAATTAAATTTACATACCAGTAATGAATAAAATATTGTATAGCATACTAGAGTAAACAGATTTTATGCGTTCGTGGAAATTATCACCCAAGGCGAAGCTGATAAAATCTAACTTTACTCTTTTGTACTATAAATTCTATAACTATTCAATGATCACAGTTTCAGAAAATTTTACCAGCGCAACATTCTTAATTAAGTATAAAATTCTGGAACTTCAATAACATGGGAATTTAACACTTATTATAGAAGTCTGCATTTCTTTGTTTATTTAGGCAAAACATGTTAGTGAAAATATAAATATAAAGTGTTTTTAAAATAAGTTTGTTCATTTTTATACCAATTTTGTTTTAGTAATTATAAATTAAGGTATATTTACAAAGATAATATTGTCTTTCTGAAAATCACAGTTTGAAAAACGTTCGCAAATCACAATGACTTCAAGAATTGGCAACTCGGCTAAGGGTTTATCCCTTGCGCGTGCCTGCAGTTAACTGGTGAAGGGGATGAGGGAAGGTCGTCATGTTTTCGTGCGAAGTATACGTGGAAAACGTAAATTCCTTAATACTGAAAGTACAAAATGAAGTGTAATGTATCCGTGAATTTTCGCGAAATCGATATTAAGAAATTACTTCATAATCACGATATTTTCAACAGAAGACAGGTTGTATGAAGAATCCGCACGAAAAATTACTCTTTCTTCCAAATAAAACGTGAAAATTTACTTCGTTATAAAATATACTTACTTTACTTACTGGTTTTTAAGGAACCCGGAGGTTCATTGCCGCCCTTACATAAGCCCGCCATTGGTCCCTATCCTGAGCAAGATTAATCCAGTCTCTACCATCATATCTCACCTCCCTCAAATTCATTTTAATATTATCTTCCCATCTACGTCTCGGCCTCCCCTAAGGTCTTTTTTCCTCCGGCCTCCCAACTAACACTTTTTTTTTTGTTCCTTATTCAAATTTATTCCCAGTACTTTTCGATTGCTGGTAAAACTCATGTTCTGAGAATAATAATTTAATTAAGTAGTAACATATCGCTGCAATCGAAAAGTATTGGGAATAAATTTGAACAAGGAACAAAAAAAAAGTTTCCTTCCCAGGCAGGATTCGAACCACGAAAGTCTTAGTTACCAGTCTATCATGCTCTGGAGTGAACAAGGCCCTGAATCAGCTGTAAGGGTCGGTACGGTTTTTTTTGCCACTATTGTAAATGTGAGTAGGCCTTACATACTTACTTACAAATGACTTTTAAGGAACCCGGAGGTTCATTGCCGCACTCACATAAGCCCGCCATCGGTCCCTATCCTGAGCAAGATTAAACCAGTCCCTACCATCATATCCCACCTCCTTCAAATTCATTTTAATATTATCCTCCCATCTACGTCTCGGCCTCCCCAAAGGTCTTTTTCCCTCCTGTCTCCCAACTAACACTCTATATACATTTCTGGATTCGCCCATACGTGCTACATGCCCTGCCCATCTCAAACGTCTGGATTTAATGTTCCTAATTATGTCAGGTGAAGAACACAATGCGTGCAGTTCTGCGTTGTGTAACTTTCTCCATTATCCTGTAACTTCATCACTCTTAGGCCCAAATATTTCCTAAGAACCTTATTCTCAAACGCCTTTAATCTCTGTTCCTCTCTCAAAGTGAGAGTCCAAGTTTCACAACCATACAGAACAACCGGTAATATAACTGTTTTATAAACTCTAACTTTCAGATTTTTTGACAGCAGACTAGATGACAAAAGCTTCTCAACCGAATATTAACACGCATTTCCCATATTTATTCTGCGTTTAATTTCCTCCCGAGTGTCATTTATATTTGTTACTGTTGCTCCAAGATATTTGAATTTTTCCACCTCTTCGAAGGATAAATCTCCAATTGTTATATTTCCATTTCGTACATTATTTTGGTCACGAGACATAATCATATACTTTGTCTTTTCGGGATTTACTTCCAAACCGATCGCTTTACTTGCTTCAAATAAAATTTCCGTGTTTTCCCTAATCGTTTGTGGATTTTCTCCTAACATAGCCTATTCACGTCATCTGCATAGACAAGAAGCTGATGTAACCCATTCAATTCCAAACCCTGTCTGTTATCTTGAACTTTCCTAATGGCATATTCTAGATCGAAGTTAAAAAGTAAAGGTGATAGTGCATCTCCTTGCTTTAGTCCGCAGTGAATTGGAAAAGCATCACATAGAAACTGGCCTATACGGACTCTGCTGTACGTTTCACTGAGACACATTTTAATTAATCGAACTAGTTTCTTGCGAATACCAAATTCAATAAGAATATCATATAATACTTCTCTCAACCGAGTCATATGCCTTATTGAAATCTATGAATAACTGATGTACTGTACACTTATACTCCCATTTTTTCTTCAATGTCTGTCGAATACAAAAAATCTAATCAATAGTCGATCTATTACGCCTAAAACCACACTGATGATCCCCATTAATTTCATCTACGTACGGAGTTAATCTTCTCAAAAGAATATTGGACAAAATTTTATACGTCAACAGAAGCGATATTCCTCGAAAGTTACCACAGTTAGTCTTGTCCCCCTTCTTAAAAATAGGTACAATTATGGACTCCTTCCATTGTTCTGGTACAATTTCCTTTTTCCAAATAGCAATTACAAGTTTATAAATTTAGCTATATAATGCGCTTCCACCCTCTTGTATTAATTCTGCTGGGATGTGAGTAGACCTACTTCATAAATATGACGTATCAATAAAAACTGAATTTTCATATGGAATTCCTACTTCATAAATATGACGTATCAATAAAAACTGAATTTTCATATGGAATTCCTACTTCATAAATATGACGTATCAATAAAAACTGAATTTTCATATGGAATTCCTCTTTCATATTACATTACGTAACCATAGTATCAGTGTGACAAGATGTTTTTCCTTAATTGAAGACAAACCTGTTTTGAGTGGCGAACTTAAAAATACGTGGGAACTCAACTTCTCTGCTATCCAGACTCCTTCATGACCCTATGTGAAGAACTTTTTATCAGGCATGTTCTCTCGCTTGGCAAACGATACATTCTCCTTGCACTGCATCCATCACGTGTGATGGGATATCTGAAATCTGAAGTCACGTAATTAAATCCTGGAGTTACAAGTATATCTGGCAGATAATGAAAAAGAAAAAGCAATTGAAGCACGATATGTTCGCAGATAACAAATTTGTGTTGACAATGTCCTCTGACACGGCTGGTTACCATTGGTTTGTGGCAGCTTAATGGCCGCCAGTCACGCAGCTCGCTCGGTCCGTTTCGTGACCCGCCGGCACGCAAGTCGCTCGCTGCATTGTGAGGTTAGGTTGATAGACATGCTCAACAGGTTGCCGCGTCCAACTTGTAGGCGCGCTTATCTTCCGATTCGTTTATTCCTTCTCCCCCTTTTTATGTGGTTTTTTTATACGTTGTACCAATTATTTTTACAACCGTTCTCTATGGAGAAGAGGAACAAAGAAGTTGCCTCCATTTCATGTTCTCCAAAGTTTGAACTTGTTCGACCATACACGCTGTACAAACTAGAGAAATGCTGATCTTCTGTTCACTGTAGCTAGTCTTAGCTGCGTTGCGTAAATAGATCCGCCACGAATTCGTTCTGAAACTTGAAGAACAGTACATATCACGATATGTTTAACGTGTAGTAGCGTTTCTTTATTATTTTATTGAGTGATCACGTACTTAACGGAACTTCACTGTAATTTCTCATAGGTAATGAATGTCATGACAGGTTTTAATTTTGCCGACAATTTTGTGAAAAATCAAAACAATGAGTGGTTTTATGAGGACTATTCCGCGAATATAATAACAAGTAACAAGTAATTAATAGAAATAAGATAGTAACATATTATTACTAAATATGTTTAATTTAGAACTTGATTACTTTGAACATGATTGATTCATTCATTATTTACATTGTCTTTCCTTAACCTTTAATTGGATGGTCACTCTGAATTCGATTGGTTGCTTTATGTCAAGCTTTATACTTCAGGATTATTTAATTCGTTACAGTGTACTTGGACGTTTGGTTACTTTGTACCGTACACTAATTTTGTATTATTTTGTACTCTATTTCGTTATTTTGGATATGGTTGCTTCGTTACATCGTACTTGGTATTGGTTAATTTGTACTTGGTTGTTAGTTACTTTATGTTCGGTTATTAGTTACTTTCTACTTGGATATTGATTATTTTGTGGTGGAATATTGGTACTTTTTGCTTGATTATTGGTTACTCTATACTTTGTTATTGGTTACACTATACTTGGTTATTGGTTATTCTATAGGCTTACTTGAATATTGGCTACTTTGTGGTTCTATATTGGTACTTTTTGCTTTGTTATTGGTTACTCTACCTGGTTATTGATTACTTTGTGGTGGGATATTGGTAGCCTACTTTAGGGTCTACGCGTCTTGATTACTCTGTACTTGGGTATTGGTTACGCTATACTTGATTATTGGTTATTTTGTGACGGGATACTGGTACTTTTTGCTTGGTTATTGGTTACTCTATATTTGGTCATTGGCTACTCTGTACTTTGTTCTTGGTTACTTGGTTATTATTTATTTTGTGACGGGATACTGATACTTTTTACTTTGTCATTGGTTACTCTATATTTGATCATTGGTGACTGTACTTGGTTATTGGTTACTCTGTGCTTGGTTGGTTACTTTGTTGAGTCATTTCTCTTGTTGCTTACTATATTATTCGATTTGGTAGTTACATGCTTTCAGTAGCCTATAATTACGTTCACGCGATGTCATCGATATGTGCCTTTGGTGTTACTGATGCTACCTGAAGGCTACGATCATGTTTATTAGAATTTTTTTCTTGTTTTGGTAAATACCATCTTACTTACAGATAGCTTTTAAGGAATCCAGAGTTTCATTGCCGCCCTTACATAAACCCGCCATCGATCTCTATCCTGAGCAAGATTAATCCATAATCCAGTCCCTACCATCATATCCCACCTCCCTCAATTCTATTTTAAAATTATCTTCCCATCTACGCCTTGGTCTCCCCAAAGGTCTTTTCCCTTCAGATCTTCCAACTAACACTCTATATGCATTTCTAGATTTCACCCATACGTGCTATATGCCTTATGGATTTAATGTACTTAGGCCCTAATTATGTTAGATGAAGAATACAATGTGTGCAGTTCTGCGTTGTGTAACTTTCTCCATTGTCCTGTAACTTCATCCCTCTTAGCCGCAAATACTTTCCTAAGCACCTTATTCTCGAACGCCCTTAACCTCTGTCTCTCTCTCAAAGTGAGAGTGTAAGTTTCACAACCATACAGAACAAACGGTAATAGCCTATAACAGTTTTATAAATTCTAATTTTCAGCTTTTTCGAGAGCAGGCTGGATGACAAAAGCTTCTCAACCGAATAATAACAGACATTTCCCATATTTATTCTTGGTTTAATTTCCTCTCGTGTGTCATTTTTATTTGTTACTGTTGCTCCAGGGTACTTGAGTTTTTCCTCGTTTTGGTAAATATTACCACATCTCAAATATTGAATTTTTTTTTTAACATTTCTTTTCTGTTCACTGCTGCCAAAGCAACTGGCTATGGAGTGAGGGAGAACCCATGTTCAATCATCTCTCGTTGTCTAAAGTTTCAAAACGGCTCCGGTGTTCAGTCAGTTTCTTATGATATTAAGTACCGGGTCTTCCCTGGGGGTCAAATACTGCTGGAACGTGGTGTCGACCACAATAGCTCATTCTAATGTCGAGCATGTAGATCTACATCCATACCTCCCATGTAAGTGCCTTCATGCCGTGTAAAGAGTTCCTGCAATTTTGTGTTAATGCTCCGTGGAGGCGATATTTATGTACGTCTATTGTGACTTAAAAGTACCGGTGCCTAAGTTGCTGATGCATAGAAAACATTTGAAATATCTTATTTTCACACCTCGTTTGTATTGCGACGCCAAAATTACAGCTACGAAGACGTCAGATACCTGTTACCGTTCAGTTAACCAAGAATCAATTAGCAGTCCGCATGACACTGTACGAAATTTAATTAAAACCGGCCAGAGGAGAATTACGTGCACAGGGCAACGTTTAAAAATTACGAATCTTGTGGGATTTCGCGTTCCAGCGGCGCCTGGAAACTGACTCGGCCCCCGACATACATTAGCCTCCGTCGCCATAGAAACTACGTGGCCATCATTATAATTCAAGTGGCTTTGTCGATCCCTTAACCTCAAAGGTTAGAAGTTGCAGTCATATTGCATACAGATGCGTGTGGTGGCTGGATCTGTTGTATCACATAGAGCGGAAAATTCGTGAATCGAGTTGTGCCGACATATGTTCAGCGTGTTTGGTGCGTGTGATATGTGCGTTTATAAAAGTTTCCTACATCTGTCTTGGTTCTGCTGTTTCTCTAACATTGACAAGGCCACCAGCGTAGTTCACAAGCAAATATTTTGATGAGAGCAGATAAAAAAGTTATTTTTTGTCACCATGGTAATAATGTCAAAAGAAGTGCTTATACAAATTTTGGCCACTCGACCGCAATTGCGAGGGCCGTAAAAATAAATTCGCCAGGGGCCGTTAACAGAAAGAAAACACAATTTAATTGGAAAAATTTATTGGAACAGACATGGCAATTGTTGAGCTATTTTTCAACATATTCCCCACCTGAATTGAGACATTTGTCATATCATGGGATTGACAGAGATGTTCAGACGGCTGTCAAACGCTGGTTCCGATCCCAGGCGGTTTGACTTCTACGACACAAGGATACAAAAATTAATGCCTCAATTCCAGTGAGCGATATATTGACAAATAGCGCAACAATTGGTGTAGGCCTATTTGTTTCAATAAATCTTTCAATGCAATTGTGCTTTTTATCTGTAAGCGGCCCCAGGGAAAATCACTTTCTGGACGGCCTCGTAATTGCGGTCGAGTTGCCAAAATTTGTATAAGCACTTCTTTTGGCATTATTGACACGGTGGAAGAAAAAATTAAACTTTTTTATCTGCCCCCATCAGAATGTTTGCTTGCCAGTCGTCTGAGGCTCTTGCCTGCTGATCCGGAGTTGCGCTCGGTTGTGGGTTCAATTCCCGGTTGGGCTGATTACCTGGTCGGGTTTTTTCCGAGGTTTTCCCCAACTCTAAGGCAAATGTTAGATAATCTATGGCGAATCCTCGGCCTCATCTCGCTAAGTACCATCTCAGTATCACCATCGCATCGACGCTAAATAAGTTAGTAGGCCTAGTTGATATAGCGTTGTTAAATAACCAACTAAAAATTAAAAAAAATTACGGATTTTAGACTGTTTAGAAACAGCATTAAAACATTATTATTATTATTATTATTATTATTATTATTATTATTATTATTATTATTATTATTATTATTATTATCATCATCATCATCATCATCATCATCCTTCACGAATTAGGCCTCTGTAGACATGTTTCGGCCCCATCTAGCAGTCTTCTTAAAGGTCTTCCTGGTCGACGATGTCCTCTAGGTTTATACTGCATCATAATTTTTTGGGATTCTTCAAATTTTCCATTCTTCTTACATGATCTAGCCAATTTAATTTGTGTCTGTTGATTTTTTCTTCTACTGACTCTAGTTCTAATTGTTCTAAAATTTCTTCATTCCTTTTTCGGTTTAAAAGAGTAAATCCTGCTGTCCTCCTGAAAAATTTCATTTCCGTTGCTTTGATTCTGTTCATGTCTTTTTTCATTAATGTCCAAATCTCTCTTCCGTATAAAAGGGAGGGTAATGCTAGTGTATTATATATTTTTATTCTTGTAGATTTTTGTACTAATTTAGCTTTTAATGTATTGTTTATTATTCCTAGAATTTGTGTAAATTTGGTAATTTTTTGTTCACATCTTTTTCATTTTGATAAGATATTTCACAACCCAGGTAATTGAAATTTTGTACTTGTTCGAGGCATTGGTTATTGTGTATTATATTATTATTATTATTATTATTATTATTATTATTATTATTATTATTAGTATAGGTTATTATTATTATTATTATTATTATTATTATTATTATTATTATTATTATTATTGTTTGCCGCAGATGGGTACCTGCTGGAGGATACACTGCATTCCCCGACGTCGTCCTCGTCAGACGGCGACGTGCACCAGTCGGTGCCTCTACCCGTGTTTCTGGAGGAACCGACTGACTCTTACGTGATAAAGGGTAAACCGGCCACGTTGCAGTGCCGGGCCGCGCACGCCTTGCAGGTTTACTTCCGGTGCAACGGTGCCCGGAAGCAGCACCCGTCGTCGGCCAACTCGCCGCCCATGCAGCAGGACTTCGTGGACCCACAGACCGGGGTCCGCAATGTCGAGGCCTCCATTAACATCACGCGCAACGAGGTGGAGGAGTACTTCGGCAAGGACAAGTTCAAGTGCGAGTGCATCGCCTGGTCCAGCCGCGGACAGATCCGCAGCCAGCCCGCCGCCATCGACGTCGCCTGTAAGTGCACACTTTTCCTATTACATTTGAACATTCACTGATTTTCTACATTGGCGTCGCTTGTGAGTTAACGTGATTTTGAACTATTAGATTCTCATTATTTACGCTGACTGATTTTCTATTCCATAATATCGGTATCGTTCGTAAATGAACATATTACTTTAATCCATCAGGATCTCATTTTTAGCTCTGAACGTTTACTGATTTTTTTATGGTCTTGATTCAAAATGTTCAGTTTTAATTAGAAGTTTATAACTTTTTTAAAAACTTATACACCACTTAATGTTCTTCAAACATACAGAAATTTCTCTTTTCTAGGATTCAGGATCCTTGTGGTCTGGCAATGTTATTTGTCTGGTGTTTAACCCATTTGGATCTACGAGAAATTTTTAACTCTGAACATTCACAGATTTTCTACTCAGTACCGCTGTCGCTTATAGATGAATATAGTATTTTAATTAATCAGGATCTCATTTTTAACTCAGAACGTTTAAGTCTTACTTATTTTGTATTTTATAATCCACTTGGATCTCATTTTTAACTCTCAACATTCACAGATATTCTACTCGGTACCGGTAATATCGGTATCGCTCGTAGATGAACATAGTATTTTATTTCATCAAAATGTCATTTTTAACTCTGAACATCTACCGATTTTGTATTTAATAGTATCAGTATTACTTATAAATGAACAAAGGCTACTTTAATCCATTTGGATCTATTTTTAACTCTGAACATTCACAGGTTTTCTACTCGATAATATTAGTATCGCAACAAAGGCTATTTGAATCCATTTGGATCTATTTTTAACTCTGAACATACACAGATTTTCTACTCGGTAATATTGGTATCGCTTATAAATGAACATATTACTTTAATACATCGGGATCTCATTTTGAACTCTGAACGTTTACTGATTTCGTATTTTATACTCCACTTGGATCAAATTATTAATTCTGAATATTCACAGATTTTCTATTCAATAATATCGGTATCGCTCATAGATTAACATCGTATTTTAATCCATCAGGATCTCATTGTTAGCTCTGAACCTTTACTGATTTTGTTTTTTTATAGTATCGGTATCCCTTGTAAATGAACAAGTACATTAATCCATCAGGATCTCATTTTTAACTCTGAACGTTCACTTATTTAGTATATTATAATCCACTTGGATCTCATTTTTAACTCTGAACAATCACAGATATTCTACTCTGGATGTTTACTGATCTGTTTTTTTTTAATATTGATATCGCTCGTAGATGAACATAGTATTTTAATTCATCAAGATGTCATTTTTAATTCTGAACATCTACTGATTTTGTATTTTATTGTATCAGTATTACTTATAAATGAACAAAGGCTATTTTATTCCATTTGGATCTATTTTTAACTCTGAACATTCACAGATTTTCTACTTCATAATATTGGTATCGTAACAAAGGCTATTTTAATCCATTTGGATCTATTTTTAACTCTGAACATTCACAGATTTTCTACTTCATAATATTGGTATCGTAACAAAGGCTATTTTAATCCATTTGGATCTATTTTTAACTCTGAACGTTCACAGATTTTCTACTCGATAATTATTGGTATCGCTTATAAATGAGCATAATACCGTACTTTAATCCACGAGGATAGAATTTCTAACTCTGAATGTTTACTGATTATGTATTTTATAGTATCGGTAGGCCCTATCATAAACATAGATAGGCTACTTTAATCTATTTTCATCTCATTTTTAACTCTGTACATTCACAGATTTTCTACTCGACAATATCGATATCGCTCATAGGTGAACATAGTATTTTAATTCATCATAATGTTATTTCCAACTGTAAACATTTACTGATTTTGTATTTTATTATCCATTTGGATCTCATTTTTAACTCTGAGCATTCACAGATTTTCTACTCCAGAATATCGATATCGCTCGTAGAACAACTTAGTATTTTAATTCATCAGGATTTCATTTCTAACTCTGAATTTTAGTAACTTTTTTTTATTTTATAGTATCGGTATCGCATATAAATGAACATAACCTGCTTTAATCCATTTAGATCTTATTTTTAACTCTGAACATTCTACATTTTCTACTTGACAAAATTGCTATCGTTCATAAATGAACATAGCATTTTAATTCATTGGGATCTCATTTTTAACTGTGAATGTTTACTCTTTTGTACAGATTTCATAATAGCAACATCGTTTATAAATGAACATACTTTAATCCCATCGAGATATAATTTTTAACTCTGAACATTTTCTGTTTATTGTTCTAATATATAGGAATCGCTTATAAATGATGTTTTAATCCTTCAGGATCTTATTTTTAATTAAAAATGTTTATTGATTTTGTATTGTGTAATATCAGTATCGCTTTTTAAATTAATTTAATCCCTTAGATTTTTATTATGTACTACTTCGAACATTAAGTGATTTTCTACTGTAAAATATCGATTATAAATTAACATAATTTATTCCATTAAGGTCTCAATAATTATGAATAATCACTTTTTTTCTGTTCTATAATATTGGTATCCCTTAAAAGTTACATATTTTAACCCAATAGAATCTTATTTTTAACTGTGAAGTCCACAGATTTTCTATTCGATAATATCGATATCGCTTGTACTCGTAAATGAACATAATTTAATCCACTAAGGACTTCATTTTTAACTCCGAACAAACTGAGTGTCTACTGAATAATATTGGTATCGCTTATAAATGAACATACTTTAACCCATAATGATCTCATTTTTCACTCTGAACATACACTGATTTTCTTTCCACTAACGTTAGTGTCGTTCATAAATAAACATATTTTAACCCACCAGAATCTCAGTTTTATTTACTCTGACGATACCGGTACACTGATTTTCTGTTCACCAAAGCTTCACCAAACATAGCTTAACCCATTAGGATTAACTTTCTACATTCAATGTTATTATTGTATTTTCTGAAATTTTCGTCGCTTGTAAATTTACATATTTAACTCATTTCGATCTCAAATTTAACTCTTGTTACTCAGTTATTTTCTATTCGCTTATACTGAGTGAACTGTAAGTAATGTTATTAATTTCAACGTGTTATTCTTTGAGATATTTCAAACAACATAGTTTAATACAATTTTGCTCGTTGTTGCTTCCTTTTAGATAAAAAAATTATTTTACTGTATGAAACATTTCATAGCATATTTTGGGAAAGCTACTGAATTAATTCCAAATATGCTCAGTCAATTTAAGTGTGCAATGTATGATGATAATAAATTATCGGAATAATTTTAATTTTGTCCTTCAAATGTGCATAAATTTGATCCGAACAAATGTAACTTCTCGTTCTGCAAATGAATTTTCCGCCCAGCTATCCTTAATTTTGTCAGAGTAGTTTTAACTGGCTTGTAGTGACGGAAAAAACTGCAACACCTTTTTAAAAATCATTTTTCCTTTTTAAAGAAAAATAATTCTCTGACTGCACTTATAATTTAGATGTATTTGAATCTACAAACCCTATGTTTGGTACAGGTTTTATTAAAATATAACATTTTCCATTGACGATCTCTCTCCTTGTCATCTGTTTTCACGAGCAATTTCGAGTATGATTTTCAATTCTCTAAATATCTTATAGAAATCTCGCTCTGAGCGAGGAACCATCAGCCAACCGAGCTGTTATATTAGCATTGTGTATTGGACGCTTCAGCCACAACTGGGCATGATCACTTCCTATTTTCGCGTGAAGTGTGTGAATATTAGTTCTGAATCCAGCACTATGTTCCGAGTGATGAATGCATCTGGTTTATGCATGTTTTTACTGCCGATATTCTACTCCTAAAAGCATCAATGCACTGTTAATGCGTAATGCTTGACTCATTACATAAACATGGCGTTCCATTACATCTCTCTGTATACTAAAACTCAAGCATAAATGTCTTGATATAAATATACATGTTTGTTTCACATCTGCATGCCAGGCGTTATTCCAACACATTCTCTATTCTTGCTGGGAATTTTAACGTAGTCGACGATAAAAAAAATATCGCTATGCTGTTTTCCAAATCGTAGTTTTGCAGAGATTTATGAAAGGAGTTAATCAGTTTTAGCCCGCCACAGTCGGCAAAAGATTTGTTGACCAATAGTGTTTTCGGTCTTTTATGTTATCTTTTCCTGTTATTAACAGAAATATTCAAGTCTGTAGGTATATATTATTCTATACTAGGTGGGCCCCTGAACCTTTGGCCATAAACGTGAAAGATTGAAGTGTTGTGTTGAGATTTGTAGTGTATTTAAAGAAATACAGTTTTTGGGAAGACATTAATCGGAAACGGAAAGTGTGTTTTTAAAGAGAGGAAATAGTTTCTATGGGAACATTAATCAGAAACAAGAAACTGTGAGGAGTCTTCTTCTGATTCTTCATTATTTTTGAAGAGATGAATTAGCTTTTGAGGAAAAGCTCAAAATGCGAGAGAAGTTGAGGAAATAAGTTATCCTCTAACGGTCTTACTAATAAAAACTCTATATACAGACGTTTAACTGTCTTATACTTATACAGTGAGTAGCTCACTTATACGTCGTGTGTAAATTCCTTGCTAATAATCACTACATACGTCGCGTATAACAGTACAACTGTTACACAGCTACGTCATAGTTTCGTCATTACTTCATTACGAAAGGTAATAGAATATCTGAGGTTCTCTATTGTATCCGGTAGTGGTTGGGTTGGTGCGTGTAGGGGATCTATGGCACGCAACTCATTCCATATTGAGGGTTGGCGCAATAGATCTCAACAGGTCGCAGTGCTGGGCCATCCGTACTCCCCCTCGCTTAAATTCCATTCCATTCCAACTGTTTGAATTCTTGTGTTATTTACCATATTCACCAGATTTAGTTCCATCAGACTAGTTTCTGTTTCCAGACATCAAAGTGAACTTGAAAAAAAATAGACATAATGATGCGGTTGAAACTGTGTAATCAGTTAATTTTATTTGAGACGGATAAAAGCCTCTGCATAGGCCAATAAAATAATATATCTATTAACGAAGAGGTTGTGTTGAAAAATTAAATTCACTTATATCAATAATGGTTATAAACTTAAATCCCTCTCACATTAAAACAAATAGATACATGTAACATATATATAACATTAAAAATTGTTAAAAATCGAAAACATTGAGAAGTTATATGTAACTCTGGTTCTATTTTTTTTTCTGCTGTGGAACTTTGCTAAGATGGATATCTGTAACGCTAGTGTTTTTCTTGGGTTCGAACTTCGCAATCTGGAAACATTCGTATAACCTGTATTTGTACATGTGTAGTACTTACTTATATAGAGTAATGAATTTATATCACATAATCGGTACGTTTGATGTAAGGGGCTGCTTAGGGTAGTAATTTATTTCCGAAGTTGAACCTGCGATCTCCTATTTTTGTGGTCACTGTGTTAGTAAATATCATTTCTATGCTAGACAACGATTTGTAAGAAGGCCTCTTGCGGGCAACAACGGTTGCTCTGCCCGCAAATATGGCACATATTTCGAATAAAACACGTCGCTGTTTTTTTCTAATGAACAATTTACACTTTCTTAAGTTGTGCGCTTGATGATCAGATAGCATTTTGGGTGCAAAAAATAAGTTGCTCAAATGCTGACAGCAGGTTGTAGAGTGTGATCATGCCGAATATATCACATTAGAAATGATATTATTTACGTATGATAATTCTGTAGAACTAAGATTTCATAGGAAATTTTATGATGTCGTTATTTGCAAGGGGTTCACTTTATAAATATTGTAAAAAAAATTGGTAGATCTGTTTTAAAGGTGTGTACCGGTAACTAATTTAAGCAATGGTGACGAAAGTAACGAAATGAAACAGATTTAAAAGACTCGAACGATAGTGGGAAACGAAATTACGCATATGTTTTGCTTCACTTATTTAATCTTGTCAATAGTCAGCGATTACATAATATGTAGAAGGGTGGGAGAGAAGTTTGCTGCGCGTCCATTGAAATGAAGATCAGAGTACTAAAGGAATATACTAAGTCTGATGACAGATCGTAGTTGATTAAAATGTGATTTTTTTCATCATGCTTATGAGTAGCCTAATTATTAACTTGTGCTAACTAAAAATAACAAATTTTTGTTTGGCATTTTCGGTAGAAACTTTTCAAGAGATTAATGGTGGCGTTTGGTACTAACAGAAAAAAATAGATGAAGTTGGAAATATTTTCCCCGAAGTCACACTGTGGGATTTTTTCTTGTGGGAAGATGTAGAGAACAAATTTGATTATTGCAATTTCCACAGTTTGGAAGTAAAAAGACAATATCATGAAATTGATTGTCCACACCTGTGGAGTAACGGTTAGCTCGTCTGGCCGCGAAACCAGGTGGGCCACCTGGTTCGATTCCCGGTCAGGACAAGTTACCTGGTTGAGGTTTTTTCCGGGGTTTTCCGTCAACCCAATATGAGCAAATGCTGGGTAGGCCTAACTTTCGGTGCTGGACCCCGGACTCATTTCACCCCCATTATCACCTTCACCCCATTGAGATGCTAAATAACCTAAGATGTTGATAAAGCGTCTTAAAATAACCTACTAAAATAAAATAAAAATGAAATTGATTTCTCTGTAAGTCCCCAAAGAATTCCTTCGTGTAAGTTACAGTTGTATTTGAATGTATACAGAGCACATTTCTAGCACTCTAAGAAATGGATGCGCATTATTGGTAATACATCTTTATCTAATTTCCAACGGCACGTTAATGTTTTATATATCACGATGCATTAATGCTACATCCTTTGACGTGCATGATTTTTCTCGTCCCTTATTAACGTGCCCCTCTATATGCATACCCAGTAGGGATGGCTATAATATGCCTGAACACTGAATTATGTACATAAATTCGAGGTTTTGTGGTGCGTGCTATTAGATCCATGATTAGTTAAAATTTCCCCAAATCTCTTAGGTTGAGCGTAAACAGTAAACAGTAAGCTACATACTGGTATTGGTAGTCAAACATTAACGACATCTGTTGACTCTAAACAGTAAACCGATTCCTGCGAGCGTTTGTTTTATTTGCGTAATTTAGTAATGGTCGTTAAGGGGAGTTCAGCGCAACATCATTCATCTACAGCTTAATTTATGCTCCCAAAAATCGTATTATAGCACGTTATATTCTCACTATAAAAATTTGAAGTTGAAACAAAAACATAGTGACAATAATTGTGGCGGACAAGTTCGAAGTTGGGTTTTTTTAACGGGGTTATCTCCTTTCCCCAATACGGGATAATTCGTCAGCATTCTTTCATTCCATCGTCAGAATTTCTCCGATCATCTTTTGGCGACGAGCGGAGGAAGCTGATTTAAGGGTACAGTGGACGCAAAATAGCTCTGAGTATGCACCACGTCATAGAGAAAGGAGGGCAAGATAAGAAGAAACAAAGAATTGATTCTATAGCACGGATCGTTATGCGTGTATGTTAAAACCGAAAACATCGACTACTCACCGCTATCCCTAATCCAGTGAAGTAGTCTAGACTAGACGGCATTTCGGAAGGCGGTCAGCTGCTATATGCGTCGTAGCATTTCTGGCATGTGACGTCACAAGCTTGTACAGTAGAACCAATCGGAATCAGTCTGTAATAAGTACTTCCCGAGTTCGTTTGTTCACGTGTGAGGGCGCTTGCCTGCCGGTCTGAAGTTGCGCTCGGGCGCGGGTTCGATCCTCGCTTGGGCTGATTACCTGGTTGGGTTTTTTTTCCGAGGTTTTCCCTAACCGTAAGGTGAATGCCAGGTAATCTATGGCGAATCTTCGGCTTCATCTCGCCAAATACCATCTCGCTATCACCAATCTCATCGACGCTAAATAACCTAGTAGTTGATACAGCGTCGTTAAATAACCAACTAAAAAAATAAAAAACAATTCACGTGTGAGTGTTTCAATACATTGAATAAGTTAAACTAACATTTATTATGTGTGTACTTTGAGAGAGGAACATAGGTTAAGGGTGTTTGAGAATAAGGTTCTTAGGAAAAAATAAAAAAAAAATATTTGGGGCTAAGAGGGATAATTAGGAACATTAAATCCAGACGTTTAAGATGGGCATGTAGCACGTATGGGCGAATACAGAAATGCATATAGAGTGTTAGTTGGGAGGCCGGAGGGAAAAAGACCTTTGGGGAGGCCGAGACGTAGCTGGAAGGATAATATTAAAATGGATTTGAGGGAGATGGGATATGATGATAGAGAGTGGATTAATCTTGCACAGGATAGGGACCGATGGCGGTCTTATGTGAGGGCGGCAATGAACCTTCGGGTTCTTTAAAAGCCATTTTTAAGTAACTAAGTAAGATAAATAAATGGAAGGAGAGACTGTAAAATACATGTATTGCACAGGCAGGCGCGGAAAATTGGTTTACAGTGTATAATTATTTTAAAAACGTTGACGAGCAGAACGCTGCCGACCATCTTGATGCTGGCTGCAACGTTGCCAACGCGCAAGAAACGACTGCAGAAGCATGTGTTGTGGGATTGAGAACAGTGCAAAGAATATTGTTAGTGAATGAAAGAGGGTTTGTTTGGTGTCATTCTTACAGTAATCAACGGCTAAGGTCATTATTGTCTTTTTATAATTTAAATTCTCTCCTGTGCTATTTGTATTGCACGTGCGCGTGAAGTACGATGTGGCAATGTTGTACGCTGCCTTGCTCTCTCTATCTGTGTCTCTCAACGCAGACTACCGCCTTCCGAATTGCCGTTGACTCTTAACTGGTCTGACAGTAACAGTGAGAGAATATTTTAAATTTCTGCAGCCTGATGGATTTATTTTCATAATGATAAAGTTACCACACCCGTTCCTTCCATAACTCCGCTTCCAGGAATTGAAATCGTTATCGTAAAGATCACCAGGCTCGGAGATATTCCGTGACCACCGTATGTTGGGTTATAAGTGTACCACATGGACAGTAATATGATGTACTTACCTACCACAGTACTTGCGGGACTTCAGAGTTCAGACACTTGATGTACTTACCTACCACAGTACTTGCGGGACTTCAGAGTTCAGACACTTCATAACTTCATTCAAAATGTATGTTGAAAGACGTCGCGTCGGCGAGAGACTTCAACCCAGACGTGATTATCAAATTTAACATAATTTGCACTGATTTATGTCAGTATCATACTAATTTACGTTTTGAAATGTATTAAACACTGATTTAAGTAAAGATGAAGTCTTTTCAAATCCTATTCTACAACTAAAGCATCGTATTCCAGAACTATGAAGTATACTTCGCTGGCCCTTTTATTCGCATTTGTCTGATGTACTTCTATATCTTGCAGCTGTTGTTGATAAGATTCCGAATAGCAAAATGTTTAGCCAAGTGTATTTTTGACGTATAAAATCTCCTTATCTTCTGAGCAGGTATTTGAGAACGAAGATGATTTTCTATACAATGAAATTCAAGACAAAGTGTTACAGATGATATTTGCAAGTTTCAGAACAAGACTACAAAAGAGAGTAGAATTTATTACTTCTTCTTTCATGGACTAGTCACTCTCATTGGTCTTACGGTTACCGTATTTTACGTTGGATGCGAGGTTCGTGTGTTCAGTATCTGCCGAGGGCGTTTAATTTGGAAGGGCGATAAATTCTTCAGTATGGCTTCCTCCTGACGGGAAATAAAGCTGTGGGTCCCGAGTTATATATTTACGGCATATATAATATACATAAAAACATATATCAATCTACGGCATATCAAATACGAAGTCTGCATTAAAATATGTGAAATAAAATATTATGTTTAAAGCAGTAGCGGCCGGTGATCGAAATTCTCGGTGAGGCCAGATGCAACTAGTTTAAGTGCCTCCAATAGGAAATGTTTATTTATGATATTAATTATTATTGTTATTATATTATTATTATTAGTCTTAGTATTAATGAAAAATAATAATTTCACTCACCAAATAAGCTATGCTGTGAGTTTCAGTGATTGTTTCAGTGTGATGAAGCAACCCATATTATGTGTTGAAATTTCCCTTTCTTTCTTTTCTTTTCATTTTTTTCCTTTGACAGCAACAAACAAGGCCAACAGAAAAGTTTATTTTGCACCACATTACCACTTAACCATTTATATTGCCCATACCAGGATGTATTAGAAATTTGCATTTTAAGATTATCTGTCAGAAAAATTGTCAGCGATGTCGTAGGTATCTCGGTAGGCTCTCTCTTTATTTAAAACTTCCTTTCTTTCAGTATTATTTCTTCTCGAAAAAGGACACTCTAACAATGAATTAACTACACCAGCATTATTTCTCGCATTTGTTTCTGTTTATATTTTCCCAGAATACATAACATTGGCCCAGATTCACTACTGTACTACGAAGCACAATAGTAGAACACCCTCGCTTATGTCATAAACTAAGACATAAGGGGAGAGAATAGTGTGGGTCTCTGCCTGCCAAAGAGCTGGAATTTTTGTTATTTATGGCCTATTTAGGAAGACAAGTCACCATTGCTATTCCCACCCCACTCTACCCTTGAGGCCGGCTCATGGATAGGAGGCGTGAAAGCTGACCAGGTCACGAGGCCAGACGAATTGTGCCTCAGCAACAACGTTTTAAGCGCAACCTCAAAGTCCGCGAAAACACGAAATGCAGAAGCCAGACCCGGCACGAGCGATCCTTGGCCTCAGGAACAAATTTTACTGCAAAACAGGTCTATATACATAACAAGCCAGACACGGCACGAGCGATTCTGGCCTCAAAAACAAATTTTACTGCAAAACAGGTCTATATACATCAAAAAGTTTTCAAATGCTTCTATAGCGATATATGCTTCATTCAAATAACTAATACATTATATAAAAACACAAAATTTGATTTCAGTTAAGCCAAGTGACTGAGGCCCGGCCTCACTTGCCTCAGTCAGTCAGCCGCCACAATGTAGACACAAAATCTGCATGCGTTTTATTGAATATCCTTCCCAGTTTGCATGCGTACGCGCATGGATATTTGAACCGTGTAGATGCACCTTTAATGATGAAGTAATAATAATAATAATAATAATAATAATAATAATAATAATAATAGCCATTATTTTAATTGTAGTAAAATAGTATAGATGTGTGTAATCAAATAAAAGTATAAGAAAGGATTATAATTTGATAGACTACGGTTTGAATTACACGTTATTGTTGTCATGTAACATGATTCCGAAGGCCATGTTAGCGTGTAGTAATTTTCCATCATTGCCCGACGGCTGATGGTAGACAAACGTTTATCTTAGCCGGATCGTTGTGATTAGGTTGGGTGTGGTGACTGGAATATAATTGCTCAAGTTTTGGGTTACTTGTGCGTTTTGCGTGTGGAGCACAAGAATAACTCCGTCGGAATTCAAGAGATATTAATATCCGGAAATGTATTATTCCGTCTGAGAACCTTTTCACCAGGAACAACACTCCATTATTCTAAAATAACACAGATGTTATCGAACTTGGCCTCGCGGAGTAATGTAACATTCACTCACATCGGTTTTACGACTCCACTCCCAGGCAAATGGAAATGAAAACTTGAAATTCCAAGCAAGGGCTGGGGAGGCATACCTTCGTGTTCTTCTATGCCTCTCGGTTTAGGCAATGCCTTAATTCCGACGTCCCAAGAGTTTTGAGAGTATTCCCTCTTTCATCCCCTCAACCCGTTTTCTTGCTCTGTGGTTTCTAAGTATCTCCATTTATCGTTCGCTTCTCTCAAAATTATTCTAACCGTGTTATAATGAAATAACTTTAATAATTTTGTGGTTACTTTTAAACAAAGGGGAATATGTACTATATTTTAAATTTTTAATTGATTGTGTAATTCTTAATTAAGGAAGAATGTACATAGTTTAATCAAGATATATTTTAATGCAGGCCATAATGTATCTTAATTATTATGTAAGGTATTTGTGATGTAGAACACTGAAGAATGTTTATGTACAGGCATAACCATCTAGTTGGCCGTGGTTCAGATAATGCTCGTTTTCCAATTTCATTGTTTGGTACATAATTATTGTTCATTTAGTCGTGTAATGTTTATATTCTATCTGAACTAATCACCGCCTGCTTGAACGCATCCGATGGCTGCTTGTACTGCTCTGCTCATAAAACCATTCTAACAATGTTTTCGCTGAAATGGTACGTGGAAGCACCAAATATGCTATGTTTATTAGTATATCTGCTCAAAACTATGAAAAAAAAGTTGTTATATGTATTTGTGCCTGTTGAAGTGTTTACTTACATAGATCCAGCTCTGTTAAACAATCTTAACGATTCAAAATACCATAATAGTACATTATGCAGCGAGCCTATAATGATAGTAATGAAGACGCGAGTATGTTTATGAAACGAGCACAAGTTTCATAATTTTCATACGAGCGTCTTAATTACCGTTATAGTCAAGTTTCATACGACTTTTTATGCACGACCATATTGATTTTATCCGGCAATTGGTGAAATGAATTTGCGGGAATGTGCTTTGTGAAAGGCTGGAAGATGACGGTGAATTGATGTTAATTTGTATGTTGTATTTTTCGACTGAGTTTAATATTGTCTAATCTCGCGCTAGTTGTCTTTCGATTGCATATCCGAGACTAATCGATACTTGCGCTTTCATATTGCTACAATGGTATTTTCTGATTGGTGGAACACCTGAACTTTAATGAATAGGTGTACTTTAATGAGGTCCATTAAAGGGCTGCTACCAGGTGTATAATTACTACATTTCGGCACGGTCGAGCATAAAAATATTTACAGGATAATCTCAGTTAGTACCTGTACTTATACAGGGAGAACCATAAGTAAGGTCATTAATTTCGAGGGGGTTTCTTTGAGATATTTGAAACAAAAGAGTTTAGTACAATTTTGTTTGTTTTTACATCCTTCTCGAAGTAAAAGTTATGTTATATGAAACATTTCATATCGTGTTTTGGGAAATTCATTGATTGAATTCCCAATGTACTCAGTCAATTTAAAGAGAGCCCTTTAAATCTGCAGTGCTTGGGAAAAGTGACACAAGTCAGTTTCCACAAACCTTTTTTGATAATGTATTGACAACTTACGGAACATCTGCTTGCTTGGAAAAAAAATACGTAAGTATTTCTCCCATTACAATAATTCATACAGAAAAAAATCAAATCGACATAAACCAGTGTAAGTTGTCAATACAGACGTGGACAAATTATTAGCAAAATTGAAGACTTTTACAATATATTTTTACAAAATATGATTCTTCAATTTAAACTACAGTTGACATTTTTGCGTATTTCCAAATTATTAGCAAAATTGAAGATTTCTATTGTATATTTTTACAAAATTTGACTCTTCAATTTAGACTACAATTGATATTTTTGCATATTTACAAATTATTAGCAAAAGTGAAGATTTTTTGTATATTTTTACAAAATTCGACTCTTCAATTTGGACTACAGGTGGCATTTAGGATATTTCCAAATTATTAGCAAAACTGAAGATTTTTATTTTATAGTTTTACAAAATTTGACTCTTCAATTTAGACTGTAGTTGATATTTTTGCTAATTTATAAATTATTAGCAAAATTGAAGATTTTTATTATATATTTTTACAAAATTTAACTCTTCAATTTAAAGTAAAGTTGACATTTTTGCATATTTCTGTCTATTGTAATGATAGAAATATGCAAAATTATCAACCGTAATCTAAATTAAAAAGTCAAATTTTGTGAACAGAATTATCACAAAAATCGTCAATTTTGTTAATAATTTGTCCACGTCTGTAAATTATCAAAAAAGGTTTGTGGAAACTGACTTATGTCACTTTTCCCGAGCACTGCAGAAATATGCAGACATTAGATTCATTGCTTGTCTGAGTGTAAGGTGAGAGTTTAGTTAATTTTTCTCAGAGTTTAGTACAACCTTTTGCTATCCTTTCTCTGTCTCCGCAAACTGTGACGTTGTACAGAGGCAGAGATATAATAGGCTACAAGACCTGTACATTCTTGGCATAACTTAGCAGTTAAAATGACATAAAATAAGCATTTGAAAGAAAAATATGAACAAAATTAATATACTTATCACTTTTCATTAATTTCTTTCTTGAATTTGAATTATTTCTTGTAATTATTCATTCTCGTTTTGTTTGTTTTTTTTTTTGCTTTATTTCCTTTAATTTCTTTTTCATTTAATTAATTAAATAATATTTTAAATTACTTTCTGTTTTCTTTCTTCTATTTCATCTTATCTCGTTTTCATTTGTGTTGACTTTGTTTTTTGTTTGTTTTCTTTTGTTTATTCTTTTCCGTATTTCATAAATACTTCCTTATTTCTTCCACCTTTCAGAATATCTTCCTCTTTTCTTATATGTAACATTTTCCCCACCCGTTTCTTTCACGATATCCTCTTTTGCACAACCTGCCCGGATCGAATTCCGATCCCCTATGGTGCAAAGCCGGCAGCTGACTCTTTGCCGTGCTTACAAAGTATTAAGTATGCATAATGCATCCAACGTGTGTTTACAAAATATGGTACAACTGCTGCCTTTTTTTTCCAGCCGGTTAGGTTGTCAGGCCTTATTTATGATATTTAAAATATTAATATGTGACGCGATGGGTGGAGTGCTTTAAGGATATTGCAGGGATTCACCTTCGCCACGTGCAGGGTAGGAAGCCGCGATAAATCCTCGTGTGAAGGCGGCCGACGCGTCCGTCATTACAGCGCAGAGGCATTATATCACGAAAGGCGTGTGTATGGGAAGCCACCCTCGACGCACCGTATCGTCTTACTGCTACGAAACATCGCGGGAAATAGTCACAAGTTTCTGCTTGTGAACTTATCATTGAAGGAGTCGGTTGGCTAATTAGAACAGGGCGAGTTCCAGTAACTAATGAAGGTGTGAACTGCCGTTCCAGGACTCTCTTCTTGTAGCATATCGTCGTTGTTCCTGCAATAACTCATATGTGCAAAATATAAAATCTTTCGGTAGGAAGGAAAGACACATTTATTCATCCTATGGCAGCCGTACATAGGAGACTGTGAATTCATACATTTTGAAACAAAGAAATATAATTATATACAGGAGATTTTATTATTTGCTGTATCACTATTTAAGTTATTTACTAGAGCAAAAATCTGAAAATCGATAAATATGTCACATAGGAGTTATTGCAGGAACAACGACGATATACAAGGAAAGGACAGAGAGTTATAATTATTATTGAAATTGAAGGATTAAAAAAAAAGAACCATAATAAAAAAAATGCAAATTTCAGATATTAAGCATATGGTAAGCGTATTGTAGCGACCATCTATTGAATTTGTTGTTAGGAGAAAAAAAACACCATAGGCCTGTGTTATAGGGGTGGAAATTTTCAGTGGTTTTCATAAAACAATCGTAGTCCAACGACTTTTTTTTTTAAATGGTCATTGTTCAGCCAGGACGATGTTCATAGCTATGTTGTTATAGATTTGCTTTGATACATGTCAGGGATTCCAGTTGATAACTTTCCCTGCAACGATTTTCATAGCTATGTTGTTATAGGTTTACTTTGATACATGTCAGGGATTCCAGTTGATAACTTTCCCTGCAACGATGTTCATAGCTAAGTTGTTATAGATTTACTTTGATACATGTCAGGGATTCCAGTTGATAACTTTCCCTGCAACGATGTTCATAGCTATGTTGTTATAGATTACTTTGATACATGTCAGGGATTCCAGTTTACAACTTTCCCTGCAACGATGTTCATAGCTATGTTGTTATAGATTTACTTTGATACATGTCAGGGATTCCAGTTGATAACTTTCCCTGCAACGATGTTCATAGCTATGTTGTTATAGATTTACTTTGATACATGTCAGGGATTCCAGTTGATAACTTTTTCTGCAACGATGTTCATAGCTATGTTGTTATAGATTTACTTTGATACATGTCAGGGATTCCAGTTGATAACTTTCCCTGCAACGATGTTCATAGCTATGTTGTTATAGATTTACTTTGATACATGTCAGGGATTCCAGTTGATAACTTTTTCTGCAACGATGTTCATAGCTATGTTGTTATAGATTTACTTTGATACATGTCAGGGATTCCAGTTGATAACTTTCCCTGCAACGATGTTCATAGCTATGTTGTTATAGATTACTTTGATACATGTCAGGGATTCCAGTTTACAACTTTCCCTGCAACGATGTTCATAGCTATGTTGTTATAGATTTACTTTGATACATGTCAGGGATTCCAGTTGATAACTTTCCCTGCAACGATTTTCATAGCTATGTTATAGGTTTACTTTGATACATGTCAGGGATTCCAGTTGATAACTTTCCCTGCAACGATTTTCATAGCTATGTTATAGGTTTACTTTGATACATGTCAGGGATTCCAGTTGATAACTTTCCCTGCAACGATTTTCATAGCTATGTTGTTATAGGTTTACTTTGATACATGTCAGGGATTCCAGTTGATAACTTTCCCTGCAACGATGTTCATAGCTAAGTTGTTATAGATTTACTTTGATACATGTCAGGGATTCCAGTTGATAACTTTCCCTGCAACGATGTTCATAGCTATGTTGTTATAGATTACTTTGATACATGTCAGGGATTCCAGTTTACAACTTTCCCTGCAACGATGTTCATAGCTATGTTGTTATAGATTTACTTTGATACATGTCAGGGATTCCAGTTGATAACTTTCCCTGCAACGATGTTCATAGCTATGTTGTTATAGATTTACTTTGATACATGTCAGGGATTCCAGTTGATAACTTTTTCTGCAACGATGTTCATAGCTATGTTGTTATAGATTTACTTTGATACATGTCAGGGATTCCAGTTGATAACTTTCCCTGCAACGATGTTCATAGCTATGTTGTTATAGATTTACTTTGATACATGTCAGGGATTCCAGTTGATAACTTTTTCTGCAACGATGTTCATAGCTATGTTGTTATAGATTTACTTTGATACATGTCAGGGATTCCAGTTGATAACTTTCCCTGCAACGATGTTCATAGCTATGTTGTTATAGATTACTTTGATACATGTCAGGGATTCCAGTTTACAACTTTCCCTGCAACGATGTTCATAGCTATGTTGTTATAGATTTACTTTGATACATGTCAGGGATTCCAGTTGATAACTTTCCCTGCAACGATTTTCATAGCTATGTTATAGGTTTACTTTGATACATGTCAGGGATTCCAGTTGATAACTTTCCCTGCAACGATTTTCATAGCTATGTTATAGGTTTACTTTGATACATGTCAGGGATTCCAGTTGATAACTTTCCCTGCAACGATTTTCATAGCTATGTTGTTATAGGTTTACTTTGATACATGTCAGGGATTCCAGTTGATAACTTTCCCTGCAACGATGTTCATAGCTAAGTTGTTATAGATTTACTTTGATACATGTCAGGGATTCCAGTTGATAACTTTCCCTGCAACGATGTTCATAGCTATGTTGTTATAGATTACTTTGATACATGTCAGGGATTCCAGTTTACAACTTTCCCTGCAACGATGTTCATAGCTATGTTGTTATAGATTTACTT
The DNA here is from genome assembly GCF_040183065.1 of Periplaneta americana. NCBI lineage: Eukaryota > Metazoa > Arthropoda > Insecta > Blattodea > Blattidae > Periplaneta > Periplaneta americana. The sequence goes on along the minus strand of NC_091132.1, from coordinate 46,857,350 downwards.
TGATACATGTCAGGGATTCCAGTTGATAACTTTTTCTGCAACGATGTTCATAGCTATGTTGTTATAGATTTACTTTGATACATGTCAGGGATTCCAGTTGATAACTTTCCCTGCAACAATTTTCATAGCTATGTTGTTATACATTTACTTTGATACATGCCAGGGATTCCAGTTGATAACTTTCCCTGCAACAATTTTCATAGTTTTGATACGTGTCCGGGATTCCAGTTGATAACTTTCCCCGGAACGGTATAATCGTGTGCGAATACACTTAGATCTTCGATTTGGCTCACTTGGGAAGTGAACTCTTATAAAACGCATTTCCACATAGCCACATTACTTGGGGGAGGAGAAACTGTTAGATTCTCGATATACCGGTAAAATTCTAAGGCAATTTACATATTGGGTCATATCACGAATGAGCAGTGTAGGCCTACAAGGTGGAGGAGGTTTCAACCCCAGAATCCAGCGAGTGCCCAGCGCACAGGAAAGCTTCGCTCCAAGCACCTCCCTCCATTTCCTCATTTCTACCAATTTCCTAAGTGGTTCAAGGGGAATGGTTAGCAAGAAGCCAAATGAAGGTAGAGAGAAGGAGAGAAAAAAGCTTTAGACCTCGAGCTATAAAATGTGTAGAAAGAGATCCTGGCACCGAAATCAGATTATTTGAACATATCATGTAGACCGTCGGCTGTATTTCTTTTTTCCTCATGCTCTCAGACTTCTTTCTTGACTTCGTTTGTCACTAAGGACGGGCTTCATTCAATGAGACTGCTAGGCTTAAAAAGAAGTCCAATATCCCCATCCTTGCATTCAAGTAGTAAATAAATTTATTTAAATCTTGGTAGAATGTGAATTATAATATTCCTACACTAATAATATTCTCAATTTTTCTTATAAAATTCTTTTCTTGTATTAGATCCTAAAACTATAGGTTACTTCAGATTAATGTCGACTGAGACTTATTGTGTCAACCAGAAATTTCGGCCGCAGTTCTCTTTAAGTATAGGCCTTTTGACAACGTTGGTTGTAGACTTCCTCTTTATAGGTGTGGTTGGCATACTTCTCGTTGTTGTTTCGAAGAAATGAAAAAAGAAAAGCGAATGCTGCAATATGGAAGAGTCCAAAAGTGAACAGCATGCTGTAGTTCATTTTTTGACTGTAGAAGGGCATACACCAGCTGAAAACCATCGCAGAATGGTTGCATTATATGAAGGGGATTCTTAGGGAAATCAGCTGTAGGGAATTTATGTTAGCGGTTCGTTTCGACCGAACATCTCTGCAGGACAATCCACAACTAGAACAAGCGCTCAAGACAGTCACACAAAATTAAATTCATCACGTTGATGCTCTTGCTCGAGAAAATAGGAGAAAACAATAAGCGAACATAGTTTATTGCTGAATATCAGCCAGGAAAGAAGGTATCCATAGAAATTATTATTTTCCACAAACACTTGCAGTATGGTAAAGTTTGCACGCTGTGAGTTCCACACTATTTTAACTGCTGAGCAGAAAGCCAAACTTGTGAGAATCTGCCAACAATACCTCTAACGATATTTGGAGGAAGGTGATCAGTTCTTGCATCGCATTGTGACGGGTGTCGAGTCATGGTGACATTTTGAGCCACACTTCCATCGGCCTAGCAAGGAATGGAAACACACCTGAACTCTTCTTTCTAAACAGCACAAGTTGTTAGAAAATGCAGGGAAAGTTTTTTCTTTTCCTATTATTGAAGACTATTGGTAATGTAATTTCTGAAAGTTGGACAAATGATCAATTACGCGCTATACACAAATCCTCAGGCATCTTAGACTAAACATCAAGAATAAACAAACGTCTAGGCTTTTTATAAGAAGAGTCACTTTTCTCCATGAGCTCGAGTTCACACTGTCAGATCAACAAGGGACGAGATGCGAAGGTTTCGCTGGGAAACACTATCACAAACCTCTTACAGTCCAGACTTATCTCCATGCGATTTATATGTTTTAGGAAGTTTGAAGATATATCTGAATGGAACCACATTTACATAGGACGAAATGGTGGAAAATGCTGTAAAATATTGATTAATCTCGAGACCATAGGGATTCTAATAAGCCGGTATCCATCATCTGAAGTCACAGTGGAAGAAGTGTGTTAACCATGGCGAGTATTAAGCAGTAAGTGCAATTTATTTTAGCGGTGGCCGGATTTCATTTAAGGGACCCAATGTTAGCCTACGAATAGCCTATATATTAAATCGGCACTGTCTCTTTTATGTTCCCGTTTTACAAAATATAGAGGTAAGTTATGATGCTGCAAAATTTCCACTTCGACTTTTTCACGGAAATGCACGTTTTCGTCATCAACCACTGAAAAAGTATTTTCAGACAAACCATCTGTGCGTCCATTTTATATAGAGATTAACTTAGTGCAGTGAGTATCAAGTGATTTTGTAGTGAATAATCTTTTGTTGTGCAGATCTTCTTACCTGTTTTGACGTCAAAGACGTTTTATTCTTCGGTCTCTCAGTGATGGATCGAAATGATTTCTTCCTTTTTCCATCTGGCGACTTTTTTGCAGGTGGACTGGTAAGATTGCGTCATCTTTTAAGTTAGTGGCGTTGATCTTTATCTGCAAACATTTCTATAGCAGATCTGCATTTTGAATGGTCATCAATCTAACAGATGATGTTATGTTTTATTTAACGACGCTCGCAACTGCAGAGGTTATATCAGCGTCGCCGGATGTGCCGGAATTTTGTCCCGCAGGAGTTCTTTTACATGCCAGTAAATCTACTGACATGAGCCTGTCGCATTTAAGCACACTTAAATGCCATCGACCTGGCCCGGGATCGAACCCGCAACCGTGGGCATAGAAGGCCAGCGCTATACCAACTTGCCAACCAGGTCGACTCTAACAGATGACACATGCATCATTTCAAGATGGTTGTCTGGAATATGTTACGTAAATAGAATTTATAATAACTTATTGCAAATGAAATAAAATGCCCATATATTCTTCATTAAGGTGTAAAGGGAAGTAAAGCTTTCATATCTTCTGGGCCTTGAAACTGGAAATAGTTAACACTGGTCGTGTTTATCTTTCTCAGTTTTTTTTTAAGAAAACCTCGTTTGTTTAACGAGTAAATGGGAAACCAGTAAATATTTTGAGTTCCGTCAACTTTTAAAAGTAATTTACATTTTTTTTCTCAACCTTTCCCTCGCTTTGATCCCCACCCCCATCTAATGTGAAAAATGAAAAATTTGGATCTGACCGACTTTTGAAGGTGTAAATGTCTATTTTGAACAAATCACTTCGAAGTTAGTATTTTTTTCCTGTCTTAAAAAAATTATTTTGAATGCGCTTATCTGCTTTCCTTGGACACTAACCTATCAATCATATAAATTGCAGCGCGATTGACTATCACAGGCCTAGGAGTTATGACATGAAATGTTTTAATAGAGCGGGAAATATAGTTTCTTGTCTTTTAGCTGGAACCGGTAGACCGAAGAGCTTCGTAAAAACATATCTTTCAGTGTGGTTACTGGATGTAACGAACATAGCGAACAAAGCGTACAAAGCAAACCTCGCGTACATAACGTAGCTCTCTGTGTAACCTCAGCATTGGACAGGAATGTCAAAGGATCTGTATTACGTGCTCATTCTACAAGCAATACAAATGCAACAGGGTTCATATTTTAGCAAGATAAAAATTAATACAAACATCGCTCTTAAATAAATGTTGTGCGGGTTCTTGAGAGCACGCAATGCAGGCGCTCTGACATCCCTGGCACAGGAGACGATATTTTCAAGAAATGTTCATAAGACTGCATCGGTTAATTGAACGAGAATTATTAAGATATTACAAGTTTTAGGTACTCATACGGATAGAAATGGGATTTATTTTTTTTCTGTAAACAAAAATTTAAATGTCCATATAAATTTGCAAGTTTTAACTCAATCTTTCATTAACATACATACTTAAATTAAAATATTATCTTCTTTGGATTGATCAGTAGGCTGTCTTCATGGTAACGCTTAGAAAGGGCAGCTATAACTTTTTGTTATCTCTGTCTACCTACACAAGCACTAATATACATAATTTAAAAAAAAAAATGTATTTCACACCATAGGCCAAGAAATTGTACTGTACCTTAAAAAAAAAAGTAAAAAATTAAAATTCAAAATTCAAAATTAAATCATATTTCATATAATTATAAATCAGTTTTTCTTCGCTTAGGCAATAATTCAAGAATCAATGTATCAAATTAAATTATTTAGGAAATTGTCGTAGTTACCTAGTACTGTAGTTAAGGGAAGTAGTCAAACCCCATCTCACTAATGTTAAAACAGCTACAGTATATTAATGACTCGTTATCTCAGGACATACAAGATATAGAAATGTAATATTTTTACGGGATGTTTATGCATTCCTCCCGAGTGTACTGATTCTAATATCTAATAGAAAAAGAAGATGTTTTTTTTTATAAACCACTGAAATAAAAAAACAGACATTTTATTCCTTTTAAATAAACTATTACAGCGATCTCGATAAAAGGAATTCCACATCATTACAGTGTTATCTAAAATGTATGGTAAAAATGTCATGCAGATACACTTAGTAGTTTCTGAGAAAACGGATCATTTTATGTTTAAATATGTAATTTTAAGTAAATGACGTTTAAAGTAAAATTTTCCATAAAATCTCACCTATTACAGAAAAAATGTTTTAAAACCGTCCTGGTTGGTAGTCCTCATCTTCTTCTCCACTCTGCTCACCTAATGCTGCCCTCCTTTTCTTGGATCTTGCCTCTTTGGTTGTGTTTTTAGTGCGATGTCTGTCTTCTGTATTCGCAGTGCGTCATGTTTTGCCATGTTTTTCGAGATTTTGTAACCTATCTGAATACCTAGATCCTTCAACAGCTGTATTCTTGCAGTGTATCCTTCATTAAATGTGAGTACAGCATCTAGTACACTAAGTTCGAAAGTTGACACACCAACAAACACACTTTTTGAGACTCAGTAACGGTATTGAACGATTCATTAGTATTCTGAGTTTTCTTCTCGAACATTTTTTTTAGTAAATCAGAATGGGCAAGATCTTGAAACACAGACTTTATGAAGCATTAATTTTATTAAAAAACAAACCAAACCACAGCCTTCTAAGACAATTAGTTCCTGAGATAATAATTTTTTAAGTGGTAATTTTTTTCTCTAGAACATAAATACACCAATATTTTTACGAATATATTTAAAATAGTAAATATTCGAATATTTTATTAAACCGAACACCAAACAACAGTACCATCCCATCGCATCTCCTCATCCTCTTTCACAATAGCCCTGCAAAGACTTTAGAATTCCCTTCCTGCTAGCATCAGGGACTTACTAGACACTTGGTCAGTAATTGAGACTGGTTCAGACATGGTTTCTTGTAAATAGTTCTCTTAATCTATCAAAAATATTTCGATATCCGGTAATTTCATCATTGTACAATTTTGTTAATCTAGGTTTAATTTGTAATTAAGTAAATACAAAATGTTCTTTGTTCTTAACTTCTATGATAAATTGCCTAGCTTTCATTAGTCAGCTAATCTTTTCGTACTTTGATTTTTATCGTAATTGTAATTGTAAAGTTAATATTAATTGTAATTTTATTCTTCATATTACAGTTTTAATCCCCTGGTAGAGGGCCAGAGAAGGCCTGACGGCTTTTCTCTACTGGTTAAATAAATAAATAAATAAATAAATACTACTAAGCACCACTAAATTTCTGTTTCTAATTTAAATCAGTTTCTGTCACATGCGTTTCCAATTCACTGTGGGCTAAAGCAAGGAGATGCACTATCACCTTTACTTTCTAATTTTGCTCTAGAGTATGCCATTAGAAAAGTCCAGGATAACAGAGAGGGTTTGGAATTGAACTAGTTACATCAGCTGCTTGTCTATGCGGATGACGTGAATATGTTAGGAGAAAATCCACAAACGATTAGGGAAAACACGGGAATTTTACTGGAAGCAAGTAAAGAGATAGGTTTGGAAGTAAATCCCGAAAAGACAAAGTATATGTTTATGTCTCGTGACGAGAATATTGTACGAAATGGAAATATAAAAATTGCAAATGTATCTTTTGAAGAGGTGGAGAGGTTCAAATATCTTGGAGCAACAGTAACAAATATAAATGATACTCGGGAGGAAATTAAACACAGAATAAATGTGGGAAATGCCTGTTATTATTCGGTTGAGAAGCTTTTATCATCCAGTCTGCTGTCAAAAAATCTGAAAGTTAGAATTTATAAAACAGTTATATTACCAGTTGTTCTTTATGGTTGTGAAACTTGGACTCTCACTCTGAGAGAGGAACATAGGTTAAGGGTGTTTGAGAATAAGGTGCTTAGGAAAATATTTGGGACTAAGAGGGATGAAGTTACAGGAGAATGGAGAAAGTTACACAACGCGGAACTGCATGCATTGTATTCTTTGCCTGACATAATTAGGAACATTAAATCCAGACATTTGAGATGGGCAGGGCATATAGCACGTATGGGCGAATCCAGAAATGCTTATAGAGTGTTAATTGGGAGACCAGAGGGAAAAAGACCTTTGGGAAGGCTGAGACGTAAATGGGAGGATAATATTAAAATGGATTTGAGGGAGGTGGGATATGGTGAAAGAGACTGGATTAATCTTGCAGAGGACAGGGACCGATGGCGGGCTTATGTGAGGGTGGCAATGAGCCTACAGGTTCCTTAAAAGTAATTTGTTGTATTAGGTCTACCGTACATTTTATGAGACTTCCCCCCCACAAAAAAATAGCTTTATTCAGCAGATAATTAAAGAATTTGCATGGTAAATTTTTATAGTCTTATGATTACGTGTAAAAAACTTGCGAAAATGCTTGCATGGGTTGATGAGATATGATTCTTTAAAATGACTTAAGTCAGTATAACTATGGATCAATCTATCCGATCTCTTTAAAATGTCTGACTCTTCGCCTAAGAGGCAGTCTCCAAAGACTCGGCGCACGGATTGAGAACTACTGATACAGACGTTGAAAAGACGTGGTTCGAATACACTACACAACCACGGAAAACTGATTTCATTTATATTCCGAGACTTGAGGCTTGCAAACCGATACGCAATTGAGAAACGGTTTTAGAAAAATAGTGCTTCCCACGCCTTTATACAGAACAAACAGTTCGTAGAAAGTTATACGGCTAACAGCGAAACTTGGCGAGACTAGAGACGACGATTGCCGGAACGGTGCGAGCGGCGGGCGCCTCGCTCTCTCGTGCAGTTCGAGAAGTGCTTCCAGTTCCTTAAGTGAAGTTTGAAACGTAGGCTTACATCTGAACTTGAACCAGAAGACCGGCTCGCGTGTTTCCACGAGTTTTCTCCAGGAACATTTCCAAGATAACATCTTGGTATACTATTTCCCTCGTAACACGTGAGTTTGCCCACATTAAAATTGTTGCTGGAAATGTCTAACTGCAGAAATGACTGTGCTTCGGTCGCTGCTATTATTTGGAAATGTTTTGAAAGCTATGTTCCTCCCACAGACTGGGAAATTATGAGGAATTAGCGCCGAGAATAGACTTAAGTCACATGGCACAGTGACGTATAATGTATTGATTAAAAGTGGATTTGTTTTCATTTCTCGGAGTTCTTTAGTTTTTTTGTCGAAATGGCTGTATACGACTCTCGCAACATCTTAGGTAATACTTCCGGTTCACTCGTAATTCATTCTGTCCCATTCATTTACAAAAATGTCAAAGAGCGAGATTAATTTCCTTGCAGATCATCTATCTGACTGAGATTTGTGGAGGAAGAATCAACTGTTAGGCAGATTTCTAAAAATAATTCTATTTTCCTGACATTATAATCGGCCATGGCTTCGTTAACGTTGTACGATAGTCTCCTTATCCGTGAACAGCCAGAAGAATTAAAAGTACAATAATATACACAGCAGAAATTTTGGACCCAAAATATATAATAAATTAATTAGAGCTTACCCTGAGCTAAGTACACTTAACACACATAGATTTAAGAAACAAATCAGATTAATTATTTAATTGAGTTAAAAATTGATATTCTAATATTTATGTACTTTTGTATTTTCTGTTAGTATATAGACCCTATTATTACATGCTGTATTATTTTACCATTTATTAATGTTATTGTGCTCAATGAACTCTCTTAATTTTGTGATTCATTTTGTATAACCGATCTGAACTGCGCCCGAGCACGAGCTTCTGCTCTTTTGGGCTGCAATGGCTAATGTAGCTCAAGTGTAAAGTATTAAATAAATAAATAAATAAATAAAATAAACATAATATCTCAATAATTCAGTGGCTAAAAGCAGATGTTCAATAAAAAGCTAAATTATCTCATCCCATCCGTATAATGGAAGTTTCCCTCGCATGTACCTAACTTCTTGCCTGCTAAAATTTAGTGGTTTAAAATATAATATATATTATATACGCTCTTACTAATAAATACTCTATATACAGATGTTTAACTGTATTATACTTATACAATGAGTAGGTCGTTTATAAGTCGTTTGTAAATTCCTTACTAATAATCACTACATACGTCGTGTATAACAGTATAACTGTTACATAGCTACGTCATAGTTTCGTCATTACTTCATTACGAAAGGTAATAGAATATCTGAGATTCTCTATTGCATCGGTAGAGCGCGCAAGTGTGCCGTGTTAAGTATCGATAGTACAACTGGTTCTGATCGATTACCACACTATATTTTGGTCAAAGAGTACAAGCTACAGCAATATTATTCTTATTATTCTGTGCTCTTTGGTTTGTTCTTCTGTGGTTACAAGGCAACCTTCATCATAAAAGGACAGTCGATACGAACAGCTGTTAAAGGGACGGCCATTTTTTCTCTATATACAACACTTAAACAAGGAGTTTCGTGTATATAACTATGGCAAAGCAATTCCCATTGAATTAGTTACAGACTGTTTATACATCCATTGCTTATGCATGGTTCATTAGTAACGTTTTCTGTCTCAACTCTGCATAAGTCTCGTATAAAAATTATACACGGTTTATTAATAAGACCGATAGCCTACAGGGTGGAAGGTAACCACTGCACCAAAATGAAACTGGTAATAGATTATGAGGAGAGGTTTGAAAGATCTAATAAGTTTTTCCTAACATTCGCTGTATTAGAGGAAATCGTTGTTTGTATTAACATCACGGCAACATCACTGCTACTGCAATAACTCTAGCAAGCGTGGCCACCTATTTTTTTACCTTCCCTCCCCCTCTGCTGTACTCTATCGGAGACATGCGGCAGTGCGCTACGTTTCAAGATTTATTCTAATGAGTATCGCAATTATTCAATTGAAATTCATGGCTAAACAGTTTAATTTGCAAAAAAAAAAAAAAAAAAAGATTCAAGACATTAACCATTCAGATTATTTTTACCTATCTGCTTGTATAGCAATCAGCCATTTCTCTCGGACCTTTACCGCAATAGAGCGCTGTAAACATTGGACAAATACTATTTTTTTCCTGCTTAACGGTGTTTCCTCGAAGGAAAAGTGTAATAAAAGTTATGTTATATTTAACATGTAGAAAGCCACCGACGTAAGTCTAAGGCGCTTGCCTATCGATCCAGAGCTGCGCTCGAGCTTCGATTCGATTACCGCTTGGGCTGATTACCTGGTTGTTTTTTTTCCGAGGTTTCCTCAAACCGTAAGACGAATGTCAGGTAATACACGGTAGTTCCTCGTCATCTCGCCCAGATACCAACTCGCTATGACCAATCTCATCGACGCTAAATTTGATTTTATCGTCTCTATACACGAAATTCCCCTCGGTTTATAGAGGTGATTCCTGAGATTATTTGGAACAAAAATGTCAATAAATTAATAGGATCACATTCATAATTACGGAGTTACAACACATTTTCGAAACTCGTCGTAATGAATGGAGCGCTAGCCATGTTTGTGGCCATAACTACGTGCACATTGTTGATAGTTGCTAAAGACATCGTGTGTCAGGTTAAGGTACAAACACGCGAAGAGTTGCTTCAACGCATTTTGGATGCAGCGGCGACAATAAGGAATAAACGTGTAACGCTGCGAAATGCTACACGTGCGGTTCACATCCGTGCGGACCGTTGTCTTTAGATTCAGAGAAGCATTTTCGAAAATGTGATTTAAATCCACTCTAAATGAAAAATACTGATATATAAAAAATCAGTTGTTTGTATTTTAATTATTTTTTGTATATTTGTTAGTGAAATCTTGAATTAAATTTTTTTCTACCGTTTTCAAATTACGGTAACTCTGTAATTATGAATATGATCTCATTAATTTATTTACATTTTTGTTCCAAATAAACCGGAGGAAGACTTCTTGAATCACCTTGTATATATTGTATAATATAAATAAACAATTAAAATGAGATTGATTTAATCATCTCTGAATATATCAAGTAATGTATAAAGAAACATTTAATAAAATATTAAAATCAGAGTGATTTAATCGTCTTTGAATATGTTAGATACTATAAAAAACTTTAAATAAATAATTAAAATTAGATTGATTTCATGGTCTCTGGGTATCTTCTGTTAATGCAAGAACGGACGTTTTAAAAAACAAATAAAATTTCAATTTACTCATCGTCTGAATAAATTTCTTTCTAATTAAAAAAAAGGGGGGGGATTATTGTCCAAATTTCACGAGAGGATCCCTGCCAGGGGAGAACGGTCCTTGCGGGGTAAGAGGAGAGAGTAAGCCAGTAACTCAACGTTCTTGAAGGAGCAGGTGGATGGGAGTGTTGTGTCATTGGCCGCCTCGGAAAAGCAAGGCTCAGTCAATAGTCGGCCGGTTCCGTGTCGGTGTAGGTTATAAGAGTGGGGGAATAACTCGCATTCCTTGCTCGGATCTTCTCGTGAAATGCGGACAGTACATAAAGAATTGCAGTTACAATACTTACTTACTTACTTACTTACTTGCTTACTTACTTACTTACTTACTTACTCACTTACTTACTTACTTACTTACTTACGGGCTTTTAAGGAACCCGGAGGTTCAATGCCGCCCTCACATAAGCCCACCATTGGTCCCTATCCTGAGCAAGATTAATCCAGTCTCTACCATCATATCCCACCTCCCTCAAATCCATTTTAATATTATCTTTCCATCTACGTCTCGGCCTCCCCAAAGGTCTTTTCCCCTCTGGCCTCCCAATTAACACTCTATACGCGTTTCTGGATTCGCCCATACGTGCTACATGTCCTGCCCATCTCAAACGTCTGAATTTAATGTTCCTAATTATGTCAGGTGAAGGATACAATGCGTGCAGCTCTGCGTTGTGTAACTTTCTCCATTCTCCTGTAACTTCATCCCTCTTAGCCTCAAATATTTTCCTAAGAACCTTATTCTCAAAAACCCTCAATCTCTGTTCCTCTCTCAAATTGAGAATCCAAGTTTCACAGCCATACAGAACAACCGGTAATATAATTGTTTTATAAATTCTAACTTTCAGATTTTTTGACAGCAGACTAGATGACAAAAGCTTCTCAACAGAATAATAACAGGCATTTCCCATATTTATTCTACGTTTAATTTCCTCCCGAGTGTCATTTATATTTGTTATTGTTGCTCCAAGATATTTGAATTTTTCCACCTCTTCGAAGGATAAATCTCCAACTTTTATAGTTCCATTCCGTACAATATTCTGATCACGAGACATAAATTGCAGTTACAATCCACGTCTTAATCTCCGAATATGTTCTGTAGTTTCAAGATTCCAGGTGGTTTCTTTCTTGACTCAATCCCCAAACATATTGAAAGAAGAAATGACTATTTTTCTTACGACCATCTGTTTGGAAATAAAACAAATAATAAATTTATTTGTATTCGAATATATTTTGATAGATTTGCTTTCGAACATGAAACTCGTCTCTTTGTGTTGAGTATCCTGAGTGCACAAGGTGGAAGTTTAAAAGGGTTAGGAACTTGCCTACTGTGGGGTGGAGGGCAGATGAAAAACGATTCAGGTAAACAAATAGCCCCACCCTCCGAGCAGGGTGAGCGATGAGAGGATCGCGTCTAGCCGCTGTGAAAAATGAAGGTCCATCCTTCGCATATGTTTACATGTGGGAGGAGGGATAGAATTTCAGAACGCGGGGCACTCTGCATGATTTAGTGCTTCAAATATATTTCACTTAATAAGGCACAGTTTTAAGGCTGATTTACAGTATAGCTCGTATTTCTGATAGGTCGGTACTTCACCCATTTCAGACAGAAGAGACGTCGATTCGTCGTTCATGCCACCAGCCGTCGCAGACTTAAATTATAGTTGTTTGGAATTTTATAGGGATTTGTATTTTTTGAATTGGGTGAAGAACTGGTACGTTAGTGGTGAATCGTAAACAGAAGTCTCGCACAAAATTGGGTCGCGCCTTCTGAAAGTTTGGGAAGCTCTGCTATAGAGCAGCGTTTCTAAAACTTTTTTGAAGTGGGGACCACTTTTTTAAAATCAGAACAGTTCCGCGGACCACCTTACTCTTGTTCCTTTCGAAAGCAAATTTATAATTTTCGTAGCATATTATATTTTAAAATTGAATTAAGGTTCGGTACTTTGGTCCTCTGTTATGAATTCGGGTGGTTCCTGGCTGAGTTACAGGCGCGGCGCCAGATTTGCAGGGAAAAGATGTCGAGAAACACCACTATATAGTGCTTTAAATCCCTCTTTTGTTGCTGAGAGTAGAGTGGGAAGTCGATAGACGGGTAGGATAATAAATTTCATAAAATGCAGTACTGGGAGAAAAAGTGAAATTCGATTGCCATGTGTCATTTCCAAACTCTGAGATTTTATGCTATCGTGTGACATAGCAGACAGAAGAGACGTCGATTCGTCGTTCATGCCACCAGCCGTCGCAGACTTAAATTATAGTTGTTTGGAATTTTATAGGGATTTGTATTTTTTGAATTGTGTCAAGAACTGGTACGTTAGTGGTGAATCGTAAACAGAAGTCTCGCACAAAATTGGGTCGCGCCTTCTGAAAGTTTGGGAAGCTCTGCTATAGAGCAGCGTTTCTAAAACTTTTTTTGAAGTGGGGACCACTTTTTAAAATCAGAACAGTTCCGCGGACCACCTTACTCTTGTTCCTTTCGAAAGCAAATTTATCATTTTCGTAGCATATTATATTTTAAAATTGAATTAAGGTTCGGTACTTTGGTCCTCTGTTATGAATTCGGGTGGTTCCTGGCTGAGTTACAAGCGCGGCGCCAGATTTGCAGGGAAAAGATGTCGAGAAACACCACTATATAGTGCTTTAAATCCCTCTTTTGTTGCTGAGAGTAGAGTGGGAAGTCGATAGACGGGTAGGATAATAAATTTCATAAAATGCAGTACTGGGAGAAAAAGTGAAATTCGATTGCCATGTGTCATTTCCAAACTCTGAGATTTTAAGCTATCGTGTGATACACAATTCGTTTTAATTTTATTTTTTCTTCTGTCTTTTTTTGAAGGACCACAAGGACAGACCTCGAGGACCAAGGTGGTCCGCGGACCATAGTTTGAGAAACCCTGCTATAGAGGAATGGTCGCTTACGAAATTACCAGCATTTTCACAAAATTCAAGGCCTCATACGCTAGAAGTTACCGCCACTGTTCCTAAACCAATTATCATCAATTCGTTACTATCCAATATGTACTGAGATAGGTTAGGTTATTTATTCATCTGATACTTCATAAGATAATGAATGATATAGAAAAGTTAAAACAAATAGGCTACATAATGCGCCATTAGAATTTTGATTGCAAATAAAATAATATTACGTATTTTTTATAAGTACCATTCTAAGAATGTTATTTAGACTCTAGTCTAGCCGTCCGATTCGAAAAATAGTCCTGATAATTGTCACTCGAGAATCTGAGCTTCCTAGATAAATATTCTGGCGATACTACATACTTACTTACAAATGGCTTTTAACGAACCCGCAGGTTCATTGCCGCCCTCACATAAGCCCACCATCGGTCCCTATCCTGTGCAAATTAATCCAGTCTCTATCATCATATCCCACCTCCCTCAAATCCATTTTAATATTATCCTCCCATCTACGTCTCGGCCTCCCCAAAGGTCTTTTTCCCTCCGGCCTCCCAACTAAAACTCTATATACATTTCTGGATTCGCCCATACGTGCTACATGCCCTGCCCGTCTCAAACGTCTGGATTTAATGTTCCTAATTATGTCACGTGAAGAATACAATGCGTGCAGTTCTGCGTTGTGTAACTTTCTCCATCTTCCTGTAACTTCATCCCTCTTAGCCCCAAATATTTTCCTAAACACCTTATTCTCAAACACCCTTAATCTCTGTTCCTCTCTCTCAAAGTGAAAGTCCAAGTTTCACAGCCATACAGAACCAGTAATATAACTGTTTTATAAATTCTAACTTTCAAATTTTTTTGACAGCACACTAAATGACAAAAGCTTCTTAACCGAATAATAACAGTTATTTTCCGTGTTTATTCTGCGTTTAATTTCCTTCCTAGTATCATTTATATTTGTTACTGTTGCTCCAAGTTATTTGAATTTTTTCCACCTCTTCGAAGGATAAATCTCCAATTTTTATATTTCCATTTCGTACAATATTCTCGTCACGAGACATAATCAGATACTTTGTGGCGGTACTACATAGCTGGAGAAATTCTAAGTAATCTCGGATTCTCTCGTGCTATTACCTATGATAATTTGCGCGTTTAGTCATCTGTAGCCTTAGTAATTGTTTGTCTTCCATAAAATACTTATCTTAATATGGAAGAGTTCTCCGATTGTGCGACTCAGTGATATTTTAATGTAGGTCTGTCTCTTAGAAGTAGAAGAGTCGGGAAGGCGTGTCTTTGGGGGTGAGGGGGTTAGAAATCGATCGGCTCAGAAGTGAGAGTGGGGATTCTTCCTTGGTATATATATTCTTGCTTGCACCCCTTTGCTTAAATCTACCCCCTGCACGCAAGATGACGTCAACTTGGAACGGTGTAAGAACAGGAAGCAAAAATACAATGTAGCAACATACATACATGCATAGATAGTGGCTCTGTGGCTCGTAATGTATGTCTGGTCATAATTTCCTGCGATGCATCTGAAATAGCCTAGTCAGCAAGGTGACCGGCAGGGGTTCAATTTCCGGGGTTGGTTCTTCTCTTTGCATCCCTTCCTGTAGCGATCGTACCTCCTTTCAGCGTCGGTGAGGAATTTTTTTTTCTCTCTCTCTCAGAGGAAGATAGGAGCTTCTACTGCCTTGCTGTGGAGCACATACAAATTGCGGGCTTATACCGAGGACCGTCCAGTAAATGATGAAAGTGGTACTGCACCACCAAGACTCCTCGTCATAAAGATGGAGGTGTGTTTCGAGCAATTTATCAACTTACGAAAAGTGTCTCTCATGCATTTAGTTCTGTATGGGATTGAAACTGATGTGACTACTTCATAAAATATACGTAATATGATAGAGCAGAGAGAAAAATGGTAGGATAATGTATAGGGCTAGAATTTTGATGACCTATAACTCATTAAAAAGAAGTCATAAAAACAATGCATTTATGACCTAAAAATCTTTTTAAAATGCCCTTAAATATGCCCTAAAATTGATCTTAAATAATTGCCTTAGTAGGAAAAGAGGTTTTGTTCTACTTAATATTTAAACTAGTAATTAAATTTAATTCTAGTACCAAGATTTAAGTTTATTTAATTTTACATAATTTTTTCTAACTAGTACATTTTAATTAATTATTTTACCTGTTGTAGTATCCATGTAGTCCACCACAAGGCCACTCTTATCCTGAACTAGCAGGCAGAGAGGAGTCTATATTGAAGGGGTGATTGGACTGATCCATTACATGGGGCGTACTACGTTAAAACGACAATATTTGTGTAGAAAACGGTTAAAATATTATACAAAAAATGGGTATTATGGACAAAATATGTACAGAAAATATCAAAGGAAATAAACATTTTCCATTAATAATGGGTATTTATGCCCAAAATTAAATGAAAATGCCTAAAAAAAAGACCGAACAAAACAAAAAATGCTCTTATGAGTTGTAACAGTAAAAAAATGCAAAAAATGCCCTAACAAATATGATTTAAAACAGTTTATCACATAACATATAAATACTAAAGCAGCTATGTTTCTGGCTTACTAGAAAAAAAAAATATTTAATTCCATCAAAATTATAGCCTTAATGTATATTTTTGATGTGAAAACATCTTAAGCGACATCCGTATGGTAAATCCTTAAGATCTGCAACGAAAAATATAACGGACGGAACAAAACAAAATCCTTTACGGAATGCAGGAGTTGTGGACTGCGGTCAGCATCTACTGTGCTGACTAGAAATGTGAGGTTAAACTCATTTTCGGCAGACTACTTCAAATTCTATCACCCCCTCCCAGCCCCACAATAGTTTCGTCATTTTTTCTAAATTAAAGCCTTCGAAATAGAAGCTTGGTTTTCACATATTGCCTTCAATACTTGGGACGAGTTTACTCGAATGTCACTAGCACAGTGCAAGGGCTCGGAACCTTCCTCTTGCGAGGACTGCGGCAGTGCATCTCAATGTGCAGGGTTTTAACATTTTTCGGCATCCTTGTCCTGTTGCTTTTCTGTAATGCTTCTCTCCCCCCTCATGTTGTTAGTTATTAGGTTACGTCCATTTTCGGCTTTCCTTTTCAAAATTCTCGATAGTTCCTTTAGTGGAACGACGAAACTCGGAGTGAGACAAGTGGCCAACAGGCTTGGCGCTCACATATTCAGTGTTCTTAGCTCAAAATTTCCTTGCAAGGACGCTTTTCTTTTCGTACATTTTAAATGTTTCTCCTTTCTCTCCATTCATTCATTCATTCATTCATTCATTCATTCATTCATTCATTCATTCATTCATTCATTCATTCATTCATTCATTCATTCATTCATTCATTCATTCATTCTTTCATTCCTTCAATATTTACAATTCCTAAAATTATGAAGACATTAATAATTTGATTACACAAAAACAACGTTAAGAAAGATCAAGCTGTAACATAACTAGCCGTTTTCACAATACATATTGTCTGCAATTTGTAGCTAATTAAAAACAGAAAAAAAAAAGTTTGCAATTTCCCAACGAAGGAAACAGAATATTTGCATATATAACCGAATATGGAGATTATGAAAATATGTCAGTAATTTATAAAATTCATGTTGAATCTTTCGTACACTACTTTTAAACTTGAATATACGTAAATAATTGATTAAATGGCTATCTTACTCGTGTTAATTATGTAAGCATGTGCAGCTTACAGCTGTTTTGGTGCTATTCGACACCATCCTCAGAGCCTCAGGCGTATACAAACTCACATGCAATAGTTGCGACAGTTTCTACATTGGACAGACAGGCAGATCATTCTAAACTCGATGCAAAGAACGCATTAAAGCAATAACCAGAGAACACAATACGTGTACATCTACATATGCCGAACACATAACTAATGCTAACCACACATACAATAACATAAATAGACATGGAAATCCTACACATACAACCCAAAAACCAAAAAACTCAACACACTAGAACAATATGAAATATACAGGCACACTAAAACACACCCCAGTCAAATTCTCAACACACAGATCAATTTCAGAACACACACACTATTTGACACAACTCTTCATGACACGAACGCACCCACACAACAGGCAGCGAAGTTGAGATAGCGCCAAGATCCAGTAGGCTCTGAGGATGGTGTCGAATAGCACCGAAACAGCTGTAAGCCGCACATGCTTTCATAATTAACACGAGTAAGATCGCCATTTAATCAATAATTTATAAAATTAATGTGTTATTTATATCACGGCAATGTAAATCAGCCTTACAGAACAGTGCGTGCAACGGATGGAGGTAAAAATAAATCGAAGCTGTATTCCGAAGACGATGAGATAGAATCCTAAGTATAATAATCGTATTTTAGTTATCATGTCTGGTTTTCTTTGGAGGCAGTAATGTTTATTATTATTATTATTATTATTATTATTATTATTATTATTATTATTATTATTATTATTATGTTCTACCTCATTCAGTTTTTCCTTCAAGTAATCTCTCTTTTTATTCCTAAGTGTACGATTTGCTTCCCGTCTTTTATAGAAATAATTATCTCTATTCGCCTCAACTGGATCCTGTAAGAATTTCAATTTTGCCTGTTTCCTTCTTTCTACTACCATGCAACAATCTTCATCAAACCACGGTTTCTTTTTCTTAGTCTCATAATAACCTATGCTCTGTTCAGCTGCAATTTTGATATTATCTCGGATATTTTCCCACATGCTATTAACATCTAACTCTTCCTCAACTTCGTCGGAGCTTGCTAATACGGCAAACCTATTAGAAATTTCGACGTGATAATGTTGCTTAGTTTCCTCGTCCTTTAATTTCGGAATATTGAATCTTCTAATATTAACTTGTTGCTCTACTCGCTTGGCTACTGATAGTCTTATTCCGAGGCTTATTTGAAGGATTCGTAACAAGCTGTTTTTTACGGTGATGGGTTGTTAGCCCTTCGCCCAACCCCCAAGCTGGAGAACCACCCCTCATTGGCTGTTCGCGACTACTTATTCAATCTGAAAGTTAGAATTTATAAAACAATTATATTACCGGTTGTTCTTTATGGTTGTGAAACTTGGACTCTCACGTTGAGAGAGGAACATAGGTTAAGGGTGTTTGAGAATAAGGTTCTCAGGAAAATATTTGGGGCTAAGAGGGATGAAGTTACAGGAGAATGGAGAAAGTTACACAAGGCAGAACTTCACGCATTGTATTCTTCACCTGACATAATTAGGAACATTAAATCCAGACGTTTGAGATGGGCAGGGCATGTAGCACGTATGGGCGAATCCAGAAATGCATATAGAGTGTTAGTTGGGAGGCCGGAGGGAAAAAGACCTGTAGGGAGGCCGAGACGTAGATGGGAAGATAATATAAAAATGGATTTAAGGGAGGTGGGATATGATGATAGAGAATGGATTAATCTTGCTCAGGATAGGGACCAATGGTGGGCTTATGTGAGGGCGGCAATGTACCTCCGGGTTCCTTAAAAGCCAGTAAGTAAGTATTATTACGTTCGCATTTTTTCTCCTCCGTATGCATCACTTGGAATGCAAGACAATAAGTACATGGAGTGATGTCTGTCAGCAAGCTCTGATTTCGAAGGCCTCGTGTACCACAGACAATACGTGCGCCTGGAGACGCCTTCAGATACTAATTTTATTTTCGTTTTCATAGTCTTAGGAGTTATGGAAGCGTAGCATCACCATGCTGCCGGTTCGGGTTTCTAATTTAAGCACACACCCCTCACTTACTCAGACTCTGTTCGGCGTACGTGACGATATGGCTCTAATAAGAAACCCATTGTTTAATTCGGTAAGGCCTCCTGCCACTGTCAGAGCCCTCGTGGTTTTGTTCGTGCTGCAAATGGTATGTGCAACAATCGTTTAATGATATCTTACTCACTGCTTATTGAGCAATTTCTGCTTTCTTGTTCTGTGATGTATGCGTGGTTTTCGATATACTGGTTGGCTGTCCGTCTGTCTGCTTTATCCTTTCCCTCCGTAAAAAAGCAACCAAAGATTTTATTGGAAAGTTTGTCATCAGTTCAGATTTGACCAAAGTTGTTTTGTGAAGAAACACGTTCGTAGAAACGTATTTGAAGACTGAAAGTAGGGAACGCTGAAAATGCAAAACATTAAATGATCGGGAAACACGAAAAAAACATAGAAATTGATATTACAAATAATTTGAATGTAATTAAATTGGAAATTATTATAGTTTCACATCACCTGATTTGAGTAATGTCTCAAAATCACATTAATTTTGGGATGCATTCTCATATAAAAAAGAACATTTTGGTAAAGATGTGTGTGCTATGCTGTATTGCCAAGAAAACACTGAATGTGCTCTACGTCACCACACTGAAAAATTTGACAGGGTAATATCACTGATAAAAATGTGTAACATTCTCTGTATTTCACATGAAGAACTTCAACAACGGTAAATATATCCTTCAATCAAAATGCAACACTGCTACAGTATTTAATCATAGTAGTAATTTAGGCCCAAGAATATATAACAAATTTACATTTAAATATCCTAATCTTGTCAACTCTAGGAATTCTAGTATTAAATTAAAAAGTTATGTATGGATTTTACAAAATTTGAAAAATTGTAAATTTAAATTTATATATTCTTATTGCGTAGTAGACGTAAGACAAATTGTATTATATACTTCTTAATTTCACTCCAGGAATCCGCCCCTGAGCACGAGTTTTACTCTTTCAGGGGCGAGCTAAAGTTTTTCTGTTTATTTATATTTTATTTTACAATTATTAGCTAAATAAATAAATAGAATGAAATAAAAATTAAACTGAGGTGATTTTCGTCTTCATATTCAGTTTATTGCATAATTTACTTGTGTCAGTCCTCGGTGTACTAAAAGAAACATAATAATAATAATAATAATAATAATAATAATAATAATAATAATAATAATAATAATAATTACTATTAAAACATTCTTCCATAATAAAATAAAATTGTCATAATATTGTGTTTTATTTCATTATACTCCTCTACCACACAGTGCAATACCAATGATTCCAATTCTGAGCAACACCTGTCCATTTGTGCTGAATATGTTTTTCCGTGAATTATTAGTTCGGAGTTTTTGAGTCACAAATCCTTCCTTTCCTCAATATTGTAATGCACTAAATACTGAATAAACACGTGGCAAACAATACATAATGTACTTAATACACTAGTGTTATGTGAGCACGAACGGGAAACATAAAAACATTCTCTCCAACACTGCTAGGCACCCTTGGCATATTCAGCGTTCCCCATGTTGTTCATCTAGCAGATATCTTTTGGGCTGCAAGAAACCTTTTTGGTACTTCCCACCTTTCCGAAGTTATCCGCCTTGGCACATTCATTGGTTTCCATGGAAAATCTAAAATTAAGTAATTATGGCACTTTCAGTGTATCTCACGTCCAGTCTTCATCAATTATGTAATATAATATGAAGTATGCTACGTTATGTAATATATATCGTCTTTCATAAATCCGTGAACATTTTATAAATACACCACAAATAAAATACGCAACGAATGATGGTTAATTCTTACGCCGATTAAGAGAGAGACTCTTCAAGTTTTTATTTTTTTTTAAGAAAAAGCCCGCTCTCATAGTTGCCGTAGTTTGCCGCTAGGAGATAATAGTAGCAAAATATGGCGTTCAGTAAACATGAGCAGTCATTTTGCTTGTTGCAATTTCTACTTAAACAGCGTCGTCCAATATGACTGTATAACGTTGATTTAGAATAGAATTCCAAAGGCAGCATCTGTTTTCAGTAGTATTGAAAATGATATGAGAAATTCCAGATTTACATGAACATGTTGGGAAACTGGCTGATGTCACAGCTGAAAAAGGACAGGGGTAATGATTACATCTATCAACAAGGCTGCTGACCGGCTCACTACCACAAACCGTGTGAGGGTATCTCAATTAAAATATGCCATAAAAGGATTGGATGCGCAGAACAAGATACCGGTAATGCCGTGGCCACCCCGGTCCCAGGATTTATCCCCGTTACTTTTTTTAGTTAGGGTTTGTGAAGGATACTATCGTTGTGCCTCTGTTTTCCACTAATCAATCTTTTCACCTCTGCTGATCGGAAGACATCTATGTGATAATTAATGATCCATAATAACTCCGTGAGGGCAAATCACTACACGTAGTGCACGTGTCTGGTCTATTCCCGGTATCGTGTAAGTTATTTATTGTAAGCGAGGACTCATACTTTACTATAAATCAATGGAAAACATCCATGATACCATTGGATATCGAACCCGCGACCTTATGACTTATAGAGCAATGCTTTGACTGCGACGCTACGGAGCACAACAAGGATCTAATCACTAAAGTATCCAATACACTTTTCCTTCATATAGGTCTGCATGTTTTGCCAGCTGGATGTATCATATCGTACTCTGAGAAGCTTAACCACATGTTAGGGTGACATCTGTTTTGAGATTATTGCGAGGTCAGAGGGCATACTAACAGCCAAAATAACGATCAGGGAACAATATTGGGGAATTATTGTTAGTTTAACACAGAACCGATGAATGCAACGTGAAA
Organism: Periplaneta americana; assembly: GCF_040183065.1. NCBI lineage: Eukaryota > Metazoa > Arthropoda > Insecta > Blattodea > Blattidae > Periplaneta > Periplaneta americana. Next base: position 46,835,167 of record NC_091132.1, on the reverse strand, counting down.
CAAGGCGTTTATTAATGCTTTGTTTTGTAATAGGATTTGCCCACGTTACACTGAACTCCGTGCTGAGTAATATTGTATTTTTTTACTATGCACTGAACGACATTCCCCCCATTTCTCCCACGGCGCCAAGCATCCACATTTTAATGGAAGTGTTAAACGGAGTTCAATTCAAATTTGATTACAACGCTCGGCAGAATGGGCTGTGTGAACTGAAAGCCAGAACTCCAACAATAACAGACTCCCAGAGCAAAGATAAATATTTTGTCTCTCAAGTGATCACTTGACATTCATCCCAAGAGCATCTACGCACTCTCCATAAAGTTCTAAATATGGTGAGTTGGTCACGTGGTGGACTCGTCAGTCTTGACTATGAGGGCTCTAAAACCATGCTTTAAATACGTACAGAATGTAGCCTTCAGGAAAGCATAACCTTAAATTGTTTTAATATTGTTATAGATATGCACTAAATCACTAAAATTAGTTTGCGTATAATTTTAGAAATTCTCAACTGGTATAAACTTAAATTAATGCTTTACAACTTGAAGCAAAGAGTCCTTTCCATGCCTAAAATCAATAGCTTGAGGATACATTGAGGCATGGAATGGTTCTCCAACAAACCAAATCAGATGAAACACAGTAAATACTTGTATGGGTGTATGGAATAGGCCTATCTATATCCAATAAAAAATGAAGGAAAATTATCATTAAACAATACAGTACAAAAGTTCCATTAAATTGATTTTATTTTGAATGATATTCATACTCGTTCTAAATAAAAACGAACATTCCTGATAGTAATTCTAAATATCACAACACTCAACCAAGAACCTAAATATTGAGGCATGGAATGGTTCTCCAACAAACCAAATCAGATGAAACACAGTAAATACTTGTATGGGTGTATGGAATAGGCCTACCTATATCCAATAAAAAAAATGAAGGAAAATTATCATTAAACAATACAGTACAAAAGTTCAATTAAATTGATTTTATTTTCAATGATATTCACACTCCTTCTAAATAAAAACGAACATTCCGGATATCGTAGTAATTCTAAATATCACAATAACACTCAACCAAGAACCTAAACTTTCACGCAATTACAGGGCGCCTATGAATTCTGAGTCACATTTTTTTATTCTACACACATACATACATACATAGGCGTAATAATGCGTACATACATACATAAATACGTCCACACCTGTGGAGTAACGGTCAGCGCGTCTGGCTGCGAAACCATGCGGCCCGGGTTCGAATCCCGATCGGGGCAAGTTACCTGGTTGAGGTTTTTTTCCGGGGTTTTCCCTCACCCCGATATGAGCAAATGCTGGGTAACTTTCGGTGTTGGACCCCGGATTCATTTCACCGGCATTATCACCTTCATCTCATTCAGACGCTAAATAACCTGAGATGTTGATACAGCGCCGTAAAATAATAACCCAATAAAATAAAAAATACATACATTCAATTGTAATATATTCATATCATGTATAAGTACTTTTTTTTTTCTTTTTTAGATTAAGCCTTATGTATTTTAATAATTCTATATCTTGCTTAGGTATGATCAATGTAAATAGGCAAAATAGACTAAATTAGGCGTATTCAACAATACAAATCTAAATGTATATTTATTGTAAGAAAAGGAAAACCCTAAAAAATATTTAGTATTACTCTGTAATGGAGCATGTTGTTCAATAAAAAATACATACATACATACATACATACATACATACATACATACATACATACATACACGCATATACACACATACATACATACATACATACATACATACATACATACATACATACATACATACAAAATAGGCAAAATAGACTAAATTAGGCGTATTCAACAATACAAATCTAAATGTATATTTATTGTAAGAAAAGGAAAACCCTAAAAAATATTTAGTATTACTCTGTAATGGAGCATGTTGTTCAATAAAAAATACATACATACATACACGCATATACACACATACATACACATACATACATACATACATACATACATACATACATACAGGATGGAATTAATATAACTCTGCAGACTTTAACGGATTATTCCTTGGATAGAGTAAAACAAAAAATTCTAATACAATACTAGTCCCAAATAAATATTTTTTTTCAGAATAAAAATTAATTTCCCGTAAATATGAGTACTGTTTTACTCGATAAGTACTACCCATACAATTCTGATTTTTATTTTACTCTTGCCATTAAGAAACTAATAAAACTGCTTTATTCCCTAGCAGTTTTTAAAAATAAAATTGATGGTTTTCTTGCAAATTAAATAAACACATTAACACTTACGTATCTTTATTTCCTGCCATTAGGAAGTCTGACAAAGGGACGGAACTCTGCTATTCAGACCGAGTGCGTGTGTACTTTCGTACGTGAGCCGGCGATGCGTTGTTGCCAAACTACGCAAACTTTAAGAAAAATGTTCTAATTAACCATGCACTTGATTACAAAACGTGTAATTAGCTTTTTTATTTACTTTAATGTATTTAGTCTGCACAGTTGTATCATTTCCACCCATTACACACAAAGGGAAAGAGTGAGGGGTGAATAATACGGATATATATATTTTTTTTGTAATATTATGATCGTGTTTTTATTTAAAATAAATAAATGTTGCATAATTTCCAAATAAATTGACTCGAGGATAATGAATATGAACAATGCCACGAATAGTTCAGAAGTCGGAAGTCTCTGAACACTGGCAGACGTGCGAAGTTATGACGATGGCGAATTAGAGTGACGATACATGAACTTTGTAAAATCGTATCTCATTGCGACATTTTGTTCTGTAACTTCTCCATGGATTCAGAACATCGAACTCGGAGACTGTAGGGTGGGCTGAGGGTGTCACAGACGCTCCGCATCATAATTTGCCACCCACCTCTTGCAGAACCGCCTGGAGCTGCTTGTTATGTGTCTGTAGATGTATTCATAGCTGTTTCCACAGTAACCCACAAACAGCTCCTCTCTCAACACACTGCACGCATAAGTGAATGAAGTGCAGCTACCAAATTTGGTTCATTTTACTAGCGCCGTGAACTGAATTTTTTTACGTCAGATCGTCGTTCGGCCCTTGATATTTTAAGATCTACGACAGGCGTATAATCCTTATTGCCATCAACCGATCCCGACTATTTTTCCCAAACCTTTAGTCTATTTCTAACGTCTGCTTTTCGGAAACCAACTTCCCGAAATAGTTTTCGTAATGTACATCTTTCCGAAAGGAAATTTTTTCTTCAACTATTATTTACGCATGAATATTCATGAAGGTATAGTATTTTGTCGTTTCTAAGTAGTCCTAATGCTTGCATTATATTATTATTATTATTATTATTATTATTATTATTATTATTATTATTATTATTATTATTATTTCGGCATCTCAAGATCAAACGGAACTTATTCCATTACAAATATTGTGTAATGAACTACGAGTTTATTGCGATGTGATGTTTTTTGCCCGAAGTATTTTATTGTATTTTAGTAGGTTATTTTACGACGCTTTATCAACATCTCTAGTTATTTAACGTCTGAATGAGATTAAGGTGATAATGCCGGTGAAATGAATCCGGGGTCCAACACCGCAAGTTACCCAGTATTTGCTCATATTGGGTTGAGGGAAAACCCCGGAAAAAACCTCAACCAGGCAACTTGCCCCGTGCGGGAATCGAACTGCCCGAAGTAAAAATTTAAATACATCAATTTGTATTATTTGACTGACATCTGCTTCGTAATTGTGTTTGTCACAAAAAAAAAAAAAAACGTACATTTTTTAATAAAAAGTTAGGAGTGGTTTGTAGGTGTCAAATTCAAGTTTAGTTCTGCAGAAAGCCAGATTCGCGTGCACTCAAAATTGGGTTTCTGGCGTGTGGTCAGCCCGTTTGAGTTGTGTGGATATAAAGGGAAGAATTGTGACGGTGTCGTGTGTAGTTTCTGGGGTGGCTCAGTCGGTAGAGCATTCGTGCCCTAAGCGAAGGGTTCCGGGATCGATACCCGGTCCCGGAACAATATTTCCCTTGAAATTATTCAAGCCTGCTTCACAGGGAGCTTCTACCTGAAAGCCAGATTTGGATAAGCTATTAGATTGTTTAAATATACATATGTATGTATTTATTTATTATCACTACAATTGGGTATACACCCGGTGGCAGTGATATATAATATACAATGATACCATTGCAATAATACAATAATTACAGCAATAAAAATAATGAAATAAAATAAACGTACATTTACTTCTAACTATAAAAAATAGATGCAATAAACCTAAGACTATAAATAAAAACTATGCTATAATAACGCCTACAATAAGCAAAAGTAAACCTAACTTAGAAGTACTTCTATTTCACCCAACTATTACCAATTTAAGTAATTACACATCACCTTAATTAATTACATATCAACTTAATTACATATCATCTTAATTAATTACATAGCACCTTAATTAATTACATATCAACTTAATTAATTACATGACACAACTTAATTCATTACACTCCACTTACAATTACATTTTCAGTCTAATCTTCTCAACTTTTCCTTAAATATGTTGATTTTGAGAGGACCATCTTGATAGATTGCCGCAGGTAAGCTGTTCCAGTCTACTATTGTGCGGTTAACAAAGGAAAATTTTGCCACGTCCGTTCTTTGTTTTCTACATTTAATCTTCCTAATATGATCAGCCCTGCCTAAGTATGATGATCTGATTTATTCCGTATAGTTTGTCACAATACAAAAATTTTTCGTTAAACATTTTATATGTTATCAACTGTGAGTTTATCGACATTGATACGAATGTCATTTTGACAAAATAAGATCTAGGATTCGCCGTGGATTACCTGACGTTCGCCTTACATTTGAGAAAAAATAATATAAGTCCAATCGAGTCCCTAAGTTTCACCGGTGGCTGTTTCAGAGCTGGGACGCGAACCGTACCGAATGTCGAAGTCCAGTCTCTTTGATGAAAAGCTTCCAGCTGAGCTGCTGCTGGACCGAAACATATGCGTTCGTACACGTTTGTAAACACCGGTGACCGCACGATAGCTCCTTTGGCCCGAGACTGAAGAACGTCATACATTGTTGACTATCGGCTGCAAAACTAGCCACCCACGTACTATATATAAGTTATTTAATTATGGTGCGAGATATCGCGGAGATCATGCAGTGTAATAAAACGTAAAGGAAGTTAATGAAAGAACCCAAGTACTTGTGACTGCATCAGATAACACAATGAGTTTTCCAGGTGGTTCGTGACGCCGCCGCTCAAATCACGGGCAGAACAAACAAAGCTGCAAGGATCGCAGGCTGCATTCATTTCTCGCAGAATATTCCAGAAAACGTAGTTTCATCCTTCCCCTTCGACAGTTCTTCCTTTCCTCCTTTCCTAGCCTCTTATTCATCGTATCTATTTTCTCATTTCACCCTCAGTTTTTCTCCCTCTTCCTAGTACTCATTCTCTGCTCTGATAGGTTTTCTTCTCTATTTATTTCTTCTACAGTTTAATTCATTATATCCCTTAAACAGGGATGTTGGTAGCAGGGGGCACGAGTGATTTTCTTTTACGTGTACATCTATTTTCAACCTACTCACAAATTGCTTTTAGAGAACCCGGAGGTTCATTGCCGCCCCCACATAAGCCCGCCATCGATCCCCACCTGTATAAGATTAATCCAGTCCCTACCGTCATATCCCACTTCCTTCAAATCCATTTTAATATTTTTCTGCCATCTACGTCTCGGTCTCTCCAAAAATCTTTTTCATTCAGGTCTCCCAAATAACACTCTGTACTGTCCGCATTTCACGAGAAGATCCGAGCAAGGAATGCGATTTTTTCCCCCCACTCTTATAACCAACCCCCCGACACGGAACCGGCCGGCCATTGACTGAGCCTTGTTTGTCCCAGTCGGCCAATGACACCAACCCCATCCACCTGCTCCTTCAGAGGCGCTGAGCTACTGGCTTATTCTCTCCTCTTACCCCTCAAGGTCTATACTCCCCTCGCAGGAATCCTCTCGTGAAATTTGGACAGTACACATCTCTGGATTCACCCATACGTGCTACATGCAGTGCCCGTCTCAAACGTTTAGATTTAATGTTCCAAATTATGTCAGGTGAAGGATTAAATGTGTGCATTTCTGTGTTATGTAACTGTCTCCGTTCTCCTGTAACTTCTTCCTTCTTAGTCCCAAATATTTTCCTTATTCTTGAACGCCCTTAACCTCCGTTCCTCTACCAAATTAAGAGTCCAAGTTTCAGAACCATACACAACAAGAGGTAATATACTCGTAGAACTGTTTTATAATGTAGTACGACTTTTCGTCCCAAGCGTTTCGTCCCAAGTCACTAACGTCCCAGAAATTATTTTGTCACAAAGCGAGACAATTTTGTCCCAGGTTGAATCCAACTTCTTCTGTGGCCGGCGTAGAGGGAGAGGTTATCGGCCACCACTGTTTCCAATTGAAATAAAATTTGGAACTGTTATGAACGTGCTGTGGCTGGGCTTCCTAGAGTGTCAAACCCCGTGGAAGGTTGGAATGACAAAATAAATCAAATCATGGGAAACCACAGCTATAAATGAATGAGTTCCTAGATAAATTACAAAAAGAGGTATCTTTAGTGCCCAGAGAACTCCTGCGTGTCGAAATCGGTGAATCTCCAAGGAAGAGAAGAAAAATTCATGTAGCCGTAGATCGTTAGGTGCAACGAATTGTAAGTCATGATTGTAAGGATAATTGTGGAAGTACACAGTACTTTCGCGCTTTGGGACATGCTGATATATTTAGTCGAATTAAATAAAGCTAGTACACTTTTTAATAATTTGTAATTTATTTGTTTTTTTTTTAATCAGAATGTAATAAAATGTACAAATTACCTTAACTTCAGGTTGGGACGTACAGGCGTTTGGAACTAAAAAACTGGAACACAAAAAAGAAGGGACTAAGCATCTCTGAAACAAAAAAATTGGGACGAAAGTTACTGGTACCATTTTCTTGGGGCAAATCGTCGTACATTTGTTTTATAAATTCTAACTTCCAGTTTTTATTTTCAGTCTACACTGATATAAAAAATATAAGGCATTTTCTAAAACGAAAATTCGAGCTCGGTTGTCATGGAAATTTTTTACGTCTTATCGATAACCTCAACAATGTGAACGATCCATACCTATCATCAAGGGAAGTGCGCGGAGAAAGAGAGAATTCATTTTGATAGCCGCCCCAATTAAGAAGTTAATATGATCGGCCTCTTAATCAATTTATGCCTAGTAATACGTAAGATCATTAAGATAATTTTCAAATGTTGTATAGGCCTATTTACAGTAAGTTATTCAAATTGTGTTTTCACATAGATACTAAACAGACGCATGCACAATACACGCGTAACTAAAAAAAGTTAATACAAGCTTGCCATTATTCACATACAGATGTAGAAACAATAACATTTACGTTATATTTTCATATACTTATACAGAGTGTCCCATTTATCTTGACCACCCAAAATAACATTGTACGCAAGCACCAAATGACAAATTGTTTCATATAAGGTGCACAACTGAAAGGGGGAAATAATTCTGATGGGAAGGCAACCTTGTAGCGTTATTTATTAATGAGATACGAGTACTGACATTTTTTTAAAATGGGTATTTACTGTTCAGTATTTGAATTAAACTCGTCAAGACGTGTTAAAAATGTATCACAGTAGGTCATTCTAATAAATGAATCGCTTCATAAAGAAAGGGCTTCAGTCCAGTTTAGCTAAGTTGTGGGAAATGAAGAAAAACTGTCCGGACCGATGCCTCTTCCTTTACAAAACGCTCACATTCCGAACACAATATCACGATGAAGGAAATGTTGGACTGGTTTCTTTTCTTGATAAAATGATGTGTTGAGCATTCAAGATGGGAAATTCAATGTTAACTCAATTTCGAAAAAAAAATATGACTGATGCTCTTTCTTTATAAAGCGATTCAAATAGTAAATTGCTGGATGCAGTTACTATGTAAGTACCCACGAAACAAGTAATAAAATTGTCTCATATTTATTGCTGGTTATACAATACTGTTGTACAGTATATGCCAGTGCTATTTATAATGCAGTAGGCCTACAAATACGGAGAATGAAAAATGAAACGTCAAACGCGTCTTTTCTCTTGTGAATGCATTTTTTCTTAAAAATAAATAAAATAAAATATTTAAATACACATGGATAGGTAAAAAGTTTTATTTAATCACATTGAGACTTAAGTTCAGTGAAATTAATTGCCCACATTTCTATGAGACAGCTTTTACATTGAAATAATTCAGATTGCAGTGATGTTTTTAGATTGTAAAACTCTTTTGTTCGCTTCTAGATCGTCCGCCTCCTTGCTGACTCTCTTTGCCAACCTAAAGCTCATCTGAGATGAAGAGCAATGGCAAGAGATTCGCCGCCCAATTGGGCAAAGCCTGTACATGCCGGCTACGGAGTGATTTGTTCGCTAGAGCCCCCAAACTTTTCGCAATAAAGTCATTTTATAGAGTAGTCCGCAAATCGCGCAAGGGAGTAGCACACCGTTATTTCTTGTCTTAAACTGAGTTGAAAATAGACCTGTCAGCATTTGGGTCCGAGACTTACTTTTATGAAAAATTAACATCTAATTTTGAAATGTGACAGTACTGTGTAATGAAGTCCCTAATAAATGAGAATTAGTGTGAATTTCGATGCAGAAAAACGTGTGTTCTTGAAAAGCTGATGGATGAAGTTTGGGGATACTACTTTCTCTTTAGTATTACCAGGGTATCACGTACTGTAATCGTTTATCTTTTGACAAAGATTGTAATATAATCTAATTTAACGGCTATCACCTTGCCCCTCTCTTATTCACCTTGTATCCTCCCCTCTCTTATTCACCTTGTATCCTCCCCTCTCTTATTCACCTTGTATCCTCCTCCTCCTCCTCCTTCTTCTTCTTCTTCTTCTTCTTCTTCTTCTTCTTCTTCTTCTTGTATTTCCAATGTTATCCTTATATTTGCCTTGCTCTTCCTGTATTTCATTTGTTCTTTTATCCGCCTTGTTTACTTTATCTTCCCCCCTGTTCTCCTTGTCTTGCTCTTTTCTGCTTATATTCTCCTTGTTACCCCCTTTTCCTCTTTATCTCCTTGTATTTTCCTTCTGCTTATTGTATTCCCCTTGTTCTCCTTATGTTACACTTTTCCTTGTCTGTCTCTATTTCTTCTTATATCCCTATGTTCTCTTTGTCTTTTACTTATTCTCGTTGTATTCCCCTTGTTCTCGTTGTATTTTCCTAGTTCTTCTTGTCTTTCTCTTGTTCTATTTATATTCCTATTCCTCTCTTTGTATTCATCTTTTATTCCCCTTGTTCTCTTTGTATTCCTCTTTTTTTCTTGTACATATTAGTGTAGCATTGTTCTCTTTGTATTTCGCTTATACTCCTTGTATTCTCCTTGCTCTCCTTGAATTTACCTTCTTGTCTCCTTGTTTTTCTATCACAGTCTTTAAACACAATTAATAGTCCAATATACTGTATAATCCTTAAACATATACCGTACATATTAAGCATTAAAATTAGTAATAAAATATTCACATAAATCAGGCCTGGGCGCTAATGTCTCTATCGAGTCACTGCTGAATACCCCTTAACTCCTCACTCCACCTTCCCCGAGATACAGCTGAGACAGTTACGTTTCGGACCGACAAGAATAGTCATGAAGGCAAGTATTGCTGAGTGACGTATTGTATAAGGCAGACATCATAGCTTTTGGCTCTACCTGGTCGACTGAAATCAACCACTGATGCACAGTGCTCTACTGTGTTTGCTTATAAAGTAGTGTAAGCGAAAAGGACATGAGCAGGAGTATGTCCTTTCCTTTTCCCTTCCCCTTTATGCCCAGGACTGTCCTAAACCCTGGTAATAAAAAGAAATGGTAATCGAAAGTAAGATTGTCATTTTGAATTTAGCAATATTTAATTAAAGAAAAAGTAAAAATATTTTGTTCACAATTGAATTCCCGCTTGCTGTTTCTCATTTATTTTAACTCTAAGTGCTTATGAATCCTATGTCTTGCCGTCAGTGTGTCCCGTCCTACAACACTTTCTGTCCATGTTTATTCATTTAACACAAATTCTAGATTTATCTCTATCGAGATTTGAACTCTGTTCCTGAGTGGAGAGTAATTTACCTTGCAAGTCGATGCTACAAGATAGTATGATCATAATTATGTAGATTTTGCGTATGTGTTTTATAGAAGTGATGCTGCTGCATCCTGCTATATGTAGGCCTATCTGTTGCCGTCTAATATTGACTCGCTACCAAATGCTGTTCACTCCAGACGTCTTTTCTCCTTCACCGACTTGGCCTCCCTTTCTCGCATCAAAGGGATTTTAATAAATTAGGGACAACACGCGGTACAGGTAGACAGACTGAAAGAGAGAGACCTTTGTTATTAATACTTGCACAGAACTACGGTCTCTGGTTAACAAGTGGCATCAATAAATCAGGAACCGCCGTACTGTGTCATACAAAAAGAAACTGTGTTACAACGACCTAATTCATTAAGAGCAGTCTTCACACATACGTAGATACATGCTTGATGATGGCATTCGTTTGATTTTTTTTTATACAAGTGACATAGCCGGAGTTAAGTGAGAACTATATTCCTGCTCGTGAAGGTAAAACATTGGTATAGGTAATTTTTCAATTATAATTGGAGAATGGATTTCTATAGGGGAACAATTTACAAAACTCCGCTGGTCTGCGCATGCGTCAATCTTAAAGAGTGACACAATATACTATTCACCTCCTCCTTCCTAATTGTCAGCCAATAGTAGCGCGTACTGATAGCAGTGATGCGTCAGATGACTTGTCAATCTGTAGCGACAATGGTTCATATTAATGGAGGGAAACTCCAGACTCCGCCTCCAGCACAGCGGTAAGGATTAGCAACCTCCTACAACGGAGTTTTGCCAGTTGTAGGCCTATAGTTCCGTACCTATTTTGTTTGCTGCGTCCTAGACGTATGCTATTTAGATATCTCTACGTTTCATGTACATAGGATTCCCCTATTAAAATTCTATGGGACCTAAAACGCTTATATGAACCATATGTTAGGATACAATTAATTATGATACTTAATCACTCATTTAAAGTTTGTGTGACTGCAACCTGTGTATATTTTTGTGTGGCTTTACTTTGTTTATAGTGTTTTTTTCTCTCTCTCTTTATTTCTTGTGTAGCTTTATTTTGTATATAGTGTATTTTTTTCTGTTTATTTCTATTATTGTATTTGTATTCCTGGTGTTGTGGAAGAGAAGGCCTGAAGGCCCTAACTACACTAGAATAAATAAATAAATAAATAAATAAATAAACTCCTACAGAGGCCTAACAACTATGTTTGTGCCTGAAATCGCCTTTTTAGTATTTTGCGTACTTTTAAAATAAAAATACCGATACTAAAAATGCAAAAATGCCCAAAAAACTACAAAAATGCTATTTAAAGTGCAAAAAAATAAAAAAAAAAAATCTTACAGACAAACAGTGGTCTGGCAAATTCGTCTAGTCGTCCACAGTGGTCTTACGGTTACCATGCTGGACGTTGATCTAATGTTCGCCGGTTCAAAACCGACCGAATGCAAATGATTTTAATGGCCAATAAAATGCTTACAATGACTCCCAAAAGAAGTAAGGGTGGGAATGAATAAATGGGGGAGAGAAAATTAGAGGAGAAACTTAAGTTACACGATAAGAATCGCGTCCTTGCAAGGGCTTCTGGGACTCATCTTAACCATTTTGTGAGCTCCTAGCCTAAAGGCCATTTGTCTCGCTTCGTTCACACTGTCCCACAGAAGATACTTCAGTAAATTTTCCAGGGGAAAATATAATCTAATCCATCAGGTCTCACTATGGTCCTGAGATGCACTCAGTCTCTTAAAAGAAGTGAGTACCAGAGATATTTCCTCAGAGATAAGGAGCGGCAAGCACGTAGGACTGACCCCACCATCATCACACCACAACCAAAACCACACACATTCATTTTAGCATGGCGTTTTTACTACAGTATATACCCCGTATGTATTTCTGTTCACTCGAATCTTGTCTTTTTGTCGAACAACTTTGGAACCTCATTACCTGCAACCGGAGAGTTCTAAAACGGTTAAATGTTTTATGGAGCGCAACAGCTCGCTTGTGGTCGTTGATTTACGCCCGGTCGCAGTTCACGGGCCGTGTCAAACGTGTTTATGTTTCCATCAGTTTTATTATACGGCGCAGGTGCTCCTGCGTGTTGCACTACTTTCATTACAAGCTGAGTGCTCTTGTTCCGGGCATGACTACTATAAAAGTAGGTAATCAAAATTGTGTTTATAAAAAGTCTTCAATGTTGAACACATTTCGTAACTCACAAGCCGCAGAATTTAAAATAGTACAATTTTGATTATTAGTAGGAAAAATTACAACAATTAAGTTTTTTTACACTATTCTCACATCCACTTCCATCTTCTCTTCTCTTCTCTTCTCTTCTCTTCTCTTCTCTTCTCTTCTCTTCTCTTCTCTTCTCTTCTCTTCTCTTCTCTTCTCTTCTCTTCTTCCCCGCCTTTCCATTCCCTTCCCTTGCCCTCCTCTCTCTACCCGTCCCTTCTCTTCCCATCATTCTCCTTCTCAATCACTTCCATTCTCATCTCTTTTTTACATGATAAAAATTAAGTGTAAGGCCCGGTTTCTTCAACCTTTGTTAAATTATAAGTGTGTTATTCCATTTTAACTGTAAACTTAACAGTTGAAGCATTTCTTCAACTACTATTAGTACTAACAGGCTGTTAAAACCTATGTTAATTTAACTGCCCAATTTCATGCAGTTAAATGATTTAACTCTCTGTTAGCATAGAAGTATCCAATATGGCTGGTGCGTTAGATGATGAACTTATATATCTGGATTATTTAGAAAATTATATCCATGAATACATAAACAGAGCGGATGATTTATGTGATTTGACAGATCAGAAGTTCATACAAAGGTATAGGCTACTTACTGCCAAGCCTCACTTTCTCTTTCAACTTAGATCCGTTTGTTTGTTTATTCTCATTAATTGGTTTATACTGCGAAATAATTTCCAGCAGAAGGTTTCTTTCGAACGAAGAGAAATTAGTCCCACGATTTCTTTTTGTTCCAGTGTTTTCCATTTCATAACAGCAATACCAATACGCCGCTCCACACTACTGTGATATAGACGAGGAAAGAAGCAGAAATTAAACTGAGGGAATAGAAAGAATTCTATCCTCTCTGAATCAATCAACGGAAACAAGCGAGAATCGCAATTGTCAGAGTTCAGAAAACAGAAGTGAGCCTATACTTGGTTATAGGTTATGGTTAAACTCTAGAATCTCTGGTCCTAACAGAAAGTTAACAAACAGAATGTTAAAATGTGAAATGCAATATTTTAACAGAAATTCATACTTTTAACTTACAGTTAATTAACGCTATGTTAGGTGCATTTTAATAAAGGTTGAAGAAACTGGACTTAGTAGTTTTACGAGTATAGGCCTACATACCAGTACAAGCGTTTTCTTAGGAAGTCAATTACCTTATTATTAAAATTTGCCATTGGAAAATATTCTGTGTGTTAGCTTAATTCAGGAATTATTTTTAGACTATAGCTACTTTAAAACTTTCTTTCATTTGTGGATCATTTCTTCGTAATGATTCTTCACTTTTACAGTGACGGTCGGTTCACCTGCAAAATAGTCCTGTGAAGCGTGCCTTTTCTGTTTTGAGCGCGCCTTTAAATTTCAAATCGGAAGAAATAATACAACCAGCTGTGAGGGAAGTTTTGTTATGGTATATCCAGTTCCTCTGTAATTATTATTCAACCATTGCTCCGCTAGTGGCATGTCATAAACGTTAACAACCCTGAATTTCCTCTATAATTTAAAACGCTCCTAAAATAAAGAATTAGCCTGCCTTGAGGTGTTAAGCGCACATTTAAAATATAAATTTCGCTTCCTCTTTGTTGTGTAGCTGTGAGATACTTGTTAAGGAACCTGTCTGCGTTTTAAATTAGGCGTTTTATTTCGCCACAAAAATGTACCTCCTCCGAAACATCGCGGCTCCGGGCAAGCCGCTATATTTCGCGTTGCTAATCGCGTAGTTAGCGTTGCGATGAAACAGTAACAGGCGATAACAATGGGTATAAAATGAAATGCTAATCGAACTACTGGTAATGCAAGACTGGGCCCAGGGGCACGGCAGGTTCTGTGCGCGTGGAAAACAGGTCGGATTAAAGGTGGAGCGATAGCTCTGGGGTTCCAGTGCAGTCCACACGTTAGCACAGGTTGAAACAGCAGCTAACGAAGAAGTCTCATAACTGCCGCACACTTGTTAGACTGTCGCTCTTGTAATATACCGGGTGGCTCTCTCGAATTGTCCTGATTTCAACCGGAAAATGTCATGTCATTTTTGTCTTCTTTATTTTCACAAAACAATCAGTAGTAGGTTCCTATATGAGCATCTCCGTAGCACGAGGAATATCCAAAAGATACTCGATTTCAGTCCAGGATCTCTGTAGCATATGAAGGGTACAAGGAAAGAACGAGCTTTGTCCACTTTCGCAAATTGTTCAGAAGAGCAATTTAAAGTCTGCCTTTAGCATAGGCTATTCTTTCCTGGTATGCCAAATGTAAAATCTGTCATAGCACGTAGATGTTAACATTCAATGTGTGCTGTAGTAAGTGATTAGAGTGCACTTAATCACAGGCATGTAGTGAATTTATAAAGAAAAAATGTTTTTAAATTAAAAAATTATTTTAAGGGGAAAGATTTACTCTAGAGCAGACTTGCAGAACTGTAGCTCCTGAGAGCTAATGCTTTCCTCCCCTTTCTTACCCCACCCATCTTTTCTACCTGTGCGGTCATGTCGTTCTAGTTACGCTCGGCTGCATCAACATTCATTCTCGGGGCGGAAGTCGATCATCCCCAATAGAAGTGGAGTGAGGCTGACGTCATATCTCCCCTACTTCCGAGTTCTGCAGGCCTGCTCTAGAGTAACCATTCTTTTTGTATTTTAAAGCTTAATGTGTAACACAAATCACTGAAAGAATGAAATGGCTCTGATAAATAGTATTATATCTATTTATGACTACTTGAAGATTGGCTTATTTTACCATTTTTTGTATGCGATAAGAAGGAACTTCCTTTAAACATTTGGGGAAAAAAAAAAACATTTTTTTTTCTGAGAAAACTATGCATTTTTCACCAATATTCAAATTCAAATTTATTTATAATTTACATTTGAAATGGTACATTTGAATAGATACCCGAAATGAACATATGCTCGTGCTTGGGTGCAGTCCAGTACAGTCTACATAAATTTTACAGATATTAATAATAATGTTGATGATAGAAATAATATTAACAACAATAGTAGTAACAATAATAATAATAATAATACTAATAATAGAATAACAGTGACGGAGATAATACAAAGATAGTAATACAAATTAATTAATTAATTAATATCAATGATAATAATAATAATAAAACCAAAAAGTTAACAATAATAAAATAATAACTAAGACTGATAAAATAAAATATAAAACCACTTAGCGAGAGTTAACACAACTTATATAACGATATAATAACCAGAAAAAAATAACGAACTCGAAATCAATAAAAAAGTTCGTTGTATCGCAGACGACAGCAACCTCCGTATTGATATTGTGTTATGCATTATTGGTAGGAGGGGGGAGCCGAAGGTCTACATCCTAACGTTCTCTTCGACACTTCTATTATACAATCATAGGAAGTTAATGCTGAAAAACAGAAGTGTCTACGAGTAAAAACTGTTCATTATTACCAGGATAAATACAAATAATACTGAAATAAATTAATCAAGTTTCAGTTATACATCTCCCCTTAGGTGCAAGAGGTATCATATCAAAATATTTTATGAATGGCGGTGGAAATATAAATTTTAAGAACCCTCTAGTGACAGAGATAGTGACAAGTACAATCATGTGTATCTGTGGCGATGCTAAGAAATCATATAACTTATGTAGAAACATACACTGTTATTAATTAAGAAAATTATTTATTTATATATATTACAATATTTTATCTTATAGGTTATATGCATCAGATAAATACAATAAATATTAGTAACATATAATGCTAGTAACACTTAAAATAATAATAAAATTAAACACATATGATACAAACATTTTTACTTTATTTTTAAACTTAAGAATGTGTAAATTGCTTAGGTGTGGATTATTTTTCAATTCTGAATTATTGTATAATCTTGGTCCATAATTCCTATGGTATTACACTGTTTGTTACATACGACATGAAGTATTCGCTCAAAGAATCTGTAGAAATATTTCACTTCCACTCTGTATTATTATTTTTCTTCAGGAGAAAATGCTGTATATAAATAGCATACGGAAAACTTTTCCATCTGTATTAGAGACGCTGAAAAAGTGTATTTCCGTGGAAATATTTCATTGCAGTATCACGATCCTTGCCTTTATTTTCTGCACAATTAAAAAGTGAAAGCTTGCCCATAGATCTAAGTTAAGTTTATGTTCACATGAGTAGTAAATGCGACAAGTGTACTGCTTTGCTGGTTGTAGGCAGGTCGTTAGCTCTGTTCCGCGATCGATGCCTACCGCCGTATTTACCTAAACTTGGCGAATTCTGGAGAATGAAATGCAATTACGACTGTAGGAATTCCGCGCGACCAAATCGAAGCGAGCTAGAGAGCCCGGAAACGCAAGGAAGCGACACGAGTTGGGAGTCGTGTCCCGCTGCCACGTGACCGAGGGCTTAAATGTTTTATTCGACACGGGTCTTACGACATTTTGTAAGTGGATTTGTGATATAAAATCGTTACAACTTATAACGACGGTTACCGCTATCATAATCCTCTTCAGCGCCGTCATTATATTTAGCACTTCTCTAATAACGATCTTTTACACAAAGTGTAAAGAGAAAAAAACTGTGTTGCTAAATAAATAGACTTTTGCGCAAATACACGTTATAGGTATTCTATCTATGCCTGTCTGCACGCCTATGTAAAAACGATTACTTCCAAACTATTTCTATTGGATATCTTGGAGTTAATTCATACGGGAATAATAAAATACAGCAATTTCTTTTTCTCTAAGAAATGCAATTGGAAGATGTAACACACAATGACAATTTTGACAAAATCGGTTATGTAGTAACTGGTCTATTTCATGAACTCGTTGCTTATTTAAGAATAGAGAGGAATAAGAAGAAAGATTAGGAAGAACTGGGAAGGAAAGAAACGAAGAAAAGGCAAAAGGAAAAGGAATAAAGGAAAAGTGGGAGGAAAGAGATGGGAAAAGTGGGAAGAAGAGGTAAAAGTGATGGTAAGGAAAGCGTTAAAAATAAGAGTGAAAGAGTGAAGTAGAGGGAAAAGTAAGAGTGAAGTAGAGGGAAAAGTAAGAGTGAAGTAGAGGAAAAAGCGTGAAGTAGAGGGACAAGTAAGAGTGAAGTAGAGGGAAAAGTAACGGGAAAGTAGAGGAAAAAGTAAGAGTGAAGTAGAGGGAAAAGTAAAAGTGAAGTAGAGGGAAAAGTAAGAGTGAAGTTGTGGGAAAAGTAAGGAGGAAGTAGAGGAAAAAGTAAGGAGCAAGTATAGGGAAAAGTGAGAGTGAAGTAGAGGGAAAAGTAAGAGTGAAGTAGTGGGAAAAGTAAGGAGGAAATAGAGGAAAAAGTAAGGAGTAAGTATAGGGAAAATTAAGAGTGAAGTAGAGGGAAAAGTAAGAGTGAAGTAGTGGGAAAAGTAAGAGTGAAGTTGTGGGAAAAGTAAGAGTGAAGTAGATGGAAAAGTAAGAGTGAAGTAGTGGGAAAAGTAAGAGTGAAGTAGAGGGAAAAGTAAGAGTGAAGTAGAGAGAAAAGTAAGAGTGAAGTAGAGGGAGAAGTAAGAGTGAAGTAGAGGGAAAAGTAAGAGTGAAGTAGTGGGAAAAGTAAGAGTGAAGTAGTGGGAAAAGTAAGAGTGAAGTAGTGGGAAAAGTAAGAGTGAAGTAGTGGGAAAAGTAAGAGTGAAGTAGTGGGAAAAGTAAGAGTGAAGTAGTGGGAAAAGTAAGAGTGAAGTAGTGGGAAAAGTAAGAGTGAAGTAGTGGGAAAAGTAAGAGTGAAGTAGTGGGAAATGTAAGAGTGAAGTAGTGGGAAAAGTAAGAGTGAAGTAGATGGAATAGTAAGAGTGAAGTAGAGGGAAAAGTAAGAGTGAAGTAGAGAGAAAAGTAAGAGTGAAGCAGAGGGAAAAGTAAGAGTGAAGTAGAGGGAAAAGTAAGAGTGAAGTAGTGGGAAAAGTAAGAGTGAAGTAGTGGGAAAAGTAAGAGTGAAGTAGTGGGAAAAGTAAGAGTGAAGTAGTGGGAAAAGTAAGGAGGAAATAGAGGAAAAAGTAAGGAGCAAGTATAGGGAAACGTAAGAGTGAAGTAGAGGGAAAAGTAAGAGTGAAGTAGAGGGAAAAGTAAGAGTGAAGTAGAGGGAAAAGTAAGAGTGAAATAGTGGGAAAAGTAAAAGTGAAGTAGTGGGAAAAGTAAGAGTGAAGTAGTGGGAAAAGTAAGGAGGAAATAGAGGGAAAAGTAAGGAGCAAATATAGGGAAAAGTTAGAGTGAAGTAGAGGGAAAAGTAAGAGTGAAGTAGGGTGAAAAGTAAGGGGAAAGTAGAAGGAAAAGTAAGGAGGAAGTAGAGGAAAAAGTAAGGGGAAAGTGAAAGGAAAAGTAAGGGGGCAGTGGTTGGAAAGTAAAGGGAAAGAGAGGGGAAAATTTAGATGCAAGTAGAGACAGAAGTGACGGGGAAGAAGTGGAAAAAGTGAGGTGGAAGGAGTGGGAAATGTGAGAGGGAGGAAGAGCAAAGCTCGTGGGAAATGAGAGAGAAAAGTGAGGGGGAAGAACATTAAAAGTGAGGAAAAGAGGGGCAAAAGTGATGGGATTAGGAGGAAAATGTGAGGAGAAAGAGTTAAAAAAATTGGGAAGAAGAGGGAACAATGAGGGAAAAGCCAGCGGAGAGAGAAGGGGTAAGACGATGGAAAAGTGAAGGAAAAGAAGAGGAAAAAGAGATTATAAAGAATGAAGGCTTGAGAGAAGAAAGAGAGAGGGGAGGGAAAAAGAGACAGGTGTGATAAAAATGAGAATTTGTACGAGGAAAAAAAAAACAAAAGGAAACGATGTAATAAGAAGGTGTAAGAGAGGAGTAAGACAGGGAAAAGACGGAGGGAAGAGAGAAACACTAGATGGAAGAATGAAACACTAGATGGAAGAGGGAAAAGGTGGAAAGAAAAATTGAAATAAATGGGAAGGAGTGTAGAATACAAAAGATAAGTAGAGTGAAAAGTAAATTACAAAATAGAAAAAAAAAAAAGGGAAAGAAGAAGAAAGAATACGTCTATAAAAAAGCAGATTTTTGTAAAGGTGAAAGAGGGTGCAGGATGTGAGAGGATTTGTGTACCACAAGATGTTCGTACGTTGACAGGATTACCTTGCATGGGGAGAAAATCGGAATATCGGTTGACGATCCCACGAGATGAGTGTGCAGCAACCCGCAAGTCATGTGCCACAGCGCATTCATGGTTCACGCTTTGAGCTATCAGATTGCTAACCCAGATAACTGATTGATTTAATTAACACCACTCAATTAAGCCAATCTGATACGTTTAAAATGATAATTGCGATCCTATGGATAACTTCAATTAATTTATTTGTACATAAGGGAAATAAACGATATAGTATGTTAAATCAGGCAATCAACTTGTTAAGTTTTAATGCTGTGGCGATTTATTTTGTATATATGGACTGAATTTCCATCGTACAGTACAATTATAAGGACGGACTCGGTGTATATTGCGGATTGATAGCTGTGGAGGAATTTGAAAATCATATTATTTGTAATAGGCCTACAAGATGGTGTTGATAAGTTCTTAACCTGACGTGGAAGAAGCTACTGTATTGTATTGTATTGTATTGTATTGTATTGTATTGTACATTTATTAACATTCCATGGTATTCATACATTGCTTACAGCTAGAATATGGAACAAGTCAAAAAACTTAATACTATTATAAAGTCTTAATTTATAGTCACAGTCTAGATGAAATAAATACAGACGAGATTTACAATATAGTCTACTAGTACAACACAAAGTTTTAGTATCGATTTCATGAAATATTATTGAATGTCATGAATTCACCTACAGAAAAGAAGACGTGAGAGAAATTAGGTACTTCTTTAATTTGGCCCTAAATAATTTTATATTTTGAGTTTCATTTTTTATATCGATAGGGAGGCTATTAAAATTTTTTACTGCCATATAACGTACTACTTTTTGATACCACGATAGACTTGCCGATGGAGTATGAAAGTCATTTTTTTGACGTGTATTTATGCTATGAACTGTTGAATTAGTTACAAAGTTTTCACGGTTACATACGAGGAAGATTATTAATGAAAAGATATACTAACAAGCCATGGGCATTATTTGTAGTTTTTTTAAAATAGTCCTACACAATTCCCTAGATTTGGCACCTACTATTTTTCTAATTACTCTTTTTTGTAATAGAAATATACTGTTACTATCTGTGTAATTTCCCCAGAATATTATTCCAAAACTCATTACCGAGTGAAAGTATGCAAAGTATATTTTTTAAAGGTATTGATATTTACTATCTTTTTCATAGATCTAATAGCAAAACAAGCTGAATTTAGTTTGGTGGTATCTGAAATCAAAATATTTATTCAGTCAACATAATCAGCTTTTAAATACAAACCTTAAACTTAACTATCATAAAACAATTCATTGCCATAAAAAAATTGACATTGTTCCAGAGCACTGAAATTATTGAGAATCTTAAACGGATTGAGGTACGATCATGCAATTTGTTGTCTTTGTTGAAGATTAAAAATTTGGACATATTCCGCAAGATTTTCTTCTCAGTGCTGTCGATTTCCTAGAAGAGAGGTTACTAACGATAGAGGGGGGAACGGCGATTACATCTGAATGTTTGTGCCCAAATATAAAGCACATTATATGAACAAAATTGCATTACTATTTTATGTATACTTTTTAGTGACCTTTCAAATATTTCTTGACTTTTCAGTAACACTACACAAAGGTGTTAAAAAGTATCTAATATTTGAGGAGGTGCTAAAGGCTGTGTGATGTATCTTGTCTCACTGTGAAAAGAGCGAGAAAGAAGATATGTCTTACTTCGTTTATGTTGTTATGGCGATGGGGGAGTGGAGCGGTGACGTCCATCCATCCAGTGGCGGAAGGGACTAGTCGATACATTCTGTAGCGCAAAATAAAATAACAAAATATCTCTCTTCGTACTGTGTAGTTCCGTCACTGAGCTTGTTTTTCAAGAAACTGATTTCCGGCAGCCTATACAATAACAAGATTTTGAAAGGAAACCTGAAAATTTACAATCCTCCTATAATCTCCACCCTCATTTGAAGGGACTTGGATTTATTGCTACTGAGACAAGATAAACCTTACCAGGTATAGTATGCATCAAAACAAGAAAAAAAGTCTAATAAACATGGGTCCTACTACACATACTTTCTGAGATCTGAACACTTGTTCATAGGAGGTGCTCAATGTGACATCATTCCTACGCACTTATCACAAAAAATTGTTAAAAATCATACGACTTTTAGGAATTTGTTTCTTTACAGTTTTATTAAGCATCTTAATGTACAGTGTTAAAAAGAATTTACAAGAGTGGCGTGATTTGTAACAATTGTTGTGATAAATCAGTAAGAAAATGTAATTTTATAGTTAAATATCGGAAAAAAAAATCTGTACGAAGCAACTATGGAATTCACAACATATTTTTAGCTTCAGAACACCATCTAATTAAAGAAATTATACTTCTGAATAGTTCATTCTTTATCTGTAATATTTCTTTACCCTTAAAACTCAAGAATAATGGTATTTTACAAACAACTTCAAATTAGTGTAATTCTGAAAATATTACGATTAGGATAAATGTTTATATGACATTTATTGCTCAGAATGTCTTCGGAATCCTCTTGAATCACCCTGTATATTAAAATAATTGTCATAATCTGTTCATCATTTACGGAAATATCTCTCAACATAATGGATAATGGATTTGCGCACGTACTTGGGCTTAAAACACTCGAGACGTTAAGCATTATCGTTTGGGTCCTAATTTATTTGATTCGGTCAATTCCGGCCTGAGTTATGGTGGAACATGTATCTGTTCACCCTTTCTTATACTCAAATGTATGTTCCACACGACAGGTGCACTGCAAATGTATGGAAATAAGTGCTATAAGTTCGTGCAAATGAGTGGTGCTAGCTGTCTAGTTACTGTTAGGCCCAATTGTATAAAACTCCCTGACTAAAGATCAACTTTGATCGAAGATCGAAAAGTGAACTGAGTTCAGACACTTCTTCTATTGTATAAAACTTTTCTGCGATCAAATTACCTTGGTTCAAATGCAATCTAAGTTCACGTGAAAAGGATTTGGCAACATCGCATAGACAGGTGAAATACGTGATGCGCGGACCATGTTATACAGGTTTGTTCAGTGTTGCCAATCTAGCGACTTTAACTCTTTTTCAATAACAATTTCTTTTAACTTTTATATTGCTTAAATAGGGATTTAGTGACCTTTTTAGTACCCCATAGCGACAAAATCTAATCTTTCTTTGATGATAATGAGAAATCTAGCGACTTTACAACTACTTTTTGGCGACTTTCCATACACACTGTTGGAGACACAGGTTTTTTTTTGTGCAATGTAAATAATGGCGGACAATAAGAAGAAGGTTGACTGTTCTCCATGTTGTTATGTTATGGTGTTTGATACTGCTAAACATAATAAAGCTTTATAAAACGACAATTTTCGTTTAGTAATACAGTTAATTGAACATTTATGAATGTACCTATCATATGCATTAATAATTAAGTTGTTATAAACATAATATAATTATAGGTTATGTTATTTGATACTGCTGAACACGATAGAGCCTTATAAAATATAAGAATGTTTGTGTATTAAGGCAAGAAATTGAAAGAAATATATATAAATGCACCTAACATATCTATTAATATTAATAATAATGGATATTTTATTTACACAATCTGTCACTCGTATATTCCAAACAGAAAAGAAATAACTGAACTTGGATCATCTAACTTAATCGGAGAAATTTCTTCAGTCAAAGTTGACTTTAGTTTGAGACAAATTAATCTCAGATTAGACTCTATACAACACAAAATACCAAGTTCAGCTGAAACAAGGATCAATTTAACCTCTGATCTAAGATTAAATGATTTATACAATCGGGCCTTAATATTATTATCATTTTTACGGCAAAATATGCTGTATTTTCAGACAGTTATTTTCTTCTTCTTAGTTCTCTGAACTGTTAACCTATTTAAGATAGAATTTTACATCAAACAGCGCCCTAAAGAATGGTCCATTGTTCCATCTCTTTATCCACTGAGGACTCCAGACCCGAAGAGCTTTGCGACCGACTTTAAAAAGTTGTGTAAACTCGGGGCGATTATCTGACATTTTCATGCCGTTTTATGAACTCGTTTCGTCTTCTCAAGAGCAGCAAATGAATTATTAATAAAGAATCTTCATGAGCAGTACCTTATCTGCGGAACTCTTATCCTCCGGGGAAATTTTTAGACTTCTTCCTCTGCTCCAGTTCCAGCAAACGCAGAGAAAGGGGAGGGGATGAAGTTTTACAGGCACAAAATATCCCAACCCTCAGACGATATAAATTCAGGTAATTTGCAGGTCTGAAGCGATTCATCTGTACACACTTCGAGAACTGAGCGCGCTTCTTGTTATGTATTAAGGCAGCATACCGTTAGGCCTACATTTATAACAAGGAGATATCGATTTTGTTGCAATTGTTTGGGATGAATGAATTATTTATTATTAACTGTAAATGGGTTTTCACCCGATCGCAAAGAGAGACTGAAAAGATAAATAAATATACTTAGTTACTTCCTGGCTTTTAAGGAACCCGCAGGTTCATTGGCGCCCTCACATAAGCCCGCCATTGGTCCCTATCCTGAGAAAGATTAATCCAGTCTATACCATCATATCCCACCTCCCTCAAATCCATTTTAATATTATCTTCCCATCTACGTCTCGGCCTCCCCAAAGGCCTTCTTTCCTCCGGCTTCCCAACTAATACTCTGTATACTTTTCTGGATTCGCCCATACGTGCTGCATACCCTACTCATCTCAAACATCTGGATTTAATGTTCCTAATTATGTCAGGTGAAGAATACAATGCGTGCAGTTCTGTGTTGTGTAACTTTCTCCATTCTCCTGTAACTTCATCCCTCTTAGCCCCAAATATTTTCCTAAGCGCCTTATTCTCAAACACTCTTAACCTATGTTCCTCTCTCAAAGTGAGAGCCCGGTAATATAACTCTTTATAAATTCTAACTTTCACATTTTTTGACAGCAGACTGAATGATAAAAGCTTCTCAATCGAATAATAAATGTAAGAATACAAATTCATTAGAAATCGGAACACTTATGTGTAAAAATCTAAATAGTTAACAAGTCTAAATAGAAAACTTTGCTTGACTTCTGACACATATCGTCAAGTGAGATGTACTGTACGAAATTGTGCCATATAAATTGCGTGTTATGTATAAATACTTAATACAGCTTTTGTAGTCGTGCCATTTTTCAATTTGTTCGGGTAAGAATATTGCCATTTCTGACTTCTGTGTAAATATAATACTTGCGCAGTTAAAAATTACACGCAACTGATGTTGCGCCATTTTGAGTACTTCCTGTAACAGTATGCAGCTCCACATTAATGACTACGAACATGACTATAACTTTGAAACTAAAATAATACTAATAATAATAATAATAATAATGATAATAATAATAATAATAATAATAATATTAATAATAATAAAGGTATCCCCGTCACACGCCATGAAGGCACTTGAGGGGCATGGAGGTAGAGCCCCATGCTTTCCATGACCTAGGCACTAGAATGAGGTGGTGTGGTCGGCACCACGCTCCGACCGCCTTTTACCCCCGGAAAAGACCCCGTACTCAATTTTATAGGAGGCCGAGTGAACCTCGGGGCCGTTCTGGAAGTTTGGCAACGAGAAAAATCCCGTCACCACTTGGGATCGAACCCCGGACCTTCCAGTCCGTAGCCAGCTGCACTACCAACTGAGCTACTCGGCCGCCAATAATAATAATAATAATAATAATAATAATAATAATAATAATAATAATAATAATAATAATAATAATAATAATAATAATAATAATGCTTTCCACTCAACCAGAGGATAAAAAGGAAATACATGATAATACGAGTATAATGTTAGTACACCAGAAAATTAAAGATATACCTAAGACAAGATCTAAACAGAAAAAATATGCATAACCCAAAAGATTATCGAACTTTAATACCTACTTAAACTACAGTAGATGGCAAATTAAATTATATGATTACTTTATAAACTAGTTACAATTGTGAATTTTAATATAATATATCCTGGCGTGTACTGTGCGTTCTAAAATAAAATGTTTCACTTTGGACTTGAAAGCATTTAAGGTCGGACAGCCCCTAACATCTGTAGGTAATGAATTCCAAGAACGAATAGTGTCTATTGTAAAAGACGAAGAATGCGCAAACGTTCTGTAGAGAGGGATTGACAATAGTGTCGTGTCGTGACCGGGAATACAGATTATGATGTGTGGATAGAGTATGAAATCGTGATGCAAGGTATTCAGGGGTTGATGTGTGCAAAATCTGATACGGAAGAGAAAGGCAATGCAAACTACATCTGTCAGCCAGCTGGAGCCGAGACAATTCATTGAAAGACGGTGAGATATGATCATAGAGACGGATATTACATATAAACCGAACACAGGCATTATGGACACGCTTTTTCATTGTTTTTATGTCTCCTCTCGCCATTGAATTGGGTCCCACATTCTGAAACACTGTGTAAGAAATGACACAATTTGGTGCAGGCTGGTGGAATTATAGGTACCATAATGTTCACATAGTGTTTCGAAGTGAGCTGTTTTATTTTCTAAGTTATCCGAGCGATTTCAATCGTAGTACGAAATAGTGTTCCTTTCACCATGGCTGACGTATAAACCAGCACATTCCATGGTGATGATTCCAACACATCACAAGACCTTTGCTTTAGATTTCATCTGACAAGGTGCTCGCGCCTATTTTATATGGAATGGAGATGAATCTTTATTTCTCATCCGAGGATCGAAGCCCTGCCGGTAGCATTCGAAGTTCTGCATGCTCTCAAATACAATTCCGAACTCGTCTGTCTCCTTTATCAATGCCACAAGCGAATTTGACACACATTACAATTCAATTTCAGACGCACATAGTTGCAAATTTGCAGACCACTCAATGTGCCATAATGTTTTCACATCACATTTCGAATGTGATGCAATTATAAGATGATGAAGTATTGAAATTTCACTTACCGCAGCTTCACGCAACCACAGATCGATCGTACATAAGTCCGGTCTATTAATCAGTCGTCACTAAGCAACGTTGTTATTCACTTGTTCATTAAACACACAATATAGGGAAACTACGCTACGAATGCGTCTGTTGGGACTAATTGGTACTAATAATAATTAGCAATGACTACTTGTATTGCCGGTCATAGTGTATAAAAAATCTGAATGGCCTACCGAACTGATTTCCTGTGTTTGACAGAAGCCTTCTTAATACGTAGTCCCACGTAAGACAGTTGGGAAGGGAAGTCGTGTGTATACAGGATGTTAAAAAAGGTGTGATATTTTAAGAGGTTGTAGAACTCAACAAAGCAAGTAAAAAAGTCTAATAAACTTTTGTTCTGAAATTAATATCTTCCGAGATATTAGAACTTACTTGTTCATAGCAGAAGTTCGATGTGACTTTCAATCATCATAACACATCCTTCTACTCGACGTCTCAGTGAACCATACAACTTTCAACTACTCCTGGTTTGTCTTTGTTGTGCTGGCCTGTAGCGTTTGAACGTCTTCAATGGATGTTACAGTACATACACTAAGACCTTAAGTGTTCCCATAACCATAAGTCCAAGGGATTAAGAAGATCTGGGGAACGAGCAGGCCATCATGCTGGACCTCCCAGGCCAATCCATCGAAGATTAGTCTAAATTCTTATGTTATATGTCGTCTGATTCTGTTATAGATATGGGCTGATGCTTCGTAATGCATAAACCACATTAATTTTGTTGTCTTTAATTAATGATTTGACATTTCCTCAAGCAACACGGGCGATTTTATTTGTTAAAAGACACCGATACTGAGAACCAGCTAATCTGCAGGGTAGAATGTATGTCCGTATTAATCTGTCGCCAACACACGAATTTTTAAAGTATGTTTTTCGAAAGAAAAAAAAAAGACAATTAATTTTAGGACTCGTGTTTTTTGGATTTATTTTTCCTTGTTGTGATACGTACTACCACCCCTCAGAATATTAGACCCTTTTTAACACTGCACAATTATCTAATACGGCCAGTGTTGTGTATTGACCAAAAACACCATTTCCCATTATTATTATTAGAGAGAAAATTTGAAATTAGGCAGAGATTAAAAATACAAAATATAGGGTGGTTCACGGACAAATGTCATAACTTTCGGATATGATTCTTGAAGACACTGAAAAATTCCATATGTTCACGGGTCCGATTTCGAACGGTTGAGGAGCTATGACCATTTATTTCAGAAAAATGAATACATCACTACGAACCTTGCACTATCATAAGATCTCCTGTCTCATGACCTTAATGGAACACTATTCGTAAGTCGTATGGGACGGTGTATTATTGAAATTGAAACAACAGGAGTTGTACTGGGAAACTGGATGCCAAAGTCAATATCGGTGACACTACCAATACTCCCTTCACACTCAAACGCATTCAAAATCTACTGTTAGGTATTGTCTTCGACTACAATAACTCTAGTTGTTATGTAACTACAGGATGTCGGAAAAGTTCGTTTACAACGTTTCAGGATAATAGAGGAGCTGAAAACATATATTTTTTATATAACAAACTTCTCGCAGATGCACCATTTTGCCAGTAGGTGTTCTAAAAGGGTAGGTCGCTTGGCTTCCGTCAGGCCACTTAGCAGTCATTTCTGTTTTTGACTGTTTTGTCTGCAAAAAGTTGTGAGGCGATTCGTGTTGCAAGTAGAGTGAGTGGATCGCTAAGAAAGTTAAGCTTCATTCTTCTAGCATGGCCACCTCGATCTCCCGATTTACCCTGATAAGTACGATAGAAGAGCTGGTTGCTCGCGTTGTTGAAGCTGCAGCGATTTTTCGACAACTCCTTACATGTTTTAGCGTAGCCTATCAGACAGCCCGTAGTATATAGAAATCAACTGTGCATTCGGTTAAACGGAACAACATTTTTTCACATCACTGCATTCAGGTAACAGAGTCTGAACACAATCTCTTCACATCACTTAGTAACTCGTAGAGCCAAAATGGGTTTTGTGACAAAAAAGATGTATTTATTTTTACCCCTGCTATCACCCCTGAAACGTTGTAAACTAACTTTCTTGACACTCTGTATAAGCATAAAAAGTACGTTTTCTGTCAGCTTCTAAATTTGGTTTAGAACTATAAAACCCTACTTATTTTTGTGGATTAAAACAATCTTGTTTCTACAACCGATTAGAATCTTTACTCATATTCACATGGATACAGTTACTCGAATCGGCTTCAAAAGTCTTATCCTAAAGCTTACACCTTTCTTCGTGACTCATTCTATATAATGGATGATATCAACACGTGCCTGCGAAATTGATACAGACATATTGAAAGAACGAATAGGAGCCAGATTTTCAGGTCGACGCTTAAAAACAACCCCGTAGGAAGGAGATATCAGGGACACTCCGAAGGCTCAAGATCACCTTCATAAGCAGTAGACAGATGTCCAGGAAGACCTAAACAGTAGATTCTCTGTACAGGGATGATAATGATAAACTTAATATTATTTCCTTCTAAGAATCATAGACATGCTGTATAATCCTATGCGGAAAATCCGATGACCTTGCATTTGAACAAAGTAGATGGGTAGGCAAGTTTTCCCATATTAAATTACACTTCGATTTATTCTGATATTATTCTGCCACAGCTCCAATATCATATTATCATTTTTATATAACCTTTGTTGTTTAAATTGCATACTAAATGAATTTACCATTACAATGGAATCAAATTTTGTATTTTTCTAATTGAATGAGGTATTTAAAAACATGGAAACAAATTTCATACTAGAGCACAATCCAAAGTTAATCAATGAAACCAAATGATTTTATACGCATCAAAACTACACACAAACCGCACGCATGCACCACATTTCTCTGTCACTTCACGTTTCATGCAATAAATATTTCCACAGACTCGTGACAGAATATATTTAAATACATTAAGCATGAGGGAGGGATATCACGTTTGCCGTGGTTTTTCGTGTTTAACTGCAACACAAAACAGTTTAATAAAAGTATGTTTTAATTATTTCGAAAGTGGCTCTTAAAATTTTAAACAAGTAAATGGATATGTAAATAGATAAATTAAATAAATGTATATTAATGACACTAAAGATAATTAATCGAAATGAAAAAAAGTACGAAATTACGAGAAATTATATTATGAACATAATTGCACATATAATGGAAAACCACCGAATTCCCCTCCCCCAAAAACAACTATTTACAAACCAATATGCAGAGACAACGATATTTATCGAAAAGATGGAAAGACCAGTTGAATTTACTCTTATCGAAACAGGCTAATATTGTACAACCCTGCTACTGCTGTTGTTGCTGCTCTTGATGATGATATTTAATGACCAGTGTAAAAGAAAAAATGTGTTCACAGCAGAAATGAAATTTATTAAGCTATAAATGTATAGTAACATTCTTGTAATGGGAGATGATGAACTAGGTTTAAATTTAACATTTTGACACTCAGTTCTCTTCAGAATTGAAAAAGTGAAACGATTAATGTGTGGTAGATAAAGCATGTTTATGAAAGTTGAAGCACATATAGGCTTAACCAAACTGATTGCTAATAAATCGGATGAGTGCATTTACTTCATCCATAATCCATATGAGTAGTGTAATACGATTTATTATTCCAAGTTACTGACACCATTTGGGTCAGACATTGCAGTCGATTGTTCGTTAATTGTTGGCGGTATAGTAACATTCACTATGTCGTTGACACTTTTAAGTGAACTACAAAAGAGAGGTTGAAAACGCTTCTTTCCTTACTTTGCATACTCGCACTCATTCCACTCCACTTTTTGCGATTTGGCTCAATTTTCGGCGGTTCATGGGACATCACTTTGTTACAAATACTTTTGCAGATCTTACTGAAGTTCTTCCCCGGACGCATCATCTCCCGTTTTGGTGATATTCCATGGCCTTCACGTTCACCCGATTTGACAGCTTCAGATTTTTTCTTAGATGATCATTGAAACAGTGTGTGGTCTTCCATAGATCGCATGATAAGAGCTTAAGAACAAGATTCGGCACGAAATTGAACATGTTGATCAGGAGTTACGTGTTCGTGTCATGGAAAGTTTCCGTAAGCGATTTCAGTAGTGTATTGCAAGTGGAAGAAGGACATGTTTTTAAAAATAACAGCAGTTTTGTAAATAAACAAAATCCAGAACTATAAATAAACTAATACATACATACATACATACATACATAATACATATATGTATGTGTATGTATTTATTCACACTGCAATGGGTATATACCCGGTGGCAGTGGTAACTAATTACACTCAATAATGACAATAATAAACTTATTAATTAAAAATACAATTAATAATAATACTAATAATTAATACTAACAATAATTTATAATAATAATAATAATAATAATAATAATAATAATAATAATAATAATAATAATAATAATAACAGGGAATATCCTAAATTAAATGAAACGATCACTTAAAATAACATTTGAAATAAATCTAATTTGTATGTTAAACCTGAGATCGAACTAAAACCCACGAGTATGATATGTTCATATCTGAACAAGTACCTTTCAACATTACACTCATTTCGCTGTCAACTCACTCACTACACTGGAACTACGACACATTTCACTGATTCTATCCTGATTTCACTAACACTTCAAAAACATTTCACTGTTCAAATACTTTGCACTGCCACTATAAACTATAAAGCTTCACTGACAGGAACACGTTTCACTTACACTACACACTTCACTGACACAACACACTTCACTGACACAACATAATTCTTCACTGATACAACACTTCAATAACAACATATCGTTTACACCCTTTAAATACTGTGTATAATTACCGTCTACATACATACATACATACATACATACATACATACATACATACATACATACATACATACATACATACATACATACAAAATATTTGCCTTGGTCATAAAACAGAGTTATAAATCTCTCTCTTTCTCTTTGTACTTTCTTATGCGCTTGTCAGTGGCATAGTTTTGTGTGTTAGCTCTCTTTCTCATAAGACCATTGACGCACTCAAAAACAAGCTCTTATGACACACGATGTGAACAAGTTGGTCGTCTTACACATGTTTATAAAAGATCAGAAGTATAATTTATTGAGCCAATTAAAATAACAAAGTGGCAAGACAAAATTAAGTTATGCCAGTTCCATAAGACGGATCTGTAAAATTAAAAGTTGGCTGTGTGACAAATTATAATTCATTCACATATCTTGGTCGTGTGTAAAAAAATTGTAATGGGAAGGATTCTCGGAAAAGCTGTTGCTAAGAAACCCTCTTGATGTTTCCAAAGAGTAGAGACCGAAATAAGTACGCAATGTAAACGAATGGACACAATCTCTCTGTCTCGTCACACGTGTATCTACATGCTTTTAACAATCTTCTAAAAATAAAGATTTTGTTCCACTTTTTTTCCTCTCGTGTTATCTGTAAATGTAACATGTAGCCTATGGCCAGTATTCCTATGCAGTAGAAATAGATGAAATATGCCATTTTTCTTAAATACAGTATGTAACGAAGTATAATACACCAAATCGGAATAACATATAAACATGTCACTCAGGATTTAGTTACAGAAATAATTTTATAGTGTGATATGTACATCTATATTCAATAAAAGAAATCTTTGCCGACTTATTTTGCAGATTTGGCTCTGTAGTCACTACCATGACGCAATTTATTAACTGTCCTTTTGACAATGTTCAACTACCTAATAACCTTAGATTCTGTTATTGAAAATTGCCATTTCCTTTGAATATGTAGAAGAAAACTGTCAATTACTTTTGGTATGCAGGAGGAGATAGTCAATTGTTTTGGAAATATAGGAGAATTTAGCAATGTATAATATGTGATGTCATTTTTCACGCTTATGTTACACACAAGTGGTTTAGCAGCCATTGTGAAGAAGTACTTTCAGAGTCGAAGAAGTAAAGAATAGTAATATGCGTTACAAGAGCGGTATGTTGAAGTTTTCATGTCCGAGGAAAAGTTTGAAAAAGCGAAACGTAGTTGAGCTTTTTTAATTTCCGAGAATTGAAGGAAAACATACCGCTCGTGTATCGTACACTATTTTGTGCGAAGATCGTTTATTACATACCTGAAAGAGGAATTTCTAATTAGTTGCAATGAAATCTCCATCTTGGTTTCTGTTCAATGACGTCAAATTTGTAAAACAAAAGTATCTATCTTCAACATTGTTGCTTTAAAATGTTTTCTGTGTTTACTATACTCCAGCAAGCCGTGATATACGTCTGTCTTTTTTTTCCCCCCAGTCCATAAATGCGAACTTAAAACAAACGGTAAGGTTATGTAATGATTTATTTTTCATTTTAATATTTTAACAATATTATTTATATAACATATTGCAGTAATAACATCGGCATCTGGAATCTTGTTGATTTTTTCACGGCTTCCTTAATGTTACTTGCATCACGAATCCAGTAATTTTAGTGGAGTCGTAGAGTTTACTTAATTTTTTGCAAATATTTAAAAACAATAATTAACAGTGCAATTTAGGTGAAATTGCAGTGGTAAGTTTCCAATTTATAATTATTACTATACTGAACGTCTCTAAAAATAATATGTTATTAGCCTAAAGCAGTAAAATCAATATGTCACTTAAGCGGTAAGAAGAGGGAAATTGTTGTGTATGTTAGGATGGGAATACTGAATGTGGAATTTTAGACTTACCGCGGATTGGTTTTGTGCGGAAACCAAGCAAATACGCACGATCTCGCACAAAAATCTTGACGATATCAGTGACTTTGTAGACTTCTAATATGTTTCAACACCCTATAGCCTATACTGTATAAACTCCAAGTCTTGTTTCTATAGAGAACTAAGAAATTTTGTCCATTAATAGCATAACAAAAAATGTGATTGTATGTAAACACTAGCAATAATGAAATGTTTATTTCTGGTTGTTCAACTTCTGATATCTTTTTCCCAAGCGGAGTTTTTTTAAATTGCTACATAGGCCTACTGTTCCATTATTAGCTAAAAAATCAAACTTTAGAATGGCAATAACAAGTTTCTCAGGCTTGGTCAATTAATTAACTTTTTTTTTTTTAATATTTCCATGGAAATTTTAGTTCCTGGTAACAATCATATTATTACGATATCATCGATTTCAATCTGGTCTCAATTTTGCTCTGAATACACGCTGCAAACAGACGTTTGAACACATATTGGAATACAAATACGATTGGAGCATATAAATTGCTTCATGCATGGATCTGGTGGGGGAGGGGAGTCGATACACTTCCTACGCACACCATATCACGCACGTGCCATTATATTGCCAATAGAAGCAAGTTGGAACACCGTAACAAATGCCACTTGAGACTCTAATGTGAACAACTAAATATACACTTGTTATATTTTAGAGGTTCAGCATTCCTTCAATAAATTCAGGACATGTAATTTCATATTGATAGAATATTGAGATCACGGAAGAATCTACTGTATATGCAAAACGTCATAAAAAGAGATATGAAGTATTTACAGCGATTTCCATAATTAATTGCAAAAAAAATGTAGTTTGGAATATGCATTACGTTTTTTTCGTTAAAAGATGTGACAGTGCGAGATATGATACAATCACATAATATGTTTACGAAGACTTAAACTTCATCTTTCCACATAGTAATGTCACAGTCTACTATATACAGTCACGAAGCTTGGGGTGATTTTTTGCATTTGTCGCGATAGTTGCTAGCCGCTTGGAGCGCTGTGAGTACTAGGAACAATAGACTGTGCCACAGCCATCGTGATCTAATACAGGCCGTAAGGCAGACCATGTAACTCGCTTAACCCGATCACGAAGGGCGGCGTTTCAACCATATAAATTAGTTGGAATGCATAAACAGTAACACATGTTTCTCTAAAATGTAGTGTAATTCCATTAATAAAATTTAAAACAATGATTATGAGACACTTCAGACATAATTCACTTGCGAGTTAAGATGTCATATTATTTATGGTGTGAAAATTACGTTGTTCGTATGTGTAATACCTGCCTTTATTTCGATTAAATATTTCGAAATTCTTGTACATTCATTTATGCACGATTCAATAATTTTCAATTGCACCGCACGGATATTTAGATATTGGAATCACAATATAAATTCTTTTTTTATTATACCTCAAAATAGCTTCCATTCTAAACTTAAAATGTTGACGCGAACAGATTATGTTAACATGTAAAATTCTCTTCACATTAAAATAGCACAGTATTGTAATTATTTCTGCAACATATTATGCAACAAGAAGTAAACGGAACTTATGGACACATTACACTAAATAAAACTTAATAATGATACGCAATAAAGTTATAATATAATATTTCACTGAGCTACATACACTGAAACAGAAAACCCGAACATACATTACGGCCTGGTCTAGATCGAAAAGGCATTGAGTGTGCCGTATTTCGCTTTGTTGTGAAAAGTTGTGTAAACCACAGAACAACAAAATAACTGTGAAATGTTCGTTATCGGTTTTAATAACTGTAAGTGATTAAATACAATAATTTGAATAATAATATGGGACAAGGAGACGTTTGTGGTTCTATAAATATTGTTAGAAAAAGAGGTCAGAGCTATCCTTCTTTCGAAAGATGCAGGAAGGTGACTTTATAATATAATATATGCTTTATGAAAATAATATATAAACCTTATGTGTTTCATATTTCAAAAGTGGAAGGAAGGTGTTAATTTTTTCAAAAGAATACGATATCGAAAGTACAATACATTTTATCGTCTGCTGGGGAGAGGGTCTGTGATGAGGTGGTGAGCAACTATCTATGGATGCGTATTTCAACTGTCTATGTTTGCATATTTAGTAAGTATTGAGCTTCGTGACTGTATATACTAGACTGTGGTAATGTAATAGGCCTACAATTTAAAATGTACCGGTACCACATGACTCGAAAGCTTTCATGATATTTCGTCAATATTGTTTCGTCAATAGTTACTTGACTAGCCATGTCTTGGGTTCATGCCCATTCGGCGAAACTGTTCGTAACAACAGGCATCAGAAGATCAGGTCTATAATCGCAACATGCCTTAAGTCCAATGGCTACACTACCTATGAAGAAGTCCATGGAATAGCGGAAACCGGAAGTCTTTGGCGTATTTAAACCTGGAGAGACAAAAGGTTATATTCTGGATCCGACCATCAGATTCAAGATGCACCAGAATCAACTCGAGGAGATTAATACAGAGAAAAGGGCAATTTATGAACCAACTATCCCTTATTACAAAACATCATATAAACTCAGGGATATAGAAGTCATCGTATTAATGGTGGGCGCTAGAGACATCATCATATACATAGTCTTTCGGGATTTACTTCTAACCTTATCGCTTTACTTGCTTCAAGTAGAATTTCCTCGTTTTATCAAGATGTTTATTGAAAAATATCAAGGTATGTACGAAACCTTTCATTACCAAATGAGATAAAGAGACCCATTAAAATGCAAATGTATTATATAGTTGTACATCCATTACAGTTGAAAAAGAACAACTCGGCTAATTCCGCAACCGTGCGGATAAATCCGCAATAGGACTTGACTAATTCCGCAGTCGTAAATAATTATAGAATACAATATGAAAGTAACATAAAAGGAATAATTTATATGTAACAATGCTCACTTTTTTCACAGCTGTGTAGCAAAACACGAAAAGCAGCCAACTTTCGATGTTTCACTGTATTGCCGACAGAGGTGTCGACCAATATCCTTGATTTTTTTCTATAGCACTGCAGAGGACATGCCTCCTGTTGACAATCTCTCAAAACTTAAGTTCACGCTATTGTAAAGCCGCAGTAAAATCATATATGCACTACCGCGGAATTACCTGTACTGCGGAATTAGCCGAGTTTCCCCTACAGAGTGGAAGTGAAATAATCTTACAAATTCCAAGGGGCGATAGGGTAGCCTACACTTAAATGAATAGAAAACCTATATTACATTTTGTGATTAAATGCACGGTTAATTAGAAAATTAAGTTTGAAGTTTCAGCAGTCCGGCAACATCGCCGCTAACACACTCTACTCGTCATACAGATGTAAGACATCAACGACCTCGGTGTGTTTCGGTAGGTGAGCTGCTCTTTACCTCAACGTTTCCACTTGCATCGTCCAATGGGTTGAAATTAGAGGTTTTTTAAATTAAATTTACACGAAAACTGTCCACGCTATTGAAATACGCCAGAGGAATAAATTACTCTCTATTAGATTTCCTATCGATATGGACCAAAAACACGATCCTACTCGCAATAGTTACCGAATAAGAGATTGTTAAACTTTTGGGAAAAACATTTTTTTTTCTGAAAAAAAAAAAAACCTGTGAACTTTCCACCAATATGATATTAGGCCTACAGGCCTAGTTGTTTGTTACATACAACGTGACTTATTCGCTATGAAAATCTGCAAGGCTATTTCACTTCCACCCTGTATATGTGTGTATATGATATGTAAGAAAATAAAAACATTGAATTTTTTTATCCTGTTAACTAACAACTTCCCTTAACCTCTTCCCTTACTATATATTTTACCAATTTTGTGAAAAAAAAAAGTGTCCTATTTTTTTATTTTCGTAAAGAGGTCATTTAATATTGCAGAATCACTGTACATTACTAATTTTCTTACATACCTAAAAAATCACTATGAAATAGACATACATCCATACCTGAATTATTATCCCGAGTTATCTCGTGCACCTTGATTCCAGCTCTGGTAGTTGCCCCACTTTGATTTTCTCATTAACTATTTACCAACTTATGTTTTTTTATGGATTAATTTATGAGGTACAATACCAGTGCTGTTATCAAGGCGTTAAATGTTGCTTGTCGTGTGATAGACTCGAAAGCAGGGTATTACGCACAGTGGCACATTGCATTCCTATATGAGAGCGTTTTGGGAAGAATGGTTTAGCAGTCGTTGAATATTTGTACCAGTACATCTGTTCTTCAGGTTTGTGAATAATGTTCTGCAGTATCACTATGCCCAAAAGTACACGTATTTCAGAGTCTGCAGTAGGCCGCCACGAATTATTTTCAGCATTCTGTGAACACTTATTAGCATGCCTAATCGTCTCCTCGAATATAATGTTGATGAGGTCATTATTAAAGAATAATTTTAAAAAATTGAGAATTATCGTTATCAGAAACAATGTTAAAATTTCAGGGAATGGGGACCTCGGAGGTGCAGAAGAAATGGTGCCAGATGTCTTCTATTCAAACCACTGTCCAAAAGACGCGACATCAACTGATCTGAATTTGTTTGTTGGTCTATAACTTCGTCTTCTGATACCAAATCTTCTACAGGGATATATTCGTGATTAGAAGTTTTGGAATCACTAACTTGATCTATCTTTACACAAAACAGCACAAAAAACACTACACACAAACAGAAACCGCCAAAACTAACTAGCATCTACTCACTACTGTGTGTGAATGCTATATGAGCATAGAATTTCACTCCCAAGGAAGAAGTACAAAAAACACCACCAGATATAACAATATCACTAACTTCTGTAGCCATCTAGTGAGGAAAAGGTTAATGAAAGAATGGAAACGTATATATTCGGGATATAATCCTTAGCAGCGAAAATGGGACTCAAACGAGTTAACTCGGGTTAATAAATTTTGACACAAGTTAGCAACCCTAGTTAACTCGGGTTAATCAGGGAAGTGGTTAAAACAAATTAGTGCAGCCAGAATCCTTTGTTGCGGTTGTGGTTAGAACTAAAATGCATTACTTCGTTGTATCGGATGCTCTCACAACTAACCCCTGCTTCACCCATTAACACAGACCTTACCTTCAAGTCTATCTGCAGTGTTGATCATAAGGGAGTAATAAACACACCCTTAAAATTCTTCTAATAACGTTTTATTGGTCACAGGGGAACTTTCAAATCTGAAATTGTTCGTTGAATTTCGTTTAAAGTTGATTGTAAAAGCTTTATTAAAAATTGTCCATGAAATACATTGTTCTGTTTAAATTTAACCACGGGAAAGAGAAAAACAGAATTGGAATCGCATGAAAACATTAAATAAACCCCATTATTTGGAGTAATTGCATTTCTGGCGGTGACCCAGTACCTTATATCGTGTGGTGGGAGTGCTCTGCCCCATCCCACGCCCTTCGTAGCGAGACTTTTGAGCTTTCGAATGTAGGGTAATTGAATGGAATTCCCGAACGTAAATGTCATGGTAACTATGTTACATTATGAAACATGTTTACTCAGTGCAATAACAACGCGCGTTGAGATTTAGTGAATACCTTAACACAATTATTTTTATCCGTGTGTTTGTGAACACAATATGCTTGATGTGTTAGCGGTATACACTTCATTCCGAGCTGAGTTTTGATTACTGATTCATGAATGTGATGCAGATAATTTATGTCCATTATTGGTACATTTTAACTAACGAGAGTAAAGCAAGTTAAATTTATTACATCAAGTTGGCCCTTTTTCTTTCTCTGGTTTAGTTCGAAGTTTGTTTTTTTTTTTTTGTTTTTGTTTTTTTTTTTTTTTAACTTCTACTAGGTAAAGATATAATTTCCAATGTATAAGGTTATTCAAAAGTAAATTTCCATTTTTAAATGGTAATATGTAATAAGCTTGTCAAATTTTTAGATTCCACAAAAATAAAAACACCAATTTGTTTGTAAAGAAATGGAGTTTATTAAAACACGAAAAAGCAAATATGACCACCATCGTGTGTTCAATAAGAAATAATCTTTCATCCATGCTATAAACGGCATTAGTAAGCACATTTCTAGGGATGTTTTCAATGACATCCGATATTGATTGTTTCAGTTGACGTGTAGTAGGTCTACTAAAAAATACATTTCTTTTAGATAACTCCATAACCAGTAGTCAGCTAGATTTATGTCTGGTGACCTAGAAGGTCAACTGTTTGGAAAATGCCTACTAATGACACGAACACCAAATGTGTTGCGCAATAGTGTTTTTACATTATTGTGTATGTGAGATGGAGCGCCGTCTTGCATGAAAACAATGCTTTCGATTTCATGATTCTGTAACGCTGGTATTGCAAAGTCTCGCAACATTTGAAAATAGGACAGATAGGCAGATCATTTCAAAAATGTTACAAAGAACACATCACAGCCATAACAAAATTACAAAACACTTCCACATATGCAGAACACATCACAAATGCTAACCTCACCTACAGAGACATCAACACAGTCATGGAAATTCTACACATCCAAAGAAAAAGCCAGAAACTAAACACACTAGAATAATACGAAATATACAGACACACAAAAACACACCCAAATGAAATTCTCAACACACAACTCAATTCCAGAACACACACACACTCTTTGACTGCACATTACACTACACCAACACCCCCCACAGGAACCAAAACAAGAGGCGCCAAGACCAGCAACAACCAATTCTGAAGAAGGCCAATAGCAGGCCGAAACATGTTAACCAGGTACGGTAAAATTTAACACGAGAAAGACATATAATACATATTTCGAAGTGATATAGTCTTAAAATTTGTGTAATCAAGGTGTATATATGAATAACACTTTTATGAAAGATGGTGATGATCATAATACTAGGCAATTAAATGTGTTTCGTCAACCAAAATGTCGACTATTGTATTGTATTGTATTGTATTTATTAACATTCCCTGGTATTCATACATTGCTTCACAGCTAGAATATGGAACAAGTCAAAAAACTTAATTTATAGTCACAGTCTAGATGAAATAAATACAGACGAGATTTACAATATAGTCTACTAGTACAACACAAAGTTTTAGTATCAATTTCATGAAGCGTTATTGAATGTCATGAATTCACCTACAGAATACAAGGCTTGAGAAATTAGGTACTTCTTTAATTTGGCCCTAAATAATCTTATGTTTTGAGTTTCATTTTTTATATCGATAGAGAGGCTATTAAAAATTTTTATTGCCATATAACGCACTCCTTTTTGATAGCATGATAGACTTGCCGATGGAGTATGAAAGTCATTTTTTGACTTGTATTTATGCTATGAACTGTTGAATTAGTTACAAAGTTTTCACAATTACATGAGAGGAAGATTGTTAATGAAAAGATATATTGACAAGCCATGGGCATTATTTGTAGTTTTTTTTTAATTGTCCTACACGATTCCCTAGATTTGGCACCTACTATTATTCTAACTACTCTTTTTTGTAATAGGAATATACTGTTACTATCTGTGTAATTTCCCCAGAATATTATTCCAAAACTCATTACCGAGTGAAAGTATGCAAAGTATATTGTTTTTAGGGTATTGATATTTACTATCTTTTGCATAGATCTAATAGCAAACATACTGAATTTAGTTTGGGGGTAGTTTCTTTAATATGATTTTTCAAATTTAACACATTATCGATTTTTAAGCCAAGAAATTTGGTTGTTGTTTCTAATAGGGCTCTATTGTTAATTATTGCGCTAGAAATTTGCGAGGTTGAATTTGGACAGGATTTAAATTGAATTATGTTAGTTTTGTTACAATTGAATACTAATTTATTGACTGAGAACCAGTCACATATTTTGAAGAGAATTTCCTCTGTTGAAGATTGAAAATTTTGAAATAATGGTATTGAAAATGATTAACAAAATGCCCACATATTTATTTACTTTAAGCAATTGTGGATTTAGAAACGTTATGTCTAGTTGGTTCATTAGTAAGTCTTTTTTTGATATACAAGAATTTTTTAACTCTAACTTTTAATTGTATTTTGACAAGGTCTGTTACACTAATAAAGACTGTTATGTAAATAAATAAGTCACCTCGCTCTTTAAGGATAGGATTTGCGGAATATCTTTACATGTCATTATTCAAATGTAAAATAGCTTGAGCGGAAGTGAAAATCCTGGTGGAGATGTCTTTGTTAGCAGACTCCATCTGGTAGCAGTTGGTGTTGGCAGAATTACTATCAAAGAAGCTGACGTATGCACCTTGCGTTTTAAGGACCCCTCCCCCCTTCCTTGACAATTTACTATGTAGTAAAGCCAGGCAATTACAGGTCCTCAGAGTGGAATTCTCTGCAGGGTCCGATCTCTTCGGAGCCTGTAAGGTTACCATTACTTTATTTAGATTTATGAGCGAGGTCCGCCAGCCCAGTAAAAATTCCGAGCATGTTTTATAGTATTTGCCGCCTGACTGTGGAGGGTTGCAGAAAGCCAGAGGGAGCAGAAGGGTTTGGAATTCCGTATCGATTCCTTGATTGTGGTGTGCTGCAGTTTTAAGCAATTTTATACTCTCCGTAATTTCTTCTCCCTGGTTATGTGCGGCGTTGGATGGCCTCCATCCGTGCTATAACTTGTCCACGACCTCAAAAGCGTGCGCAGCGGCGTCCTTCATTGATATCTTTACGAGGGTTTTAATATCGAGCTATAGTCCCACGCTGGAAGAATAAGTTTATCACATGGTTGATATTTTTCATTCTCTTTGTAATATGTTAAAAACCTACAAGAAAATCTTAAAGTCATGTTTTTTTAGCACCAGATTATCTATTCATCCGCTAAACGACAATGGTGGTGAAGAGGCAGGGGTGTACTGGTAACCCTCAACTTTAGGTTGCCAAAGATGAGATTGTACCAATTTGAAAGTAGACTAACTTCAAGACATAATATTTATGGGATTAAGTTAACGCCACACAGAACACTACGATATGTATACTTTGTGCGCTTTGTGACCATACTGGAAACTATCTTATTTTATTTTATTAATTTTTTTTTTTTTTTGCGGAATTCTTCAGTCTTGTCCGCGAAGTTGACAAAATATAGTGTGTCGTGTGAAAGTAACCACGAAGCTGACGATGATTATATTAATTTTGTTGTTTCTTGTTAAAACTAAGAGGAGTTATTGATTTATTTATTTACTTATTTATTTATATATTCATTTATTTATTTACCTCCTTATGTAGTTATTTATTTATTGGGTACTAGCCGTACCCGTGCGCTCCGCTGCACCTGTTAGAAATAAATATAAAGTAATTACATAATTAAAATAGGACGTTTGATCCAGGGAACAACTTTTACAACAGCGCAAGATAATCTGCTTCGCTCATTACCCAATTTTTTTTTTTGCATTGCATTTATTGCATATATATTTTATGTATTTTTAACACGATTCAATTTAGCATAGTTAAAATTTGAATTATAAAATAATGGATTGCTAAGCTAACGTACTATTACTACATACTAAATCAATACACTCTCGTTGTTCGTTAATTCTCTGAGATTAAAATGAGTATACATAAATATTATTTTAAGAAATACAGAAAACGAATGTACAAAATAACCTATCAAATTTTCTGTAGGCTATATTTAATAGCTTTCGATTGTTGATGTCCAAGGCCCCTGTTTCGATTGTTGTTGTCCATGCCCCCTTATAGACGAAGTCATTTGTTCTTAATTCATTGCACCGTCTTAGATGGCGTTATTTTAATTTTAAAACTCATTTATCTCATTAAATATCAGTCCTATCAAAATTTTGTAAAGAATAAAACTTATCGGAAGTCATTTTCAAAGAAACGTTTGTTATGTAACATTTTTCACAAAAATCAATAATAAGCGAGATATTTCGATTTATTTAATTCAGGCCCCCTTATCCCCTTTTAAATAAAGTATTTTGAATGCCATATAGCCTAAAATCTAAGTTACAACGAACTTAATTTATATTCCAATTTTCATATAAATCGGTTCAGCCATTATCGCGTGAAAAGGTAACAAA
The DNA here is from genome assembly GCF_040183065.1 of Periplaneta americana. Taxonomy (NCBI): domain Eukaryota; kingdom Metazoa; phylum Arthropoda; class Insecta; order Blattodea; family Blattidae; genus Periplaneta; species Periplaneta americana. The sequence continues at coordinate 46,791,813 of NC_091132.1, read as the reverse complement.
CATACAGACAGACATACAAACAAAAGTTTCGAAAAAGCTATTTTCGGCTTCAGGGTGGTTAATTATATATGTTAGGACCAATTATTTTTGGAAAATCGAAAATTACCAGAAAAATTTCCGCTACAGATTTATTATTATTATAGATAACTTGTTTATTTTATCTGACAGGATGAAACCCATAGTGCCTTCTCTTCTATCCCAACAGATATAAATAAATAAATAAATAAATAAATAAATAAATAACTTCATTAATTAATTAAGCTTCCTTTATGAAAAGGTTCCCAGATTTGACATATAATTTGGAAACACACCTAAAAGGTAAAATGATTTACATTTGAAGCGGTGAGAAAATCGAATATACAAAAAGTCAGAAAAATTTACACATAAGTAGCGTTTGCTCATTTGCAGTTAAGCAAGGGATAGTAGTATTATCAGATATGTTAGAATGATTTGAATGCCATACACCGCGAAAAAATAATAGCTACGGATTTGTTGACATTGATATCGAAATCAATCAATAGCCATCGTAATGCATACGGACACTGCCATTTCTCGTCCACATTGAATGTAGACCTTGAATAACGTCTAAAGTTGGAACCGTCGTTAAATGAAATTGAAGGGTTCAGAGCCATAGTGGGCCAAGCGCCATTTATTAAAAACGGAAAAAGCAAGGGTTAAAGTTAAGTGAATACCATAGTTTAATGTAGATTGATATATCGTTTAGTTTTCATGTGCATACTTTATATTACTTGCTGTATGTTTAATTAAATTTTGGTTCCTTCATAATTTAACCCTTGTTTCCTACGTTTTTAATATATGGCGCTTGGCCCATTATGGCTCTAAACCCTTCAATTCTTAGTGGCGGCTATCGAAGGTTGCTCTAGGGCAGTGTAGCCAACCTGCTGGTGAAAAACGCTTAAAATATCACTTGCATTACCAATGAGCAGTTCAGAAACTGATCTTAGAAGTGATAAATACATTCTTTAAAGAACTGCATGGGAGATGGTAGATTAAATGCGCTCGGAATATTGTCAACAGAAAAAATAGTGGTAGCTGAAATTACTGACTTGAATAAACTAGTTATTGGAAAGTTCTAGGAGAAGAAACGCCGTATGGAATTCATTTCGAATAAGTAAGATAAGGGCACGTTCTAATCGTTTTAATTCGAAAATGTAATGTTTAAATGGACAACTTTAAGTTTTATAACTGAGCAGCTCCATTACTAATATTCACGAGCCGCCACTGATTAAATACTACTACATAATGTAGTATTGAGCGAATAAACATCATTATAATTTATGTGTGTTAACAAAAACAATATAATATATTTGGCAGGTTAATAATTATATTATATGAATACGATAAGATAATGCAGTGTTTGGTCTGTTCTGTATGCCAAGCAACATTAACACGGACCTCTGACACATTGCCAGCCGCCAGTTGATGACTGGGTCGGTGTAATTTTTTATCACTTTATTACACCTTTCTAGCACTGCAGCCCGCTCCACGTGGCAGCGAACATACGAATCTGTAACACTACAATTTTATTCTACAAATAATTCGTAATTAGAGGTATCAATAAAGTATGCTTAAATATTTTGACTGAGACCAATCAACGAGGAATGGAATTGGATTTTCGGTGAATTTGTTTTGTTTTTGTTTCCCCCTCCCATTTTTACTTGGTTATCCCTCTTTAAAATTGTGTATCAAATTTGACTGTATTTAATTGAAACTACTAGAAGCATTTGAAATGTGGATATGGAGAAGAGTGGAGTGTGTGAAATGGACAGACAGAATAAGATACGAAGCTGTGTTGGAAGGAGTAAGTAAAGAAAGAATAATGCTGAAACTGATCAGAAAGAGAAAAAGGAATTGACTAGGTCACTGGCTGAGAAGAAACTGCCTACTGAAGGATATACTAGAAGAAATGGTGAACGGGAGAAGAGTTCGGGGCAGAAGAAGATATTATATGGTAGATGACATTAATATATAGACGTATGGATCATATGCAAAGACTAAGAGGAAGGCAGAAAATAGGAAAGATTGGAAAATTCAGAACACTATGAATGAATGAATCATATAAATGACTATACTAAAATTCTATCCATTTCAATTTTTCGATTTTTTTTTTTTTTAGGAATAGTATAGACGTTTTAGTTTTAACCCTTATTACGGGTTTTGGGCGGAAAAATATTTTTTTCCCAAGTTATTCTTTGATTTCTTCTCTTTAAAATAGTGTATCACATATGATTATTCTAAAGTTATATCCATGTTAATTTTACGTTTTTCCAAGGAGAGAGACTGCTAGGCCTATATGTAGGCCTACATACATAGACCTATATCTTCTTTTAACTCCCATTTTTTCCGAAATACCGAAGAAACGTTCGGGGTGGAATAAGATATCAGATGGTAGACCACATTAAGATTGTGCCTACATGAATCGTATGCGGAGACTAAGAGGAAGGCGGAAAATGCAAAAGTTTGGAGAATACTGAGATTGCAATGAAAGACCTGCCCTTGGGCAGAACAGTATGAATAAATTAATTTTCTCAACTTCTATTTAATCTAGAAAGCTGAAATTTTCAGGAATTATTTGGATGTTTTACATGAAACAATGTTTAAGAAGAAAGAAATATACGAATGAGGGAGCAATTATTTCTCACTAAGGAAATACATTTTTAAAAAGTTACGGTTTGAGCACAAAATCAAATTATGTGTACATAGGTTGTAAGAAAATCAGTTGTCTAGCTCCAATACTTTTCGACAAAAAGGTTCCTTATGTCAGACATTGTCAAGATAGACAATTCCATAGGCCTATCCCCTTAAGAATCGATCATTTTGTTGTCGCAAAGCGACGATGAATACAGGAAAATCGGAATATATATTTTAGAAAATCATGCTTATTTTTACTGTATTTACTCATTTATATTTTTAAAAAATGTAGCATATACAAAAACAAGTTGTTCATATACGTTAATCTAGGTTCGAACAAATGTTTTTAAAATTTATATTCCCTTCGGCTGTCAAACATAAGCAAAATCCCTGTCAGTTGTATTAATTTCGTTGTAGATAGATACGTATTTCAAACTAAAATAAAGCTATGCTGGGGCGTATAAATGAGACATCACTCAAAGAGAACCCGAGGCAATCACAATCTGCAAGTGTATTCATTATTAAATGTCATTTCTTGAGCCTTCGCTACAAATCCTATCCAGATAGTCATTTGTTAATTTCCTCTGTCATGGTTACATAACATCGACATATGCTTTAATCTCCCTACTCTTGTCTTCATTTTATTTTTGACGCCTGGCGATTTTTCTCCTTTCTGGCTCAGGCGGTGAAAACAGCGGGTTCTGCTTCGATTTCCAACAGGAAAGTAAATATTTGTTTGGTTAGTACAGAAACTGGATAGTTGTTAAAGCTGGCTCACAATAAGCCGGGGACGGAAACGAGAACGAGAACGGAATATTATTAAAATAAATGTATTTATATGTGAGCATTCACAATTTACTTTCACGTTCCCGTTCCCGGGCTCCGGTAAGCTTCTCGTTAAGTTGTGAATGCTCACATTTAAGTACAGTAGAACTTGGTTATAGCGACCTCGTTTTGTGCGACACGTCGCCTATAACGTCAAATATTCTGTGGTCCCAACTAATTCCCCATAAGACATATGCTTTCCTACCTTGCTTAATACGACAAACGCATATGCGTCTACCTCGCATATAACGTCACTTTCAACCTCAGTTTGGAATAAGATTTTCTAAGAACCAAAGTATTTTAAGAAATATTTTGTTGAAATCTGACCCTGACAAATTCTTTACAGTCTCCTTCTGTCATAGACCTCTGGAATGCAGGCGGATTCCCCACCCCATTGCAACCTGCCCGAATTCATGTGGTATTAGATCAGTTTCGACAGGAAGTTTTCACTAAGTGCACGCATTTTAACGCAGTATGGCCACTAAAAGAAGTGAGTGACGCTTTAGAAGTCATTATAATTATGAACATGTTCTATAAAGCTAGGGAAGGGAGCAGTGAAATTGCAACTGAAATTATGAACATAGAACGTAATTTAGCCATAGAAAGTGTGTTTTGGGAAAGTAGAAGACAACAGAGTAAAATGACTGATTACTTCACTTCTAAGTAAAGTAGTTTGGTGAGTACTGAACAAACTGTTTTAATACAGAATACTGTATTTATAATTGTAGGCCTACGTGTATTTTGTTTTTGTTCATTGCAGGCTTAAAAGTCAATATTTAAAATAAGTCTAATTAATTAAATTTGTTATTTGTCATTTTCCACCTCACTAGATTGATAATGTGAATCTCAGTTACTACGAAACTCGTTTATAACAACATAATGTTTAAGGTCCCTTGGATGTCGTTATAACTAAGTTCTACTGTACATTTATTTTAACAATATTTCCGTTCTCGTTCTCGTTCTCGTTGTTTGCTTTCCCGGTTAATTGTGAACCAGCCTTTTGTGATTTTCTGTGTTACAATGATAGTCCTGAACTGTTACCAAGATTATATTCCACATTTGCTTGCTGTGATGTTGGGAGCTGATACGTCTTAGCACCGAATCCTTGGATGTTTCTGCGTTTAGGACACGATTTAAAATTCCAAGAATTTAGCATCATTAGAACACCAAGAAATCTCACGAGTGTACACTAAAGCCTGGAATCTGAAAGCATAGCGGCCGTTAGCTTCGTCTGTAAAACAGAGTGTGCGCATGCCTGGGCATATAATATTATATTGTAGGCTTCTACCCACCGTGTGACGTCACTCATACTTGCAGATCCCAGGCGGGAAGTGTACTGCTCGCTAGGATTTCAGATGAGAGCTTTAACTCTTGCGTGATAGTTGATATTAAAATGTACCGACATGACCGTACTAGATACAGTTGAGTTGACGAAGAATGATACATTATTTCAGATATTCCACACAGTATCTTTATTAATGAGATTGGAATTAACAATCTAGTGACTTTTAAATATACGAAAGTGAAAGATAACTGAAATTTACTGTATTTTTGAATTTATTAATACGTACATGAATTCATTGTTTACAGTACAATCATTACGTTAAAAAAATACACACAAACTCATGCTGTATTTAATTGCATCCGTTATGATTAAAAATAATAACATATCTGCGAATGATTGTGTTCGTCTACACATAAAATCAAATTAAAAGGGGATAAGGTGATTCATCGAGTGTCTTTAATTGCTATTTATGATATTTATTGTATGTTTTACGTATTTGAAATACAAATTTGATACTTCTTTCCATTTCTATCTTTATACTCCCCGCATTTAAAGTTAACAAGGCAGAACCTTCTCGTTAATTACTTAATAATTTTACTGCTTCCTTATTCCGCGAACCTAGTCACCGGGCAATGATGAAATTGATAGTCGAAACGATTCACACATCAATATGACGCCAATGAGTTATTTGAAATTGTGACGAGTCCTAATTAAATAATCTGTAGGTAGATAGAAGGATGTAGATATGATAGAGGGAAAGAGTCATATATTTAGATGTATACAGTGTGAACAATAAGCAATGTTATAAATTTAGGGGGAGTTATTTTTTTAGATATTTGAAATTTAAGAAAAAACAATACTTTAGCTCGTTTTTGCTTCCATTTCGAGATAAAATTGTTTTATATGAAACATTTCATAGCGTGTTTTGAGAAAGCCATTGATTTAATTCCCAATATGTTCAGTCAATTTAAGAGAGCAATGTATAATAATAATAATAATAATAATAATAATAATAATAATAATAATAATAATTAAAATTACAGCTGCAATGAAATTATATAATATAATATTAACATAGAGAACGATAAAGTGGGACAATTTATGAAAAAAATTACATTCCAAAATTATAGAATACAAATATAATATAGGCTGCTCGTACATTATTAAAATAATTTTAGTTTTGTTCTTTAAATGTGCAGAAATTTGATCCGAACAAATGCAACTTTTCGTTCTGAAAATAAAATTCGTTCAATCATTTATTATCATAATACACTTACTTAATTACTTACTTACGGCTTTTAAGGAACCCGGAGGTTCATTGCCGCCCCCACATACGTAAGCCAGCCATCGGTCCCTATCCTGAGCAAGATTAATCCAGTCTCTACTATCATATCCCATCTCCCTCAAATACATTTTAATATTACCCTCCCATCTACGTCTCTGCTTCCTCAAAGGTCATAATACACTGCTCTATTAAATTGGCTGATTATATTGGGAACTAAACCAATGGCTTTTCCAAACACAGTATAAAATGTTTAATATGAAACAATTTTTATCTCGGAAAGGAAGCATAAACAAGCAAAATTGTATTAACATTTTTTATATTTGTTTGAAATATCTCAAAGAATAACTCCCTGAAATTAATGACATTATTTACGGTTCATTCTGTAGGCCTATAGACAGAGAGGTAGAATGAAATTATTGTTGTTGATGATATTGATAATGATAATGCTATTGGAGCATGAATGCACTTGATTTGGAACAACGAATTGTTCTTTTGTTTCATTTTTCCCCCCTGCCGAAAGTTTGGCTGGTTTACATATATTGTAAAAATGTCTCGTCTCTGTGTTGTGCACGGAGAGATGCGCATGCGCTGATTACTGGTGGTACAGCTGAATTTATGCTTTACTGATTTTTAGCCAGGTCAGCTTTCTGTCATATTCCGCGTCTATATAGATAGCAGGGTGCGTTTTAACTTGGCGTGTTGTGAGGGTTGGAGTATATAAATGAGGGAAGGGCAAGGCAGAAATATGATGAATCGGCGATCCTAACACAGTTAGAAACATCCCTGTCCTTTTCACTTTGCGAGAAAAAAATGAACATGTGCTTGGATGAATAATTCTGAAATAGTAGCAAGCAACACATTTCCCTTTGTGTCAATATGCATAAAAATAACATCGTCAGCTTTATCTGCTTACGACATACTGTAATAATAATAATAATAATAATAATAATAATAATAATAATAATAATAATCGTAGTATAGGCTACCACAGCGATAACAATCTTAACAATTACAATGAGAATTGCAGGCGCACGTGCAGTAAACAAGGGCCCCTGTGTATGTATGCTACTTGTGGACACTCGTGTGAAATTGTTGCCTACATACAGGTGAAGTCCTCCGAGATTCGCTCCAAATTTTAATTCCGTATCTGTACGTATAAATCAAATGGATTTAGAATTTATTTACAAATAAGTTATATTAAATAAATTTATGAACTGATCTTGCTATGTGTGACCATCTGTCCATCCTTCCATCATGAGACTTTTCTTCTTACACAACATTTTTTCTAACACTCTGTATTTACAGTGTCAGAAATATTATATACAATCTGATCTGTTTGGGTATAATATTAATTTATTATTATAAAGGTATTATGATAGCAGAAAAACTTTCTTGCTGGTTATATTATGATTAAAAGATGGGAGTTTCCATATAATAACAATCAACAATGCATAATCTGAAAGGACAAATGATAATCGTAGATGATTAAAATGGCTGCTACAAACCAACAGCGGGCACAATGTGTTCTTTGGTATGCTAAATTTGAGTGTGTTAAAAGAGTTCAAAGGGAATTTCGACGTGAGTATGGTGTGCGCAATGTACCTAAATACGATTCCATAATGTTGTGGTATCGAACATTTGTAGAAACAGGTTCTGTGTTAAAAAAAAAAAAAAAAAAACTTGCAGGAGGTCGCAGGCGAAACCCAGTACGAGAATCAGCTATCTCTTGGCATGGCCCCCAAACTCCCCAGATCTAACCCCTCCTGATTTCTTCGTGTGGGGTTTTGTTAAGATATTGTCTATTCACAGAAACCCAGGAACATTGATGATCTGAGAGTAAAAATTACTCAAGATTTTCAACAAATCACCCCTATTATGTTACAACGGACATGGGCTGAATTTCATCACCGTTATGGGTGCGCAATGGGGCTCCCATCTTTCAGTGTTGTATGCACAAAGTTTCAACAAATAAACTTCAGTAGTGAATGTTTTACGGTGTTTTTATTTTATCCATACCCAAACGGATCACCCCGTAGTATAATGTAATAAATATAATAACAGCTACTCCAAAATCAAGCAAATATTTGGGTACTTCGAGTAGTAGTCAAAGTCTATATTATTCATAAGAAAGAATCGATTAGTTGACGAATTTGTTTATAATGTAGCAGTGATGGAATATTAACTACAATATAAACCAAATCGTGATCAGAATATTGTACGAAATGGAACTATGAAAGTTGGAGATTTATACTTCGAAGAGGTGGAAAAATTCAAATATCTTGGAGCAACAGTAACAAATATAAATGACACTCGGGAGGAAATTAAACGCAGAATAAATATGGGAAATGCGTGTTATTATTCGGTTGAGAAGCTCTTGTCATCTAGTATGCTGTCCAAAAATCTGAAAGTTAGAATTTATAAAACAGTTATATTACCGGTTGTTCTGTATGGCTGTGAAACTTGGACCCTCACTTTGAGAGGGGAACAAAGATTGAGGGTTTTTGAGAATAAGGTCCTTAGGAAAATATTTGGGGCTAAAAGGGATGAAGTTACAGGAGAATGGAGGAAGTTACACAACGCAGAACTGCACGAATTGTATCCTTCACCTGACATAATTAGGAACATTAAATCCAGACGTTTGAGATGGGCAGGACATGTAGCACGTATGGGCGAATCCAGAGACGCATATAGAGTGTTAGTTGGGAGGCCAGAGGGGAAAAGACTTTTGGGGAGGCCGAGACGTAGATGGGAAGATAATATTAAAATGGATTTGAGGGAGGTGGGATATGATGATAGAGACTGGATTAATCTTGCTCAGGGTAGGGACCAATGGCGGGCTTATGTGAGGGCGGCAATGAACCTCCGGGTTCCTTAAAAGCCAGTAAGTAAGTAAGTATAAACCAAAATTGTTTTGAAAATCCGCTCTACCTCTCTGTGTTCATAAGAAATCGAAAATGATCTTTCCAGGATATTACCTCGTTGCTTTAACTGAAAATTCAACCAGGGACGCTTTGGCTGAGTCCTGTGTAAAAAAAAATGGCAATAAATTTTCCAAGCGAAATACGTTCCAGGACGTAAATTTTGGCATGAGATAACAGATAAATGTTGTTATAGTATGACGTTTCTTTCACAGAGCTGGGAATTTTTTTTTGTAACCTCCCATACCCCAACCCGACGCTCTTGACGTATTGCAACCCCACTTTTTTATTTACTGAGTAAAGAACAGATGAATTTTTTTAATAACACCTGACAGTAGTATGGATGTTGGGAAAATTGTGAAAGGAGAGATGCGGAAGGAGGAAAAAATAATAAAAAAGAACCGCATTTGCAACACAAATTTTGACAAATGATAGCGGCCTACACCACTCGATCCCGTCCGCCGTATGCCTGTATGTTACTGTAGATGCTGCTGCCTCGTTTGAGCAATTTACTCTATCGCATTTCACACAAAACGACTAAAAAACCTCGCGCCCCTGTTTTAACCAAATCAGATATGCATTGCATTTCGTAAGCACGACCCTGCACTGGCATGTCTTGTCCTATTTTTAAATTAACCCTGCGTCGTGCTCCAGTTTGTTACACTAATTACGTCACAGAATTTATGACATCAATTTTATTTGTTGTCCGTCGTGATACAGGCCTACACAACTGTCATGGCGCTATGCGGAAATCCCGCTCTGTAATGGATATTTTCATTGACAGAGTTCACACGTCTTACAAACTACAAGTCTTGCTATTTACACCTGTCTTGAGGACAGCAACAGAAGATATACAGGGTGATTCGGGACCTATGCATCAAACTCTGAGGTATTATAGGTTTCGAACGGGGGACCATTTTTTGTCAGACAACCCATTTTCTCCGACGCATCGTTTGAGAGCTACACAATCTTAAGTTATGACAAAATGAATTGCTAAATTTACTTTCACACAGTTTACAGCGGGTGTTAATATACAGTTTACAATACAATTCTAGACTGCTACCTTCAGTTCTAAAATTAGGTACTGTCGGTGACTCAGGAGAAGACGAGAGCGAACTGAGGAGGAAGGGATGTGAACAGATAACGTACGACAACACGTGCAATATTTGTACTGCAGTACGCGGAAACATTAGGTCTCCTTCTGTCCAACTTAGCTTTAATTTCCATACGCATTGTTACTCATGTTTCCTGCACGAGTAATAACCTGGATACTGGGATGCTTATCTGAGCGATGTTTATAATAATCAGCAGCGATAGTCAAGAAGGTCACATTCTTTCCGCTCGTCTTCTCCTGAGTAACGGACAGTAGCCTATGTATTAGTTACATTACGATATAGTTGTATAAGAATATTTTTAACTTGGTATTTAACGACGCTGTTTCAACTACTAGGTTGTTTAGAGTCTATGGAATTGGTGATAGTGAGTTGGTATTTGGCGAGATGAGGCAGAGGATTCGCCATAGATTATCTGACATTCGCCTTACGTTGGGGAAAATTTCGCAAAAAAAAAACCAACGAGATAATCAGCCCAAGCGGGAATCAAACCCACGCCCGAACGCAGTAAAAATTATGTCTAAAAGCAACATAAAAATAAATTTAGAACCTTACCGAAAAACCGTACAGTGTTAAAATTAATTGAAGCATTAAGAAAATGGTTATTTTTAATTGGTTATTTTATGGCGATTTTTCAACTATTATGGTTATCTAGCGTCTGAGTGAGATGAAGGTGATAATGCGAGCGAAATGTTGTAAGGGTGGTTATAAAATAGTTTACTTAATGGGAAACGTAAACTTGTTTTCGTCACTACGTAAAGTTAATTTTTGGTCCTGCAGAACCTACCTGTTATGGTAACAATTAATATGAGAGTAGAAAAATTCGCTTAGGCGCCGGAGATCGAACCCGGGTCCTTGGTTCTACGTACCAAGCGCTCTAACCACTGAGCTACGCCGAAGTTCAATCCATAGCAACAGATCGAATCTCTCTCCTCTAGTGTTTTTCCCTTTGAGGTCTTACTCCATGTTCAACATACATGTTGGCATAATTATATTCATTCAATTACCATTATGCAAGTAGCGCATTCAATAGAATGACTCGGTGGCCGGAATTCCACAGTAGGTATATGCACTGTTGGGCGAAAAATCTTGTAAAGATTTTTTTTTAAATTACCATAACAGATAGATTCCGTAGGACCAAAAATTAATCTTTACGTAGATTCTTCGCCCAACAGTGCATATACTGTGGAATCACGGCAACCAAGTCACTCTATTGAGTGCGCTCCTTGCATAATGGCAGTTGACTTAATATATGTCAACATAAATGTTGAACATGGAGGAAGGCCACAAAAGAGAAAACACTGAAGGCGAGGGATTCGATCCGGTGCTATGGATTGAATTTCGGCGTAGCTTACTGGTTAGATTTCCTGCTGATGACGTTACGCACTTCGTAAGGCTCGATAAATACTTAATATAATTGCCCGCCATTTTAGCTCTTTCGTTGGCATTCGCAGAAAGCACACGAGGACGTTATTTGCTTTCAATTATTTGCTCAATTACAGTGCGTTTGATTTATTATCATAAGGGCTACAACATGATAATGTTCAACGGTGCGGTAAATATATTCGTAATCTGGTAGCTCGGTAACGAAATAACGATGCTACCTATCTAGACTCTATAGAGCCTTCACATCCTAAGGCATAAGCAAACAGGAGGAGTCACGCCGAAAATGACAGCGACGCGACTATAATCCATTTTATGGATTTAAACGGTTTCGTACCTTAGTTTTCACTTCAGTTTAATGTAAAAAAATGAACTCATACAAGTATGTAGAAGCAAAGGGAAAAATATACGTCAAGGCGATGAATTGGTAATATTAAACCTTATTAATGAGTATACTATGTTAACCCTAGCAATACCAAGCTATTTTGATGACCTGTAGTACCAAGGGGGGGATATTTTGTGACCACTATAAAAATGTTTAATTTTGAGCATTTTTTAAATATTTGTAATCGGCAAATAGCATGTACTACTATAAAAGATAAAAATTTAAATGTCATTGTATATTTTGGAACAATTTACTTCAACAAAACAGTCTGAAAATATTACGTATTATTATTTTCACCCTCGTTGTTACATATTGAACAAACCACCTTTTCCTTGTTATAGGCTACTTAGGCCTATACCAAACTTACAATCTGCAAGTACTGTGTACTATACGGATACATAAAGCAAAAAACGTTTAAATGTTGTCGTATATTTTTCAGCAAGTACTTGAATGCAACAGTCCAGAAAATAACATAGAACTGGAAAATATTATGCGTCACTTTCTTCACATTAGTTCTCACACAGTGAACAGGACACAAGTTTTCTTGCTTTGTTTACCACACTTACAATCAGCGAATAGTATGTACTATTATGAAAGAAAAAAATTGAAATGTCATTGTATATGTTCCAACAAATACTTTAGTGTAACAGTCACAAAATAAATTGTAAAATGCTACACATCACTTTCTTCACACCCGTCCTCACATATTGAACAGACCACAGTTTTCTTGCTATGTTTACCACATGTGTACCTTTTACAAACACTGCAAATGATTGTTGTCTTGCTCACTTTGTTGTACTTTTCTATTTTTGATCGGCAGTCTCTAGTACACAAATGGCATCGACCCTTACCACCATGAACTTCTTTTGCTTCACTTGTCTGCTTGATTTTCCTTTTCAGAATTCCTTCCATTGCCGAAATCACACACTTCTGCAGTCCTGTAACATTTCTTGCCCGTTCTTCAATATACGGAGTTATGAGCTTCAGTCCCAATTCTTGTAGATGAAGTCGCCGCTGATTTGGTTTCTTCTTATTCCAGTCTGGAAAGTTCAGTATAAATGTGGTGTAGCCATTTAGAGCTGCTATATCAAGAAGTGTGTAGAAAATAGACACTGGCCATCTTCTGGTAGCTCTTTTTGTTGAATATTTGCGTACCATTTGATCCACTGTGTCGACACCGTCTTTAGTGTCATTGTAGTATAGATTTATTACTGTTTTCTTCTTTGGATCAGATGGTGCACCAATTGCATCATCATAATGTTGAATGGATAACATAAGAAGGTTCCGCTTAGGTTTTTCACGAGGGATGTATGAAACAATTGTAATTGGAACACTTCCAGTATCAGGATCACTGAAAGCAAATTTACTGGAATATAATTCTCTTCCAGAAACTTCTTTGAGTTCTTGAGGAATGTGTTTCCTATTTGCCTGCAAAGTTCCAACAAGAGTTAGCTTGTGATTGTTCCATAGATCCTCAGCCAAGTCAACAAATGTGTAGTACCTGTCTGTGGTTACATTGCGCCCGGAGTTATTTATAGGATGAACCAAACGTTTTACGACAGCTGTAGCTGAATTTGTTTGTTGCGCTGCATTCTTATTCTTCCCTGCATATGGTTCCATACTGATAACATATCTTGACTTTGAATCTGTAAGCATATGTATAAGTATGCCATACTTCACAGGTTTATCCTTCATGAAAACTTTGAAGGGACATCTTCTACGGAATAATGTAAGCATTTCATCTACAACAGTGTGCATTCCAGCAGAATAACATTTTGGTAAAACTGAGTTCATTTTGTTGAATACTTCACGCATTGCGGCAAATTTATCAAACTCCCTGCGTTCATTTCGTGTGTTTTTGTCATCAAATCTTATTATTTTAGTTAGCTGCTGGAATCTAGTTCGGCTCATAGTATAGCAGTATAAACAAATCTTCCAGAAATATTGGACCAAAGATCTGTAACTGCTGTTTTGCTATCACTTTCTTTGCCCATAAAGATAAGAAGCACTATATAAGCAAGGAATTCAAGTCTACTTGTTCCTGGTACTTTCTGCCTAATCGCTTCTTCATTAGAATACTTTATAATGCTGTCTACAATTTCCGGAGTAAAGAACTTTTCAAACGACTCCATTATTGTGGTCACTTTACCTTCACTTCGTAGTCCTTCGCGTTCTTTCACAATATTCTGTGCAGCTCGTCTTGATATTCGAGGTGGTTTGGAAACGTAAACTCTTCCAGTACTAGTAATATATTTATCACTGATTTCAATTTCAGATAAGTTGTCAGGGTCATCTTCAGAACTGGATTCCACTTCATCCCCGTCCACTTTGTCACACATGATACACTGGTCTTCAGGTTCACTCACTACTTCACCATCATCATCATTTTCAATTTCAGTTTCGGAATCTGTAGATTCTTCCAATAACTCTTCTGTGGTCTTTCGACTCATTGCTAGTAGACTGAACAACAAATGTAATTGTCGGAAACAAGTAGGATACATAAATATCACACCACTTCATCAGACCAATCAGGTGTAACAGAAATAGAAAGACCAAATATGCCCATTGTAGGGACAGTAGGAGCGTAACAAAAAAAAAAAAAGAATAAATATGTACATTGTTGGTGCATTACATGTGTAGTAACACAAAAGCACAAAAATTATATTGGCCATGGGTCCTACATCATTCTCGAAATAGTTGAAATAACGTGAAACCTTGTATTATGGGTTACACCATTTACTAAGGGGGGGATATTTTTTGTCCACCTTGACATATAGTCGTGTTTTTGTAAAACTATCAGTGAAAACTATTAAACAATAACACAGTAAGATAGAAAGATTCATAACCGACAATAAATAGTATTTTCGTATTTTTAATATATCAGTTAGATATTGAAAATATCAATTTTGGATAAGGTGGACACAAAGTACCCCCCCGTTGGTATTGCTAGGGTTAAAGGTAACAGGTAAAAATTGTACACCTTCAATTCTCTCCAGATATTCCCAGGAGTAGGCCTACTCGTAGCTCTGGTTAAGAAACACTGGTTTAGACTATTAAATCTATATATTATTTTAATGTACCGAGGTACATATGATATTTCCATGCAGATTTTCTGCGTCATCATACGATGTAAGAGTAATGGAACGGAGAAAATTCCCTCCGGCGCCGGGATTTGAACCCGGGTTTTCAGTTCTACGTGCTGAATTTTCTCCGTTCCATTATTCTTACATCGTATGATGACGCAGAAAATCTGCATGGAAATATCATATGTACCTCGGTACATTAAAATAATATATATGATATGCGTAAATCACTTCGTTATTTAAGACGGCGCTTATTCCGTCGGATCCCGGCCAACTAGTCACTCATAACGAGTGCACCTCAGCACATGTGTGGACTTCGGTCCTACGTTCATAGAAATCTATGACGTAGTGCAGAGGGCGGTCACTAGAGGGAACCCAAGAGTTGGAGCTTAATCTGAGACGATTCTGTCCGACGCCGGGGTGGTATCCGGTGTGGCTTAGTGGATGAAGCATCAGCACGTAGAGCTGAAAACCCGGGTTCAAATCCCGGCGCCGGAGGGAATTTTCTCCTTTCCATTACTCTTGCATCCTATTAAATCTACTTATTGTATACGTGACTTGCACCATCGAAAAAACTCGCTCATACTTACTAAGTAATCTATCCCCACGTGTTCTGGTATTGCTTCAGCTGAGAACCGTTTTCTCGTGTAAGAAATATCTAAGTACTTTCTTCCAGCCTTGCGTAAGGCATGCACACAGAGTGAGAATCTGCCCATCACTGTCGTATACCATACAGCTAAGACGCGGGATTAATTTTCGAATACAATCTAAATTTCAAGCTATTTGTGACGTGAAGGTTGTATTTTCGAACAAGCTTTGTGTGTAATTCTGAAGAAATGACAAGTATTTCTACCAAACATAAGGACTTGTTTATTACCCTCTCTTACCTACGTAATCTGCTCTACCTTGCTTTGATGATGGATGACGACACAGAAGTAAACACGAATGTTAGAACAAGCATCAGATTGTTATTAAATACACATGCATGTTATCAGTATAAAACGAAAATGTAAATATTGGTGTAGGGAAGAAGAAAAGAGCTCAAGTATAAAAACAGCTCAAAAGAAACTTAGCCCAATAAATGTAAATAAAGTCGTTGGCACGTTTCCATTTCAGAGAATGACACGGAATTTTACCATAAGCACTCAGACATGAATGCAGAAGATTATCAGGAGTAATTATGCTGTGTAATATTAGTCCCCTGTGGTACTGGAGTGAAGCAAAACAAAACTCTAGAGTGAATTAATTGTAGAAAGGGAATATGGTTATTATCCGTATTATGCCAACAAATCTAATTACATATTTAAATAATAGTAGTAGTAGTAATAATAATAATAATAATAATAATATTAATAATAATACTTACTTACTTTTAAGGAACCCGGAGGTTCATTGCCGCCCTCACATAAGACCGCCATTGATCCCTATCCTGAGCAAGATTAATCCAGTCTCTACCATCATATCCCACCTCCCTCAAATTCATTTGAATATTATTCTCCCATCTACGTCTCGGCCTCCCCAAATGTTTTTTTCCCGCCGGCCTCCCAACTAACACACTATATGCATTTCTGAATTCGCCCATACGTGCTATATGCCCTGCCCATCTCAAACGTCTGGATTTAATGTTCCTAATTATGTCAGGTGAAGAATACAATGCGTGCAGCTCTGCGTTGTGTAACTTTCTCCATTCTCCTGTAACTTCATCCCTCTTAGCCCCAGATATTTTCCTAAGAACCTTATTCTCAAACACCCTTAATCTCTGTTCCTCTCTCAAAGTGAGAGTCCAAGTTTCACAACCATACAGAACAACCGGTAATATAACTGTTTTATAAATTCTAACTTCAGGTTTTTTGACAGCAGACTAGATGACAAAAGCTTCTCAACCGAATAACAACAGGCATTTCCCATATTTATTCTGCGTTTAATTTTCTCCCGAGTGTCATTTATACTTGTTACTGTTGCTCCAAGATATCTGAATTTTTCCACCTCTTCGAAGGATAAATTTCCAATTTTTATAGTTCCATTTCGTGCAATATTCTAGTCACGAGACATAATCATATACTTAGTCTTTTCGGGAAATAATAATAATAATTAGAGATGTTGATAGACTAAAAATTATATAATAATTCCATACGCTATCGCAGGGGTAACACTGGCCAAGAACCTACATCTTTGACTCTCACATAAATTTCGGCATTTTTTTTCAAATTAAAGCCTTCGAAACGTTGATTGAGAAGATGAACTAGAAATACAAGAACACCTAACAGTGAAGCCTGTATACTATAAAGATCATTCATTCATTCATCCATTCATTTAGTGTTCTGCCCAAGGGCAGATCTTTCACTTCAAACCCAGCTTTCTCCAATCTTTCCTATTTTCTTCCTTTCTCTTCGTTTCCTCATATGATCCATATACCGTAATGTCGTCTATCATCTGATATCTTCTTTTACCCCGAACTCTTCTCCCGTTCACCATTCCTTCCAGTGCATCCTTCAGTAGGCAGTTTCTTCTCAACTAGTGACCCACCCAATTCCTTTTCCTCTTACTGATCAGCTTCAGCATCATACTTTCTTCATCCACTCTTTCCAACACAACTTCGTTTCTTAAGGCTCATTCACAATGAAAATTTAACATAACGTAAGCGTTAACTTAAGAATATAAACGTTACGCAAAAATCAAGAAGTCATACCATCATTCACGATGTGAACATAAACATAACAGCAAACATACTTGGTAACCATGGAAACATAACAACGACGCCATTTCCTCATATTCTGTCGTATACTTCAGCGCTCCACGATTGTGTTCTGTTTGCAAATCACGTAAGCATAAGCATGAAAGTTTGGAGTTTGCAAACTTTCATGTTAATGTCTTACGGTAATGTTTATGTCAGTGTTTATGTGAATCATTGTGAATGATCCCATTTGGTAGCCTGGGCGCAAACTTCTGTGTTTATGTTACGGTTATGTTTAATTTTCATTGTGAATGGGCCTTTACTCTGTCCATTTCAGACGCTCCATCATTCTCCATATCCACATTTCAAATTCTTCTATTCGCTTCTCTTCTTTCGTTGTAATGTCCATGTTTCTGCCCCATACAATGCTACACTCCACACAAAGCACTTCAATAGTCTCTTCCTCAGTTCTTTCTCCAGAGATCCGCAGAAGATGCGTCTTTTTCTAGTAAAGCTTTCTTTGCCATTGCTATTCTCCTTTTGATTTCTTGGCAGCAGCTTATGTTACTGCTTATAGTACACCCCAAGTATTTGAAGCTGTCCATTTGCTCTACTGCGTCATTTAGAATTCGCAAGTTTACCTTCTTCACTTTTGTTCCTATGACCATAGTATTCGTTTTGTTGACATTTATCTTCATTCCATACTGCTCACAATAAAATCTTGTTATGAGGACTGCGGTGTTTTCCACTCGATGCGCAGGCTTTAACACCTTCGGGCGATTCTGACTTGTTGCGACACTGTCGTATTCCCCCCCCCCAAGTTGGTAGCTGATAGGTTTATGTCCATTTTCGATTTCCCCTTCAAAATTCTGTAATGTTATTTCAATGAAACCCAAAAATCGAAGTGAGACAAGTGGCCAATAGGCTTGGAGCTCACATATACAGTTCCAGTTTCCTTGCAAGGAGGCGTTTTCGCTTATGCATTTTAAATGTTTTTCCTCCCATTTTCCCCTGTAATCATCCTCGTAGGGTAACATTGGTTTCAATTACACTCGTACATTAAATGCGTGATAAATGGTTATGATGTTGTTTATCACTACACTTTCATGCAGATCTGAAATTGAGGAGCTTAATTTAAAGCCAGTTTACTGGTGACAGCTAACATACATAATATATTCATTTGTAAAGAGCAATTGAGGTCTTTCTCTTCCTGAAACTACTAGCTTGAGCCTGTCCACTTTAAGTGGCGCATGACCCGACCTCTCATAAGGATTTAATTTCGTTGGACGTAATTTATTTTCCACTGAAATAACGACCTCTACTGTGTTGTTACATTTTGTTGAAATATGCCATCAGCAGCAAAGAGCCAATATTGAGTCCACATACAGCGAGCGCGCAAGTTAGAGAAAACCACAGCATTGAAACAATTAAAACACTTTCAGCTCGTTCCAAATATTCAATTGTTTCTAATTTCGTTGTTAGCTATATTTATTCAGTGTAATGGATTGAGTTTATAAACATTTTTGTTTGGTTCATTAGACAGAAACAAATGAATGTCAGTAACTGCCATTGACTTTCTGTGGATACAGTTTACGTAGCTGTTGAAAAAATTCACGATTTTGACAAGTGGCATACTGTAAAAAAAAGTGTGGCAGGTATTGTCCCATTGTACAAGGTGGGTCAAAAGTAGCTTTCCCCAGTATTCGTTCTTACGATCTCATACTTGTTCACATATACAGATGTCATAACTTGAATAAACGAATAGCTGGTATAGTAAGTGGTGGGTTTACAACCATGTTCATGCGTCAACTGTTTTTCCGATGTCATGCCTCGTTTTGCCGATATGCACTTGATATGACAACAGGATGGAGCACCACCTCATTTTGGTGTAGAAGTGAGGGATGTCTTGAACCAACAATTCCATGAATGGATTGGCCGTCGTGGCACAACAAAATGGCCACCCAGATCATGCGACCTTCAACCATGTGATTTTTCGCTGTGAGTTATCCTGAAAATGATGATTTTGCTCAGAAACCGCAAGATCTGCATCAGTTGCAACACGTTATCGAACAGTAATTCGTGAAAATCTATGAAAGTCGTGAGTTATGTTCTATCATCTGTAAATCAATTTCTAAACGTTGTGAATTATTGTGTATCGGGAAACAAGGCGTCCTTTTTTAATAAAATCTGTAAAGGAATGTGTAGTCAAATGTAAATTGAATGTAATTAAATGTAAGGAAGTGTTTGGAGAAACGAATTTTGACCCACTTTCTATATTACAATACATATTGCAGACTTTACAGTTACATATAGGCTAACTTTTACATATAGTGTTAGCATATTTATGTACGTTTTTGTTTCTCATAGTAATGGTAACGGTAAGATTACACAGTTCATCATCTTTAAGAGAGAGACAGAGAGAGAGGATGGGTGTGTTTTTGTGTATATGTAGCGCTATGTATGTATATAATATATATTTATATGCTATATATATATATATATATATATATATATATATATCGAGAGAGAGAGAGAGAGAGAGAGAGGGAGTGAATGTGCTTGAAGATGATCTTTTCTTATTTGGTTATTTAACGACGCTGTATTACCTACTTAGCATCGATGGGATTAGTGATAGCGACATGGTATTTGGCGAGATGATTAGAAATTGATCTAGGGTAAAACTTCTTTCGACAAAATGATCCCCTACATTTGGAGAATGTTACATACTAAAATTATTTATTTATCTTGAACTATTCAAAATATATGCCACATTATATAAGCATTTCGCTAAAACCAGACGTAAGTGCAAGTTTGAACAATAAATTACTGAGATTTACGATAAATTAATTAGTTTAGGAAATTGTGTATGTATTATGTGTAACTACTTTGGTATAGAGATCAGTTTTTAAATTATTAAGTTTGTATCTTTGTGAACTAATATCAATAAATCATATCATTATATAAGCATATTAGAAAAAAAAATATATATGTATTTGTATATTTTTGGGATAAAATAATTATAATGATTGAAAATAATTTCAGTTCACAACATAGCCACATGTTTAAGCTTTAATTTGGTACTCTAATGAAATCTTTTAGCCAATTGGAAATCTACTTTTTGTCCGTCGGAAGGATATTAAATGTCGGAAAATGTGGAGTAGGAGAAAAAACACTGAAAACGGCGTAAATTAGAGAAAGTATAGTGCGCTTACATTATAAATGCACAAATAATTACGATATTATTGAGAAAAGTACAAGTTATATATTTTTGAAAACTGGAAGAAATGAACTTCCAGATCAGGCAAAAATATTATTTACCAAAATTTTGAAGAAATCTCGTATTTCTAGAGTCGATTTATACCTCAAATGTATGAAGTTAATAGAAGATTTAAACTACTTTCATACGCTTTCAAACCAATTTGAATTCTTTGTACAAAACACCCTACCCCATTATCTCCTGGCCTAGTTGCCTCATAAGTGGTGACTTGTTAGGTTCAGATATGTCTTGGGACAGTTGACTAAACAACAAGAAGTACAAAATTGCAGATGTGGTTCTTTAACAGTGGCTTGTTAGTCTCCATTTCTCGAAGTAAAGAATTAATGAAAGTTAGACAATTATTCTTCAGATTCTAAATGAAAGCACAGACCCTGTTGCACGCTTATTTTGATGTTCATTTGTTTGTTCATCTTTTTAAAAATGTATTTTCCTCTTTCTGATGAATAGCTTTTGTCGTTTCCCTTACTCTTTGTCATGTCTGTTACATGATCACTGAGAAGCAGAGGGCGACAGGTGGGGGGGGGCAGAGAAGAGCGAGAGACATATATAGATTGGAAGTCCTTTGAATTCATGTGTTCATTTTCCCTTTATCTTTATCCCTTTAGGAAAAGAACCAAATGTAATACGAACAATTCTAAGCCCTTTTTTTAATTTCACAAATTGAAGCATGTTGTACCTACGTATCTCTAATGAGATGTCTTTTGTTCTTCCACAAACGAACTAGAATGCCTCAAACGTAGACATTAATTCCCCATCTTTTAATATATTGTCTGCTGCCTGCAGCTGTTGACTTAAATGGGAAGTTTTTCTTTTCCGCCAACTACAATGCTCTTTATTTTGTGGTGTCAGATGGGCATAGGCTTTACTGAAGCGTATTGTTAACTTTTGTTTTTGTGTGTATGTATTTTTCTGCTGTTAGATTGATTCAAAACGCATGTATAAACTTACAGTTGTTTTGATGTCTGGTTTTCTAAAGAATCCTAAAATTAATTATATGTTTGCGAATATTATATGAATGGTCTTTATTGTTCCTTTATTATAACACAATGATGTCGACCAATGTAAAAGTATGTACTCGTATATGCACATGTTTCCAAAACACAGTTGTTTCACTAGAATTTATTATTATTATTATTATTATTATTATTATTATTATTATTATTATTATTGTTGTTGTTGTTGTTGTCAGATGGGCGTAGACATTACGTATAAAGCGTATTTTGTATGGAAAGATTAATATCTTATTAGAAAGTCGTATAATTACGAGTATATGCTTACATTTGTTTTGGTATTTGGTTTTTGAAAGATTATCATACCTATGTATTTTATGGGAGTGTGGATTAGAAGAGTATTATCATTTGTTGTCATAATAGTCTTAATAGACAGCTCTTTTGCTACAAGAATTAACCTGTTTTTTTAATGAAAATATGAACATCTAATATTTCCAAACCGATTTTTTCACTAGAATTAATCATTATCGTAGAAATTTCGTTGTTGTTTAGTCAACTGTTCGAAGACAGATATGAACCTCACAAGTGATATAAAAAAAAAAAAAGAGGCGCCTCTCATGAGGCAACTAAGCCAGGAGATAATGGGGTAGGATGACCAGTTCCTTTCCCCTTAAGAGAGATGTTAGTAGAGGTACTGATTTTACCGACACATTACGACGAACTTAAATTTCAAGCAAATTTTATCTGTGCTTGGAAATGAAGACCGCGAGTGATATTTATTAGGATTATTTGGCGAGGAGAGCATTCATTCGTAGTTTTCTGTCCGAGAGCAAGTGTTTTCCTGCAAACACAGCATTCTCCAATATTCCCTATTTTCCACCTTCCTCTTACAAGTACGAGGCCGTCCAGAAAGTGATTTTCCCTGTGGCCGTTTATAGAAAAAAAGCACAGTTGCATATTGAAACAGATACAGCAATTGTTGCGCTATTTGTGAACATATCCCCCACTGGAATTGGGACATTTGTCATACCATGGGATCAATTTTTGTGTCGTAGAAGTCAGGTCGGAACCAGCGTTTGACTGCGTCTGCACCTGTATCTGTCGATCCAATGATATGAGAAATGTCTGAATTCCGATGGAAAATATGTTGAAAAATAGCTCCACAATTGCTGTGTCTGTTCCAATAAATTTGTCCAATGAAATTGTGTTTTTTTTCTGTTAACGGCCCCTGGCGAACTTATTTTTTACGGCCCTCGTAATTGCGGTCGAATGGCAAAAATTTGTAAAGCACTTCTTTTGACATTATTAACATGGTGGAATAAAAAATGTAACTTTTTTATCTGCCCTATCAGAACGTTTGCTTGTTAGTCTCCGAATACAATCCATATGTTGTATACCATTTAATATTTTCTTCTGCACCGAACTTTCCTCCCGTTCACCATTCCTTCCAGTGCGTCCTTCCCTAGGCAATTTCTTCTCAGCCAGTGACCCAACCAATTTCTTTTTCTTTTCTTGACCAGTTTCAGCATTATTCTTTCTAGCACAGCTGCGCTTTGTGTTCTCTGTCCATTTCACATCTGCATTCTTCTCCATATCCTAATTTCAAATGCTTCCAGTCTTTCTCTTCATTTCGTTGTAATGTCCGTATTTCTACTCCCATGCAATGTCACACTCCACACGAAAACTTCACAAGTCTCTTCCTTATCAGTAGAAACAAAGAGGAAAAATTATTATTATTATTATTATTATTATTATTATTATTATTATTATTATTATTATTATTATTATTATTATGAAAATACGAAAAAGCGTGTTTCTGAACACTTCACTACGAAAACCTAAAAACGCGTATAAACCAAATTAATGCATGAATATTAATGAAGAACATGATCAGTACAATAAAACAGAAGGCTTTAATTAAATATTCAATAATTATTGAACCCTCATTTCGTAGTCCTCAATTTGTTCTTGTCATGATGATATTGCTGTCTTGTACAAATTGGTTTCACATAGTTTCTCGGTTTTTGTTTCTATTATTTGCTTTACATATTTTTAAATTAATATGAAAACTCTTTGTTTACTCTTTAATTTACGTATAGGTTTGTGAGATAAACACTATTCTGTATTAAAGAAGTTGATATCCGGATCTTTGATTCGTTTGTTTCTTGCAACAGATAATTATTAACAAGTCTACAACGGATATAAGGCTGTACTTCAATCAAAGGACTTGGAATGGTGTATTAAGATATTTTAATGTTTCAGGACATTTACTTTTCTTAATATTGCAAATGTACAAAAACTAATATTTTCCGATTACTATAAAAATGATGCAAGAATTAAATATCGATTTATTGAAGAGACAAAGAAATGATTTGCGTAAGAGCTGCGTCACATGATTAAACTTTTGCTTTGCTTCTCAACAAAGAGAAATGAATACTGTTCTTTTTGAAAGGAGAGCTCATTTTCGTCAACAAAAATGTATCGCATATTGCTTTCTTTTGAAAAAAAAAACAGTCTTGATTCCTTTCGGACTACAAGACGATATTGGCTGCTAAATTAGTTGCTGCGTTACCATTGGCTTTACGGTACAAATCCGAATTGTATATGCGCAATTGCAGTGTGCGGCCGGGAGGAAAAAGGTCTTAAGTAAAAATGTTATACTTTTCAGGAGAGCAGTAGAAAGATTGAAATTGGTGTCAATTATAGAGTTTTTTTTTTAATCAAGAGGTTTTTCCTGGATATTATTTGTTTATATTTCTTCTAAAATAGGTAATGTTGCTGCTCATTTAACAATTTTCTTGATTTTTTCCAAAAATAGCCGCACTTAAGTCCTTTTAAGACTAGAACCCAATTTGAGTAGAAGGAACTATGTAAACATAAGACCTTTTTCATGTCAAAATAAATGAGAAATGTAAATTATTAGGAATGCAAAATGGGTCTTAAACAATAATACTGTTTACCCTGGTGCTTAAAGTTTTAAAAGTATATGTTTTGAAAGCATAAGAAAGAAGTTAAAATCTTCTATTAACTTTACTTAAATTAATACACTTAAACCAACAATAAAAACAAGTAAATCGTAATACCCCAAAAAAATAATAAATAATTCAATGATAAGGGTAAAAATCTCTTCCAAGCCGAGAGGGCATCAGTATGTGATAAAATGGCTAAAATACAAGTTAAACCTTTTTAATAGGGAAGCAAGGAAAGTAAACATGTGATGGTTTGTAAGGAATAAAGTATTAAATATTCTTAAGCCCTTTATTCTGTGTGTGCTCGATACAAAAAGTACTTAGGACATTTGGTAACGCTCTATAAATCCAGTTCAGGAGTCTTATTTGACTTTAAGGGTGCTATGCATAGACATTTCGCTAGCCCGCGCTACGAGCGTGCTAAACTATCACCGGCTATCGACTGATTACTTGTACACGATTCATATATCATATCATATCATATCATATCATATCATATCATATCATATCATATCATATCATATCATATCATATCATATCGCTAACACTGGTTTATGAATACGAAAAACGTTGGTTCGCTGATCATCCACCGGAAGCCCGCGCTAAGAATGTCTATGAATATGGCCCTTGCGTTTTACCAGATTGTAGAGAATTGTTTCCGCTTTCAGAATATATAAAAATATCATTTTCACAAAAAATTGATTTAAGACCTTCTTCCTCCCGGCCACATATTTTGTGAAACATATTCTTAATTGTTGACCCCTGGCAATCATATATTGAAATTTACTGCATTGTTAGGGCCTGTTAGAATTTCAAATTAGAACCTTTCTTTGTGTGTCAGCTTTCACGTCTCCTAGCAGTATGTATTACTATTACTATACGACCGCTGCTGCTGCTGCTGCTACTACTACCACCACCACAACCACTACCACTACCACCACCACCACTATTACTACTACTACTACTACTACTACTACCACCAACCAACCACTACCACCAACACCACCACTACTTCTACTACTACTACTACTACTACTACTACTACTACTACTACTACCACCACCACCACTACCACTACCACCACCACCACTATTACTACTACTACTACTACTACTACTACTACTACTACTACTATTACTACTACCACCACCAACCAACCACAACCACTACCACCACCACCACTATTACTACTACTACTACTATTACTACTACCACCACCAACCAACCACAACCACTACCACCACCACCACTACTACTACTACTACCACCACCACAACCACTACCACTACCACCACCACCACTATTACTACTACTACTATTACTACTACCACCACCAACCAACTACTACCACCAACACCACTACTACTACTACTACTACTACTACTACTACTACTACTACTACTATTAATACTACCACCACCAACCAACCATAACCACTACCACCACCACTACTACTACTACTACTACCACCACCACCACAACCACTACCACTACCACCACCACCACTATTACTACTACTACTATTACTACTACCACCACCAACCAACCACAACCACTACCACCACCACTACTACTACTACTACTACTACTACTACTACTACCACCACCAACCAACCACAACCACTACCACCACTACTACTACTACTACTACTACTACTACTACTACCACCACCACAACCACTACCACTACCACCACCACCACTATTACTACTACTACTACTACTATTACTACTACCACCAACCAACCACAACCAGTACCACCAACACCACCACCACCACTACTACTACTACTACTACTACTACTACTACTACTACTACCACCACCACCACAACCACTACCACCACCACCACCACTATTACTACTACTACTACTACTACTACTACTACTACTACTACTACTACTACCACCACCACAACCACCACCACCACTATTACTACTACTACTACTACTACTACCACCACCACAACCACAACCACAACCACTACCACCACAACCACAACCACTACCACCACAACCACTACCACCACCACCACAACCACTACCACCACCACCACTACTACTACTACTACTACTACTACCACCACCACCACAACCACAACCACTACCACCACCACCACCACAACCACTACCACCACCACCACCACCACCACCACTACTACTACTACTACTACTACTACTACTATAACTACTATTGAATTCTACACTTCAAAAGTGCGGAACTTTAATTATGACGTCATGAGAAGAGTTTTCACTGTCTTACACCCTTGAAACTTTGCAAATAAGAAACCCAAAAAGTCTTAGTGTCTTTAAAGGCCTTCTTTAATTGTAGACCGGAAGTGTGACCTAGTACTAGTACGAGTAGGAAGTTAACAATTCTCAACTAATTATAAACAGTGAATTACTGTAGTTCTGCGGCCAGACTTGCTGGGTTCGTTGGCTTGCTACAGGAATCGTGACGGTTCGAACTTTTCGTTTCTGGAATCATGCTGTCGGCTTGCACCCTTCCAGGAATATTAAGTGACCTTTCCATGTGTAAACTGACACTGTGATTCCAGTGAAGCACGCCATCGTTTGGTCCGTGGAATCGATAGCATTTCTGTGAATCCAATCGCAGCGGATGGGACCGTTTTGTTAACATTTTGTAGCCAAATGACAGTGCATTCGAATCCCAGACACGCTGTGTCCTGCATGGTTTATTGAAGACAAAGACACGTGTGTGTACAGTGAGTATTTCTTGGAGCACTACTGTTTATCCGGACATTTATGGTCCACCATTGCAAAATTTACGCTGTACACTTATCAGGGGGCGGATGTTGATGAAAAGTCATTTTCTTATTTTTGACATTAGGACGATGCCTATTAATATAGAAATCCTTTTTACTTTAATATCAACGTAAAACTTAATTTCTTATAATTGCATTTTTTGCATTTTTTTTACTTTTTGAAATAATAGGTCATTTTTACATTTTTTCGTCATTTTTTGGTCATTTTTAATATTTTGAAGAACTTTTAGATCATTTTGAGTGCATTTTACTTCCTTATTTACATATAGGCCTGTTAAATCTTTTTCTAAGCAAACAGATGAGTCGTAGACCCTACTAGTAATTACCTACTGAAGAAGTGAATAACAGTGAAGTTTGAGTTTCATAGTTTGGAACAAATTCCGAAGTCCATCCCTCATTCCACTGAAGGCTTCACTTCACACAACAGAAGTAATACAAAATGCTTGACAACTGCTTAGTTTAAGTGAGGTCTTTGACCGGTACAGTTCTTTTGTTGGTTGTTGGTACGAGGATGTGTTTAGAATTTATGTATTTTTTCTGAGGGGGGGGGGAAACTCTCACCGTTTTCTGGAAAAATAGTACGTTGTGTCTCCAATATGGTTCGGAAGGGAGGTACTACATTAGACAGTATTTTTAACACAAATATTGCAAGAATGCACGCTGTGCCCACAATTTTTTCTGTCATTTACCTCCCCATCTGGAAGGTCTGGTAACAAAAGTGAAGAACGGAAAGAGGAGACGGAGAATGAAGGCACTGATATGGACCACCCCTGACTGAAACACGTTGTAAACTCTCAATAAAATCTATAGTTTTCCCTTAAAACTTTCATTTTTTTGCATGTTCTTTTCCTTTATCTTAGCCAAATTCCAGGAAGTTGCCTCCTCTCTCCGAGATTTGCAGGTCAGTCATTGAATCAAGGTGACTAATTTTTAAGAAGTTGTGTTGCGAGTACGGTGAATAATATTTAAATGTCATTTTCTTTTAATTTCATTTCATTTTTCCATTAGTTTAAGGGCATTTTAATGATCATTTTATGCAGATTTTAGGCCATCAACAACAGCTCCCTAGTGATAAGAAATCGCTGTACACAGACGTACAGACCACCGGCATTTCCAAAGCCACTTTTTTGGCGTCAACAATACTGAAATTGTAAAAGAAGACTTGAAAAAGGGATTACTTTGTAAGAGACAGCGAAAATATTTGTCTTAATATTGAGCAATTTTATCATGACATCGGAATGAGGGGTTGAGATTTTTCTATGCAAGAAGGGAGAAATGAGGGATGATATTTCAATATTATCCCAGACGTCACTTAGAAAACCCGTGGAAAGGAAATCTCAGTCTTCTATTTTTATATCAGTTGTTTCTTTCTTGCATTATTTGTGGAAATATACAGCAAGGGGCGGATGCAAATAGAGGGGAATCTACGTGATGTGTCTCTCTGTATTGATGCATGACGGAATTGTGAAGGGGTGGTGGAAAGGGGAAAACAATAGGACGAAGTGCAGTCTTGCGACAGGAAGTAAACTGTCTTCCAGCAGATCTGTTCTCTTGTTCATTTGTTTCACAAGTCTCGTACAGACAGACTCATTTTGTCTGTTTGTTCCTCGACTTACGATTCTAAACGGCCTGTCCTCAGCTACACTTCAGACGTTTTTCACCAGAAGAACCGGGGTTTCAATTCCTTGTATTGTGGTATAGGTTTCCGCAGAGTAATTTGCTTTTTTTTTTTCTGACAATATCTTCATTCATACATGATCTCAATTGAAGAGTATTCAGTCTTCCTATAATAATAAGAAGAAATGCGCACAAGTGTGCAAGAGTTGATTTGCTGTTATTCTTTGCTGTATTCGCTAATTGACTTGTTTCTGTTCTTGCATTTTATTATATGATATCTTTCGCAGAGCTGATCACAGAGTTCGCCCACACATTCCGGTTGAAGAGTATGATCCCAAAACTTGTTCAGTTCATTTAGCCATTTTTATTTTTATACATATAATATGATTTTTAGGCTTATATCAGGGCCGGGCATGAGAGCAGCTCCAGTTAGCCAGCCAGAGCTGCTCTCGCTCTGCAAGGCACTTCAATTCCAAGCCAGAGCAGAACGCTCACGCAGTGGCGGACTCGCATTGCAGCTACCTTCCCTGCATTAATATAACAAGAGCCACGGTTGTTCTAGTCATTCAGTCTGTCAGTACATAATAGTTTATAAGGATATTACATCAATCCATTGTACAGTACAGACTTTATAACACTCTTATTGATTAAATGAAATAAACTTCGCTCTATGCACACACACAAATCTTTAGGCTTTCTTACATAACCCATACGCACATACTGCAACTCCTCACCACGGTTCTACGAGACAGGCGTATGGCTTCCACTTCCCCTACTTACTGTGGACAGAGTTCATCTGCGAATGTAATTAAACATCGCTTGATGAATTCACCTATGTTGAATGTTTTCAATTCCTTTGCAATTTCATGGCAAATTTTGTAGCTAATTTTCATAGCCGATTCACTAAGTGCATTATTGTCATCCTTTTAATACATATTATGTAATATATATATATATGATATGATATGATATGATATGATATGATATGATATGATATGATATGATATGATATGATATGATGTGATATGATATGATATGATATGATATGATATGATATGATATGATATGATATGATATGATATGATATGATATGATATGATATGATATGATATATGATATATGATATGATACGATATGACCATAAATTAATACAACTTAAAGAAAATGTTTCTCAGGTACACTATATTAGAGTATCTATTCGATATTTATATTGTATTGTAAGTTATTATAGTACATTTAGTAATATATAATTTTAAATTATACAGATATTATGATATATCATAGTTCATGATATATAATATGATATATCATGAACTGTAATATACTATACTATGATATATCATAATACTTGTATTATTTAAAATTATATATTACTAAATGTATAATGACTTATAATGCAATGTAAATATCAAATAGATACTCTGTACCTGAGAAACATTTTCTTGTCCACACCTTGGAGTAACGGTTAGCACGTCTAGCCGCGAACCCAGGTGGCCCGGGTTCGATTCCCGGTTGGGGCAAGTTACCTGGTTGAGGTTTTTCCGGGGTTTTCCCTCAACCCAATATGAGCAAATGTTGGGTAACTTTCGGTGTTTGACCCCGGACTCATTTCACCGTTATTATCACCTTCATCTCATTCAGACGCTAAATAACCTTAGATGTTGATAAAGCGTCGTAAAATAACCTAATAAAATAAAAACATTTTCTTTAAGTTGTATTAATTTATGGCGTTCATTACCGATATATTTGTCATATTCAGTAGCATGTTGTAAAGAATAATGTCGTTGGATATTGAACTCCTTAATCAGTTGGAGTGTTTTATGCCAAATTAAACACTTTGTTAATCCACTGCTCTCTACCAAAAAGAACTCCTCCTCCCATGATACATTAAAAGCATTGGGAATAGCGGGACGCTTTAGTGTATGGGCGGAAGCTCCGTCTTCAAACTTCGCCATCATACTGCAGAGTCACTACTGCACCGACACTGAATGACGTACAGTATGCATACGTCACACCGCTTTGCAAGACCCGCTCTTTAAAGCACACAGCGCTCATTTCTCAGAATCACGTAATGTGCCCAGCCCTGGCCTATATCATTATATTTTAGGATTTTTTTCTTCCAAAATAACGCCAATCCTTGTCTAAAAGTTTGTTTATTATGCATGTTACGTTAAAAACTCGCTCAGTCCTTAGATCGGTTAGTAAAAAACTAGTCCAGTCTTTCCATAAAAATGGACTGAACGCTTTTGGGGTCATACTCAATAATGTAAAAGACACTTGCACGTTAAGTGCATTTAACGTGTTAACTAGCTTTAAGCCCAGCACAAACTGAGCTGGCGCCGAACATTGACCTAGGCTTTGAGCGGGAGTCGTTCGCTTGATTTGGGAGCATCAAACGGCGTGCGGCTGGCACAAACTTCAATGAGACGCTCTGTAGTATAAAAAAAATAGGTAGAATAAGAAGGCGATAAGGAAAAGGACTAGGAAGGTAGTAGGAAAATAGAAATATTTTATACAGAAGGCCACTAGTAAAGAATCAGAAGGTAGTGAAAGAATGGAAGTAGCTCGTAAGATATTCTCTTCCATAAATAATTCATTTCTGTTTGACATTTTACGCGGAATGAAAGAGGTTCATGCCTTAATTTATTGATAGTAATGTTGCGTAGTCGTAAACACGGCGTGTAGCTGCATGGTTAAATTCATTCCAGCGTTTAATCGCTGTTCATATTGAACTTCTTTAAAGTCTCTGTATTTTTCTTATGAAGCGAGGCATATAATCGTAATTAAAAGTCAGTTAATTTGCGAATGTTTGTACGCTATAGTGTAATACACATAAATCAAACTCAACTCTGTAGAGCTACATAGCTGACAGAATGATTATTTCATAACCTTAATCCAATCTATACGTCCTAAGATTCTTGTGGCTTAAAAGACAAAAGAATATTGTACACTTATTTTTCTTACTATACAAACTGCGGTCATTTTTCAAGTAGCGATCCTTCACCGGAGTGTAAAGGCTGGTTCACAATAAACCGGGAACAGAAACAACGGGAACGAGAACGGAAATATTGTTGAAATAAGCGTATTTAAATGTGAGCATTCACAATTAACTATTGTGAATGCTCACATTTAAATACATTTATTTTAGCAATATTTCCGTTCTCGTTGTCGTTTCCATTCCCGGTTTATTGTGAACCAGCCTTACCACGTATCGTGTTTCATTACCGTTATTCAAAATGGCAACGCTCGACGTCAACATGTTTTGGGGCAGGCGCTAAGTGACAATCTTATAATTTATTTTAATAATGCTTCCACAGTTTAAGATTTTTTTTTTTTGTGAAGTATGGTTCTTCATAAGGTGATATTAATATGGCCGTTCTTACTTATCCTCCAGATCCTTTTCGATTATATTTAACTGAATTTATTTACGTAAATTTTACCGTCCGGACTCTTTTAGATCCGAATATTTTGACGTAAAACTTTTGTGTTCGATGTATAAAAGAAAAAAATTGTAACGTTTTGATATGACGAGTTTACTCTGACGTCACCCGTGGTATCATGGAAACAGAAGTGTAATTGGTTTTCCACGCTGTTCGTCTCTCTTCATTCTGTGTTTACTGTACCTCAAAATTTAAAATTGGCTTCGGTACTGTGGGGAAAGTTATTCCACCCACTGTAGTGTTTGAATTGCATTGAGCGGACCATGTGACTAGGATTCAGTTCCATCGATAGAGACGAAATTCAGCTCCTGTCTAGAAATATTTTCGAAAGGTATGAAATGTGCATTAGCGAGGATCGACGATAGTTTCACCATTGATTATAAGATAAGACAGTAAATTTCCTCTGTAATGTAATGCATAAGTCGCGAGATTTTATTGCCGAAAACTAACGTGCCGAATTACCGCTAAGTGGCGTGTTACTTGCCCAAGTCACTTTCCGAACGACGCCGTACTGAGCGATGTGCAGATGTACGGATATTTTATTGCAGGCGTTCTTAAACTGGTGCTCGCGAGCACCTTGATGCTATTTTAATAGTATTTGTTGCTCTCGTTATGCGAGTAAAAATGTATATTATTTTAATGTACCGAAGTACATATGATGTTTCCATGCAGATATTCTGCGTCATCGTACGATGAAAGAGTAGTGGAACGGAGAAAAATTCTCTCCGGCACCGGGATTTCAACCTGGGTTTTCAGCTCTACGTACTGATGCTTTATCCACTAAGCCACACCGGATTCCCATCCAGGCGTCGGGTCGAATCCTCTCAGTTTAAGTTCCACCTCTTGGGTTCCCTCTGGTGGCCACCCTCTGCACTACGTCATAGATGTCTATGAACGTAGGACTAATGTCCACACATGTGCTGAGGTGCACTCGTTATGAGTGACTGGTAAAAATGTTCTCGCAAACACGAACGCTTATGAGGTCCTTTTCTCAATGCAAACTTTGTTGTACGAGCCAGAACATATGAATAGTGTATGCAAATTTTTATTCCACTCTGAGCACTAACTTTGTTGTACGAGCCAGAACATATGAATAGTCTATGCAAATTTTTATTCCACTCTGAGCCTAGAAATATTGAACTAAACTTTTTTGTACTGAAATTTTTTAATCGCACAGGCATCCCTACCCCACTCCCCTTAAAGGAATTACATAAAAACTGTGGGTGTTTGACGAAAACTGATTTAAATGTTTGCAGAGAGCACGAAAAGGTCATTCAAAATTGAAGAGTACACTGCAAGAATGATGGATGTCACTTTCTTGTCGAAAATGAACCAAGACTGCCAATGCATAGCTTAAGACATACAGAATGTACATAGAGTGTTATATGGCATTAACACTGATAGTCATTGTCCAGTAATGATCGGAAAATCACAGTTAAGCTTTGAGCGCTAAGCATTTCAAACTTTCAATTGCTTCTCCTGAAAAATGTATTCCAAATGACATCCATCATTCTTGCAGTGGACTCTTCAATTACCTTTCGTCATGTAAAGTCAAAACATATCAACCCTGTGTAATGGGATCCCAATGGAACCTGTAGTAAAGCAGTTTTTGTCATACTGTTAATCTGAAGGTACGGTTGATAGGCTAATAGGACAGTATACGAGTATTTTGCAGCGTAATCACTGTAAAAAGATATAATCTCATTGTGGAAAGCCTTGCTACATTTTATAGATGTTTTCTTTTTCTTCTTTTTTTTAAGGTAATGATCTTTTATCGTCGAAATTCCTGAATGCTTACTTGAAGACTATCAATTTTCAGAATATTCCATTGCACAAATCTATACTAATAATAAATCTGTAGCCGAAATTTTTCTGGTAATTTTCGATTTTCCAAAAATAATTGGTCCTAACATATATAATTAACCACCCTGAAACCGAAAATCGCATTTTTGAAATTTTTGTTTATATGTCTGTCTGTATGTTTGTTACCTTTTCACGCGATAATGGCTGAATCGATTTATATGAAAATGGGAATATAAATTAAGTTCGTTGTAACTTAGATTTTATGCTATATGGCATTCAAAATACTTTATTTAAAAGGGGGTTATAAGGGGGCCTGAATTAAATAAATCGAAATATCTCTCTTATTATTGATTTTTGTGAAAAATGTTACATAACAAAAGTTTCTTTAAAAATAATTTCCGATAAGTTTTATTTCTTGAAAAACTTTGATAGGACTGATATTTAATGAGATAAATGAGTTTTAAAATTAAAATAACGCCATCTAAGACGGTGCAATGAATTAAGAACAAATGACTTCGTCTATAAGGGGCCTTGGACAACAACAATCGAAACAGGGGCCTTGGACATCAACAATCGAAAGCTATTAAACATAGCCTACAGACAATGTTTCTGTGTTTGTATGAAGTAATATCAGAAGCTAAATTAACCGATTTGTATAATTAATTATTACTTCACCATTGGAAAGTGTAGTTTCTCTAGATGGACATACTGCTATAATGTTATTACAGTAACGTCTGAGTAAATCGAGGACAGGTAAGATTTAAATAGCTTCTTATGCACAGAAAATTTGATAGGCTATTTTGTACATTCGTTTTCTGTAGTTCTTAAAATAATATTTATGTACACTCATTTTAATCTCAGAGAATTAACGAACAACGAGAGTGTATTGATTTAGTATGCAGTAATAGTACGTTAGCTTAGCAATCCATTATTTTATAATTCAAATTTTAACTATGCTCAATTGAATCGTGTTAAAATACATAGAATATGTATGCAATAAATGCAATGCAAAAAAAATTGGGTAATGAGCGAAGCAGATTATCTTGCGCTGTTGTAAAAGTTGTTCCCTGGACCAAACGTCCTATTTTAATTATGTAATTACTTTATATTTATTTCTAACAGGTGCAGCGGAGCGCACGGGTACGGCTAGTGTTAAATATTTCCTCAAATATGTGCGTAAAGTACATGCCGGTGGGGATACCCAGTCCGAAGCTGCGAGCTGTATACCTCTGGTTTATAACGCGTGTGATAACTGCAGTCCGCGAGATCGCATGTGATACGAAGAATTATGAATCGCATGTAATATATCGCGGACCGGCGGGGGAGGATCTGGATAAGAATCGATTGCAAGGGAGACGGACTCTCTCCTCCCCCACGCATGTGGAGACTCATCTTCGAGATGGTTTCCTCCTCTTAGTGCCTTTCTTGCGATGGGGGTGAGATTTGTCGTGGGGCTGTATTTTGTACAGATCTGTCTATCCCATCCTCACATCCGAGATCTCTATTGTCCTTTTGTACGACAGGGGATGTTGAAATGTAAGCAAGGGTGGCTTCAGTGTGTGGCTTATAGTGTGATATTGAAACTTTCCTCACTCCGTGTTGTTCCACTGTGAAGATTTTCTGTATCGTTAGAGCCTTTATTAAATAAACAACTGGCGCCAAATTGCATGATACGACTAGGAAATTGCCTAAATGGTCAGTGAGAATCCCCTTGCTACCGATGTTGAAACTTTAAAACAATAACAGAATGGGCATAGGATTTATACTCGTGTGCCCTTCTTTGGTAATGTTAATTCTTTATTTAACGTTTCTTTACATTTATAGTCGCTGTCAAGTGGATGGGATAATTTTCTTTAGCTTCTCATTTCAACCATTGTTCCTATTCCAAGACATTAAGATAATTGTAATTCTCTATTTAGCGTTACATTTCCTACCATGTAAATGTTCAAAGAAGTTGAGATAATTCTAATTATTTATTTAACGTCCCGTTTCATCCATTACCTCAGCTTGAAGGAGATGATATAATTTTAATTATCTATTTAACGTCCTGTTTCACTTACTGTTCCTGTTCAAAGACGATAAGATAATGTTAATTCACTATTTAATCTACTACTCCTGTTCAAAGATGATGCGATAATGTTAATTCTCCATTTAACGTCCTGTTTCACCTACTGTTTCTGTTCAAAGACGATGAGATTATGTTAATTCACTATTTAATCTACTACCCCTGTTCAAAGGTGATGAGATAATGTTAATTCTCCATTTAACGTCCTGTTTCACTTACTGTTCCTGTCCAAAGATGATAAAATAATGTTAATTCACTATTTAATCTACTACTCCTGTTCAAAGATGATGAGATAATGTTAATTCTCCATTTAACGTCCTGTTTCACCTACTGTTCCCGTTCAAAGACAGTGAGATAATGTTAATTCACTATTTAATCTACTACCCCTGTTCAAAGATGATGAGATAATGTTAATTTCCACTTAACGTCCTGTTTCACCTACTGTTCCTGTTCAAAGACGGTGAGATAATGTTAATTCACTATTTAATTCACTACCGGTACCTCTGTTCAAATACGATGAGATAATGTTAATTCTCCATTTAACGTCCTGTTTCACCTAGTGTCTCTGTTCAAAGACGTTGAGATAATTTAATTCTCTATTTAACGTCATGTTTCATCACTTTTACTGTTCAAATACGATGAGGTAATTGTAATTTTGTGTTTAACGTCCCGTTTCATCCACTGTCCCTGTTCAAGAACTATGATATAATTTTAATTTTTTACTTAACGTCATGTTTCATTCACTGTCCCTGTTCAAGGACGACGAATTAATTTTAATTTTTTCTATAACGTCATGTTTCATCCACTGTCCCTGTTCAAGAACTATGGGAATTTTAATTTTTTTTACATAACGTCACGTTTCATTCACTGTCCCTGTTCAAGGACGATGAGATAATTTTAATTTTTTACATAACGTCATGTTTCATCCACTGTCCCTGTTCAAGAATTATGAGATAATTTTATTTTTTTTACATAACGTCACGTTTCATTCACTGTCCCTGTTCAAGGACGTCACGTTTCATTCACTGTCCCTGTTCAAGGACGATGAGATAATTTTAATTTTTTACATAACATCATGTTTCATCCACTGTCCCTGTTCAAGAACTATGAGATAATTTTAATTTTTTTTACATAACGTCACGTTTCATTCACTGTCCCTGTTCAAGAACTATGAGATAATTTTAAATTTTTTACATAACGTCACGTTTCATTCACTGTCCCTGTTCAAGGACGATGAGATAATTTTAATTTTTTACATAACGTCATGTTTCATCCACTGTCCCTGTTCAAGAATTATGAGATAATTTTATTTTTTTACATAACGTCACGTTTCATTCACTGTCCCTGTTCAAGGACGTCACGTTTCATTCACTGTCCCTGTTCAAGGACGATGAGATAATTTTAATTTTTTACATAACATCATGTTTCATCCACTGTCCCTGTTCAAGAACTATGAGATAATTTTAATTTTTTTACATAACGTCACGTTTCATTCACTGTCCCTGTTCAAGAACTATGAGATAATTTTAATTTTTTACATAACGTCATGTTTCATCCACTGTCCCTGTTCAAGAACTATGAGATAATTTTAATTTTTTCTATAACGCATTTTAGTTTTTTCTATAACGTCATGTTTCATCCACTGTCCGTGTTCAAGAACTATGAGATAATTTTAATTTTTTCTATAACGCATTTTAATTTTTTCTATAACATCATGTTTCATCCACTGTCCGTGTTCAAGAATTATGAGATAATTTTAATTTTTTCTATAACGTCATGTTTCATCCACTGTCCCTATTCAAGAACTATGAGATAATTTTAATTTTTACATAACTCCATGTTTCATCCACTGTCCCTGTTCAATAATTATGAGATAATTTTATTTTTTTCTATAACGTCATGGTTCACCCACTGTCCCTGTTCAAGAACTATGAGATAATTTTAATTTTTTACATAACGTCATGTTTCATCCACTGTCCCTGTTCAAGAACTATGAGATAATTTTAATGTTTTATATAACGTAATGTTTCATCCACTGTCCCTGTTCAAGAACTATGAGATAATTTTAATTTTTTATATAACGTCATGTTTCATCCACTGTCCCTGTTCAAGGACGATGAGATAATTTTTTATCTCTATTTAACGTTCCCTTTCACTTACTGTCCCTGTTAATCGACGATGAGGCAATGTCAATTCTGTGTTTAGCATCCCATTTCAGCTACTATTCCTATTCAAAGGAGATGACAATTTTAATTCCCTATTTAGCGTCCCTTTTCACCCACTCTCCCTGTGCCAAGAGGTTGACATAATTGTTATTGTTTATTTAGCGTCCTATTTAATTGTTCCTGTTCAAAGACCATGAAATAATTTTAGTTCTCTATTTAACGCCCCACTTCATCCACTGTCTTGTTTAGAAACGATAAGATAATTTTAATTCTCTATTTAGCATCCCATTTCACCAACTCTCTCTGTTCATAGACGATGACATATTTTAATTCCCTACTTAACGTCCCTTTTCACCCACTGTTCCTGTTCAAGAGGGTTGAAATAATTTTCATTGTTCAATTAGCGCTCTATTTCTCCATTGTTCTTGTTCGAAGAAGATGAGATAATTTTTAATTCTCTGCTTAGCGTCCCTTTTCATCTACTGTCTCTGTTCAAAGACGTTGACATACTTGTAATTCTTTATTTAGCTTCCCTTCTCTGTTCAAAGAGGTTGACATTATTTTCATTGTTTTTTTAGCGCCTCATTTCGACAATAATTGTTCCTGTTCAAAGTTGCTGAGATAATTCTAATTCTATATTTAGCGTCCCATTTCCTTTGATGTAAATGTTCAAAAAGTTGAGATAATTGTAATTTTTTATTTAACTTCCCGTCTTATCCACAACCTCTTTTTAAAGACAAATGACCCCACTGTCCGTTTTGAGAAGGATGATCAACAAGCCAATAACGTTAACGATGAAAAGAAGTCTATTTACAACTCATGTATTCCTCACTTCAGGGAGAGATACAAAATTAATATTAATACATGGGAAGTGAAAGGACTTCTTTTTGGCGCTAGGGGAACTTCATTTAAGTTAACCAAAACCATTCTCCTTTCTCTTAAATTTTCTAATGAGGACATTAACAAAATTTGCCTAGTAGTATTGAGAGATTCATTATCCATTTTACACAATCACTTGTATAATACTATGTAATTTTTTTTCACTTCACTTCATCTCATTACCCTTCAATGTATTTTCATCTCATGTTTCTCCGAAATCAAATTGTACTTTATTTTTAAATTTATCGTTGTTCCGTATTCTCTCCGCAATCATATTGTATTTTTCATTTAACCTCTGCTTTGTATTCTGGATCCTAGTGACCAGCCGTAGATTTCGGCCAGATGTCCCAAATGGTGGAATTTGTTGTTTTAATATATGTAACGTCCTGTTTCATCTACTGTTCTCCTCTTTGTGAAAATCTAGTCAATTTTTCCGAGATTTGAACTCATATAAGATTTACAATTTTAAATAAATTTCGAGAGTTTTATTATCCACTCGTATATATTATTATTTCCATTTACACTACAGTTGCGCCTCACAATTTCAGAATCTCCGGATTATGTCCTTATACAGGCTATCTGGTACAGCCGCCTCGAGTGTTCTTGAGGACGGATGCACAGGGCTGTAATAGTGGCTGGCTGTCTGTCTATGACAAAAGGAGAGACACTTTTTTCTGGCGTCCCGAATTCTTTTCTCTACTTGCAATTTCCCCCCACGCATCCATTGTCCTGTCACATTGATTCTGTTCCTTCTCCCGCCCTTGGTCTCTGTCTTGGCACACACCCTGCTGTTCCAGCTTGTCCTCTATCCTCGTTGGTCATTTCTTGACGTGGAAGTCCGGGAATCGTATTCTAAAATTTGATGTACTGTAGTTTGACTCACACGTGACTCAGACAGACCCGATATTTATCTGAGACATATTGTATTAAGTATGGTTCAAGGTTACCATGGTGTAGTCACCGTGGGACGTCCATACTGAACCCAGCCCTATGATCGCATTTTTGTCTCCACATAGGAGCTTAGGGATAGCCTTTTCCATCCTCACATATCCTGACAGATTACGTGATATTTTAGACTATTTTACCATCAAATTTTATTAAGGTTCGCCAGTATAATTTTACTATATTTCAACATTTCTTCCCTTCAGAATCTATACATCCTCTGGAAACAAAAATTGGCATGCTTAATATACATTGTCTGTACATCAATAAACAATTTTAATGTTTCATTATGAAAAAATTTAAGAATTTTGTTTAGCCGGGCAGCATTTGCATGATAAATCTGTCGTCGATTTGCAAAAAAGGACATGTCCAAAATAACAAAGTGTTGGAAAATCGCAAAAACTATAACTAAGATAACAAATTAAAATGTTCATATATTTATTTCTAATTAGATCACTATGGGTAGTACATTCAGGATCAATGATAGTTTTAATTTTTTTAAGTCTATTATGATTTTTTTTTTGTGATTTCCCAACACTTTGTCATTTTGGACATGTCCCCTTTTGCAAATCGACGACAGAAATCAGATATTCGAATTTTGATATAATCCTTCTTGTAGCCCACTTTTAATAAACATGTCTACAACATACAGTAAAGTCTCTAACATGTTAGTTTAAAACTATTTATACTTATTTATTCCTATTTTATAATTTTTTAAATTTTTATCAATATAATTATAAAAAAAACTATAAATTCTGTCTTAAAGATTTTACTGTGTATTGTTCACAAGAGAGAAATTCACATGCACGCAAAATTTCATTAACGTATCTTAAGTACGTTTTGGGTTATCATGTAAACGCTTTCCTACTGATCAAAATATGGGGAAAAAAATTGCATTATTTTTTACAGAAGTAACTATCAGGTTTTCAAAAACATTAAAATTGTTCTATTGAAGTGCAGATAGTAAAAAAAAAAGTTGAAATATAGTTGAAATTGTCCAAGCGAAAGGTGTACCTCCCTCCTTTCTGACATTTTCGGTTCTGATTTTATCAAGTTAATGTCTGAATTATATAATACGTGAATTAATTGAACTCTTAAGCGTAGGGTTGTCATCTCTGGTAAATAAAATTATCTGTCATTTTACACATACAAGTTTGGATGAATATACTAAATACAGAATCTGCTAAGGAAATATTCTTTTTATTGAACATATTGGTGATATCTGATATGAATAATAAAAAAATTAAAAAAAAAACAATCTTTCTCCGGTGTTCCGAATTCACTTTTTAAATTTCAATTTGGAGCTTGATGCCACAGCTTTAAGAACTTCTTTTTTGTTCTGTCATACATGGGGTGTGAGTTTATGGTGATTATTTCACCCTGGTTTCGATGATTAAAATGATTTGATTTTGGTAAATATTTCGTTAAAAAAAAAAAACAAGAAATTTCGAGCATATTTCACACCCTAAAGAAACTTAAAAAATAATAAAATAACGATTTTTATAATTATTATTGAAACAATTTCTTTGAAACTAACAGAAAATTATTTGCATATTTAATTAAATTCATAATTCAATTTCATTCGATTGTTAGGGGTTGACGGCACAATTATCCAATCCTGTC
This sequence comes from Periplaneta americana, assembly GCF_040183065.1. Taxonomy (NCBI): domain Eukaryota; kingdom Metazoa; phylum Arthropoda; class Insecta; order Blattodea; family Blattidae; genus Periplaneta; species Periplaneta americana. Next base: position 46,749,697 of record NC_091132.1, on the reverse strand, counting down.
TTAGTAGATTAGATAGAAAGCAGCTTAAAACGCGAGGTTAAATTAGTGATCAATAATTGCAATTATTACACTTATATATATTAATAAATTGCAATAAAATCATGGTCTCCGAATAAGTTTCTTAATAAAAAAGTGAAGTTAATTAATAATTACAGTGATGTCATTGATTCTGAATAGTTGTAATCTGGTAAACACGGAGTAAAAACCACCCCATAGGTTCTGAATAGCGTTTGTATCTTCAAAAAGGCGGAAAATAAATAACTGGCAATTTATTTTGGAAGCGACGAGAGCTCCAAAGCTGACTTAAGTGGCCTGTTAGGACTCATATTGTTGAGAACGTTTTCACCGCGCGGTCAACCCCAATCATTGTGCGGTGCGGTTTCTGTAGTCCATTTCAAGGGGTGCCCCCTCTGCTTATCTCTCTGCACGATATATGTGTACGCGTTCAACTGCGGTGGATCATGGGTTGGATGTTGGAATTGTTTTAATTAAGGGCAAGACACGCTAGGACATCAATATTAAATGTTCTGTATATGACTTCGCTCCTGGAAACTATACCGCGAACGAACCTAACCTTGCTTTCAGCTCTTTCTCTTGTCCGTTCAGAGAGAGAAAAAAGATAAGCTACTTACTTATCGCTTTTAAGGAACTCGGAGGTTCATTGCCGCCCTCACGTAAGCCCGCCGGGGAGGCCGAGACGTAAATGGGAGGATAATATTAAAATGGATTTGAGGTAGGTGGGATATAATGGTACAGACTGGATTAATCTTGCTCAGGATAGGGATCGATGGGAGGCTTATATAAGGGCGGTAGGGGAGAGTTGGGTAGTATCGGACATCGGGTAATATCGGACAGTGATGTTTCTTTCATCTACCACCAGATGATAGTACCTAAGTGACATGGTTACGTTTTGTATGCGACATCCGAACACTGCTACCACCACCTGGTGGTAGGTGAAAGAAACATCACTGTACTACCATCTGGTGGTAGATGAGAGGAACATCACTGTCCGATACTGCCCGATGTCCGATATTATCCACCTCTCCCCTAATGAACTTCCAGATTCTCTAAAAGCCATTATAAGTAAGGCCTCGAGGCTATTATATATAATAATATTTATTTAATAATAGTTCACAAAACAATATGTCCAAGTTATACACAACAACAATTCTAATAACAAATTTTCTATCAATATTAATATTATTTGATCTGGCTACCTTCTAATTTTTTGTCTCTCATAAATACGTATTGTTTTAGTGCAAGTTTCGACCAATACATCTTGTTTATTCTTATGACAATCAATCTTTCTTGTCTAAATTTACCCATTCATTTCCAGTTTCTCATTAATTATTTCATTTATTTTATTTTCAGCTAAAAACAGAAAGAAACCAATTTGTTTTTGTAAATTCTGGTCCTTATTATTCATTAGTTTTTTAATTGCAATTCCTTTGTTCATTAAGAAGAATTTTTCCTTTATGAATTTTCCCCGAATTTCTTTAGTAAAATGACACTTAAGTTGTACATGAATATCATATTCTCTGTTTTCGCATAAAGGGCATATTCCTTCAGGAAAATTACCTCCTTTTATTTCTTAACCTCCAAATCCCTAGTCTGAATCAAGCTAGTCCAAATCTTTCTTTCATTTTCATGTTATCTATATATTCACTCAGTCGCCATACTTTTCTTATAATCATTGAAAAATATTAGAAATCGCATTTCATTAATAGCTATTAATAATAATAATAATAATAATAATAATAATAATAATAATAATGTATTTAATCAGGCAGGATTAAGGCCATAAGGCCTTCTCTTCCATCCTACCAGATAGCACATATAAATACAAAAAAGAAATACAAACACTGAGAAAATTACACAAATTAAGCTAAAGCTCTATAGAGGGTCAACAGAGTTAAAAGTACATTATAGTGCTCTCATCGAGCTAATACAACAAAAAGAAAGAAAACAGAGATAGCAATGATGATATTGATAACTGACAATAATAATAATAATAATAATAATAATAATAATAATAATAATAAATACACTACATATTAATTTTCAATTTTACAACAGCATAGTTACAATATTTACTATATGTCATGGGTTAAGGTGAAGTTGCGCAACCTGACATGTGTTCAACAAGCAATTCCACGAACTAGAATGTGATTTTTTTAATTTAAATTTGAATTTTGATATTGTCCGACAGTCTCTGACGTGGTCAGGGAGAGAATTCCAGAGGCGTGGAATAGATATGCTGAAAGATGATGAGTAGAAGGATGTTCTGTGCAGAGGAATAGAGAGAAGGTACATGTCCCGTGTTCGAGGTAGTGAAAGGTAAACAAAACGAGATGCTAGGTAAGAGGGTGTGGAGGTGTGGATGATTTTAAATAGTAATAAGAGAGAGTTGAAGAATCATCTTTCTTTAAGTGGACTCCAAGACAACAATTCTAGTGACGGTGTTACATGATCGAATTTTCTAATGTTACAAACGAAACGAACGCAGATATTGTGAACACGCTGTAGTCTATGGGCAAGATCAGTATTTAGATTCGTGAATAAAGAATCGCAATAATCGAAGTGGGGCATCACTAAAGTTTGGATCAGGTTCTTTTTAAGGCTGAGAGGTAAAACATTGGTTATATTGTATAAACATTATTTTAGAAATTATATTTCACATGCTTTTATGCTGGTTGGTTATTTAACGACGTTGCATCGTCAGGATAGTGTTCTCAGAAGTAGGTGCTAGACTAAAATAAATTTCGAAAGCACTGCTGTAGTAAGCCATTTTCTGATGATGATGGTGATGATGATGAAGATTGCGGCAATAAGAACCTTTTATGGTGAAAGTCTATCTTATTTCTTGCAGGTGAACTAAAAATAAAAAAGACGCACTTCTTGTACACGTAGGAGTAAGGTTGAAGTTGCGTTTGGTATAGGCGCGCAGAGGCGTGTATACGTATTTGTGGACGCCCTGCAGCGCTCAATACCAATAAAGATGCCAGCCCAATAAGATGTATTCCCGTCTTTAATAGATATATCGTCTTGCTAGGTCAAGCACTACGTCGGCCGTATATTCACAGCACGAGGTATAGAAAACAATAGCTATATATTTTTGTGAAAGGGGGTTGAAGAAATGAGGGTTGTTTGTTTCTCTTTTGCCCTTCATTTTGAAGGGTTGGAGATATTCTTTAAGCCTGTCGTAAACTAAGGGATGAAGAGATTCTGGACAGAGGGTTGGGATTTTACTTTTCCAATTTCCATCCCCAGAAAATGGAGAAATGCTGGTCAGTCAATGCAGAATAAATTGTGAAAGGGTTGTAGCCTTGTAGTTCTGAACGGAATAGTCCTGATTTAATTCTGTGTAGCATCCGTTTGAATGGAGGCCAAACCGAAGGCTGCTCCAAAAAGATGAAGTTCTTAGAAAACTTTATGCGTATTTTGTACTACATTTTGATTGTTGTGATATTTCTGTTGGTTTCAGCATTAAATCTAGAATAATTCTTCATGTATCTTGAGTTCTATTGCTGGCAAGACCTTAGTTGAATAATTTCAGTGTATTTCCCTTTCCTGTATAAATTCACACGAAAAAATAACATCGACTCCTTTTTTTTAAATTTTATTCAGTGCTACGGTACGTATTGGGTTAATTTTGTTTCATTTATTAATTTTATTTATTTATTTAATATATTTATTTCTACTGGCAGAGTTAAGGCCATAAAGCCATCTCTACCACTCAACCAGTATTAGAACAATAACAACCATAAAAATGACGGAAATACGGGAACAATATACTTATTTACTTACTTACTTACTGACTTTTAAGGAACCCTGAGGTTCATTGCCGCCCTCACATAAGCCCGCCATTGGTCCCTATCCTGAGCAAGATTAATCCAATCTCTATCATCATATCCCGCCTCCCTCAAATCGATTTTAATATTATCTTCCCATCTACGTCTCGGCCTCCGTAAAGGTCTTTTTCCCTCCGGCCTCCCAACTAGCACTCTGCATGCATTTCTGGATTCGCCCATACGTGCTACATGCCCTGCCCATCTCAAACGTCTGGATTTAATGTTCCTAATTATGTCAGGTGAAGAATACAAACAGTTAATAATAATAATAATAATAATAATAATAATAATAATAATAATAATAATAATAATAGCAAAATGAAGACGAGTTTAGTTACATGTAATTCTAAGAATGAAACAATTACAGAAATGTGAATCGAAGTAATTGTTAAAATAATAAAGAAAATTATATATTAAAAATAAAAATCATATATTAGAAAAATTATATTTTAGGAAAGCTCACAGTCTAAGCAGTCTATTTGACAACCGGGTTTTGAAATTAGTAAATGTCTGACAGCCCCTTAAGGTATGAGGTAGGGAGTTCCAATGACGAGAAATTGAAACGGTGAATGATGAAGAGTAACGGGAAATGTTATGATGAGGTATACTCGATGTCCGAGTGATCTGAGATCGATTATTTAGGTTAAGATTGGAGCATAAGTGAATACACAAGCCGAGACGACAGATAACTTGGAGATGAGGTGCGCAGAATTTGAAATAGAAGAGAAAGACAGTGTAAAGTTTTGCGATCATTGTTTATGGGTAATGATGGAAAATTAATGGAACGATTTGAAATGCGGAAAGAAATCGACAAGTGCATAGCTTTAGTATGCTGCATATTATCTTCATGTAGGTAGAACTAAGTGTAGGTTCGATCACCTGTCGACAGGTTCATAGTATGGGGAATACAAGGACAACAAAAGGAATACGAGGAAAGCAAGGGGAAGACAAGGAGAACCAAGGCAGTAGACGGAGAACTAGAGGAATACAAGGAGGTCAAGATAAATACAAGGAGAAAAAGGGAAAGACAATGAAAACAAGGGGAATAGAAGGAAAGCGTGGAGATTACAAAGAAAACGGAGAATAACGGAGTGGAAGAGGAATACAAGAATTAGAAAAGGAATAAAACGAGAACAAGAGAAATACAACGAGAACAATGGCAATGCAAGGACAACGAAGGAAATACAAGGAGAACCAGTGTAATACAAGGAGATCAAGAGAAATACACAGATAAACACGAAACAATTAGAAAAGGGAAGAATGCAATGTGAAAAGGAGTGGATACAAGAACAAAGAAAGTAAAGAGACAACGAAGGAATAAAGCGGCAGTAGGGGAATGCAAGAAGAAAAAGGAGAATGCAAAGAAAAGAAGAAGAATATAAGGAGAAGAAGAGAAATACAAAGAGAACAAGGGAAATACAAGAACAAGCGGAATACAAGGAGAAATGTGGAAGACAAAGAGAACAAATGGAAGACAAGTAGAACTAGGGAAATACATGGAGAACACGGGAATATTAGTAGAAGAAGGGAAAGACAAAGAGAATAAGGGGAATACGAGGAAAATATGCAAATACAAAGAGAACGAGGGAAATACTAGTAGAATAAGGGAAATAAAATGATAAGGGTGAGACAAGAAGAATAAGGGACATACAAAGAAAACGAGGGAATACAAGTAGAAGAAGGGTAAGAACGAAAAGAAAGCGAATAAAAGGAGTACGATGTAAATATAAAAAAAAATATGGGTAATACAAGGAGAACGAGGGAGAGATAAGTAGAACAAGAGGAATACAAGGAGAATAAGGGGAATATAGGGAGAACAAGGAAATGGCAAGGGGAAAGAGGAGAAAACAAAAACAAAGAACAAGGAGAATATAAGGTTAACAATGGTAAAATCAGGGAGAACGAGGGGGAGGTATTGAGAACAAGGGTAAATTTTTACGTGACGGTCAATAACCAAGTTACCTTCACACCCTGTGAGGAGAAATACATAGTTCTACGTCACCTACCCCATAACTACTGTTCGCGAATCTTTAGAATGGCCTTCTGACGTCGGATAGAGAAAAATTAGCTGTTTAAAATACTGCAACATGATGTTCTGCAGCAATTCTAGCGTCCGAATTGCAATTAGTCTCTGATGAAAGCAATTAATTTGTACTCCCTATTACTGTATCATTTACATGACTGTTGTGATAATTACACGTTTCTGCCTTTTATTATGGTTTATTATATGGCCACGTTAATCACGTCTCCAACAAATACTGCGATTAAAATTGTTGCCAGAACATTCTCTTTATCCTAGAAACAACCTTTCTGATAAACGTATTGAATTGTGGGTTCTTTACTGGTCTAGTGATTGCTATTGAATCAGATGTTCGTGGGTTGAAACTCTTAGATCAGCAGGCAATATCATTGGATATTTCTTAATCTGCTTCCTTCTTAGCGATATCTCTGAAGGTCTCTTGACTAGATTCTAGAAGTTGAGGGGGGAGAAAATTGGTTGCTATATTTGGGTAATTACAAGAACAACTATGATAATTCTTGTGAAGCTAGGGAGGAGAAAGTTCTAAAACTTGACCTATTTATCCCGTTACAGGCTTTTGTTTTCCTACCGTGAGAAATTCCGCTCCCCCAACGTTGGCACATTTCTGCGAAACAGGAGCACGTGCTGCTGCCACGTCGCCAACAGCACACTAAGCAAGCGTGCGATGTAATGTTCTTTATTCCTTTTAATAGCTTAATTTTGAATATAGGGCTAGATTGAATGAAGTTTTAATCATTCTCACATGGTATTGACTGGTGTGCTTTTTGTCATTATTGCTCAGTGTTTCTTTTCGGTATTCCACAGGAAGGTTTTGATTACTTTTAAGAAGTCGTTAAAACCTGTAAAAAGTGAAATAACTTTTTAAGTGGTTTAGGAGGCACAATATTGGACTTAATGGTGTTGATTGTTAAAAGCTAACCCGGTGAATATATGCAATCTCATCACTGGTAATGCCATGAGAAGTTTTTATTTTCAGAGCAACGTGCAACCTCAGTTGCGAATACATTTATCTACAGTAATTTCACTAGAGATTTTATTTTATCTAGACAAAATTAAACTCGAATGGGATTTAATTAACTATCACACGATTATGAGTAAGTATATAATGATTAGAAGAAATAAAGTTACTCTAATACAATAAAATATTAATTAACTTACAAGAATACTAAACTATCTCGTCCACACCTGTGGAGTAACGGTCAGCGCGTCTGGCTGCGAAACCAGGTGGCCCGGGTTCGAATCCCGGTCGGGGCAAGTTACCTGGTTGAGGTTTTTTCCGGGGTTTTCCCTCAACCCAATACGAGCAAATGCTGGGTAACTTTCGGTGCTGGACCCCGGACTCATTTCACCGGCATTATCACCTTCATATCATTCAGACGCTAAATAACCTAGATGTTGATACAGCGTCGTAAAATAACCCAATAAAATAAAATAAAAAATAAACTGTCTTGAAAATGTATTATTGCACCATCTCATCATTACAAATATTCCGCTAGATTGCATTAGTATGTTATGATCAGTTCCTCTCTTGTTACCAGTTGTGCCAACTATATAGTCTTCATTGAACTCTATGGACGATTACTAGTCAACAAGGCTTTGTTGATTCACTTTCATTTATAGCCTCTCTACGTTTGTTGTCTATTAATTCAATTCAATTTATTAAGTCGTAAGCAGACGTCGTCATTTATTTATTTATTTATTTAATTTGTTCATTTATTTTATTTAATTATTTGATTTACTTATTTTATTTATTTATTTTATTTTATTATTTTATTTATTTATTTTATTTTATTATTTTATTTTATTATTTATTTACTTCATTTTATTATTTATTTACTTCATTTTATTATTTTATTTATTTATTTATTTATTTATTTATTTATTTATTTATTTATTTATTTATTTATTTATTTCTGCCCAAGTGCAAATCATTCACACAGCCTTCATTCTTTTTCGCCTTTTTCTTCGTCTCCGAAGCATTCCTTCCAGTGCATCCTTCAGTAGACAGTTTCTTCTTAGCTAATAGTGACCCAGCCAATTTATTTTTCTTTTCCTGATCAGTTACAGCACTATTCTTTCTTCATCCACCCTTTGTAGCACAACTTTATTAATCTATCTGTCCATTTCACATGCTCCATTCTTCTCCAAATCCACATTTCAATTCTTCCAGTCGTTTCTCTTCACTTCGTCCTAATGTCCATGCTTCTGACCCATACAATGACATACTCCACACAAAGCACTTCACTTATCTCTTCCTTAGTTATTTTCCAAATACATGGCCGCATATGCAAATATTAAATGTGTAACTAGCTACACTCATCAGGAACCGCATTTCACATGCTTTTATCATTTGTATCTGATTTTTTTGTTCATATCCTGTGTTCTGATCTATATAGTAGTGCTGGAAAGGTCATTGTCTTATAAAATTTTAGAAGTGTTTCCTTCCTAGTTCCCTTCAAACTTCGTTTTGTTGTTTCGCATAAAAGTTATACTTGTTTATTTTTTCAGTATCTTCATTATTTTTATAAGACACATTATATCTCAGATAATTAAAGCAGTTAACCTGCTTTTTCATTTATATGCAAATTATACTGGTAAAAAGAGTACAGCATTAAAAAAATCCGCCACTGCTCCTTCTAGTGCAGTAGTTGGGCTACGCCACTGAATATTACGTACATTTTATTGCGTATCAAATATCAGTATGCGAAGCTCAGTTGTTGCATTTCAGGTTTTTGTTTGTATACAGTCATGCAGAGTAATTGGTATTTTGAACGTGTACCTTTATTATAGACCACAGAGTTGATGCTCTCTTGCTGATAAGCTTCTGATCTCCGCCGTCGATCTCTTTTCCTCGCAGCTACTAATGATGTTCATTGGGGTTCTTCAAGGTCACGCTATTTTAATGTGGTCTACAACGAGTTGATGATGTTCCCGATGATACCAATCGTCATCTGGCGCCATTGTTAGAGCTGCGATTCCCGACAAGGAGTCGTAATGATGGAAAGTTTGCACTCCCTCTTCATTAGATGTAGTTTGTGCTTCGGAGAAATCTCCTGGCAACCATTAGACAAGCGAATACTGTTACAAGATTTGTATGTAGGCTACTCTCCTCTAACAGTCTATAAGCTGCTTGTCTATGCGCATGAGGTGAATATGTTAGGAGAAAATCCACAAACTGTTAGGAAAAACACGGGAATTGAAGCAAGTAAAGAGATTGGTTTGGAAGTGAATCCCGAAAAACAAAGTAGGCCTATATGATCATATCTCGTGACCAGAACATTGTACAAAATGGAAATATAAAAATTGGAAATTTATCCTTTGAAAAGGTGGAAAAATTAAAATATCTTGGAGCAGCAGTAACAAATATAAATGCCACTCGGGAGGAAATTAAACAAAGAATAAATATGAGAAATGCGTGTTATTATTCGGTTGAGAAGCTTTTGTCATCCAGCCTGCTTTCAAAAAAACTAAAGGTTAGAATTTATGAAATAGTTATATTACTGATTGTTCTGTATGGTTATGAAAGAGAGGTTGAGGGTGTTTGAGAATAAGGTGCGTAGGAAAATATGTGAGGCTAAGAGGGATGAATTTACAAGAGAATGGAGAAAGTTACAGAACGCAGAATTGGATACATGGTATTCTTCATCTGACATAATTAGGAACATTAAATCCAGACGTTTGAAATGGGCAGAGCATTTAGCACGTATGGGCGAATCCAGAAATGCATATAGAGTGTAGTTGGGAGGCTGGAGAGAAAAGGATCTTTGGGTAGGGCAAGACGTAGATGGGAAGATAATATTAAAATAGATTTAAAGGAGGTGGGATATGATTGTAGAGACTGGATTAATTTTGCTAAGGATAGGGACCGATGGGGGATTGTGTGAGGGCGGCAATGAACCTTCGGGTTCCTTAAAAGCCACAAGTAAGTAAGTAAAGATATGAAAATATTTAGGATGCTCGAACCTCAGAGAAATGTTGACAGTGGGTGAATTTTTTATGTAATACAATTTTATGTAAAACGTTATGATTGTTGTTTTCTGTTATAGGCCTAATAACTACTATTAAAAAAAGTTCTTTTTTCCCAACACATAAATTGAATACTTAAAAACAAAGTAAATATATGGGTATGAAATATTTAATAATTTCGTATGTCGATTTCCCTACTTTTTTGAACTGAGAAAGTAGGGATTTTCCCTACTGTTTTACGAAATAGTTTATGCTAGCGGAAATAACTTTTTCCTGTGTCTGCACAGTGCTCGTCCATACCGTACCTTCATGGTCAAGGCATCATGAGTGAACTAGTGTTACGTAATGAGCGCTGGTTTGAATCATAGGGAAGGAATTTTCTCATGAAATTTCGGCCGCGTATGGAACCGGTGTGCATCTAACACGAGTTTCACTATTTAGGAACGTTGATTACTTATACAATAATTTAAAACAAGTAATTAATGCCCATATACAGAAAGCAAATGCTAGTAAGCGTTATCCTATAGCTAGTCTATATTAAAGAGTAAATTAATTACAAAAAAAGCAAAATAACATACATACGAGTATAATACTTTTATTATGCCGCTTCTGGTCTATGCTTTTGAAACATTGACTCGCTCAAAAACATATGATAATAAATTGAAAATTTTTTAAAGAAAAATTTAGAGAAAAAATTCATGAATTTTGAAATGAACTTTATATTGTGCTCAGAATTAAAGCAATAAGACTGCCACGGATTGGATACGTGATAAGAGCTCCAGAAGAAAGACGAATAAAATAGTCGGATCGGATCGGTGTCGGGTAGAGTTCCCGGGTAGCTCAGTGGGAGAGCGTTGGTACGTTTAACCAAAGGTCCCGGGTTCGATACCCGGCCCCGGAACAATTTTTCCCTCGAAATTATTCAAATTAACTTTACAGGGAGTTATTCCTGAAAGCTTAATTTGCATAATACACGTCACTGTACGTAACAGAAAACCACAATTTAAAGTCACACAGAGTTAGTGTGCACTCAAATGTTGATTGCTTGACGGTTGTCAGCCCACTTTGAGGTCTGTGGATATAGAGGAGAAAAATTGGATCGGTGTCGGGTAGAGTTCCCGGGTAGCTCAGTGGGAGAGCGTTGGTACGTTTAACCAAAGGTCCCGAGTTCGATACCCGGCCCCGGAACAATTTTTCTCTAGAAATTATTCAATAAAATAGTTGTTCACAGAATCTTCTTTTGAGGAGACAGATCATTGGCAAGACCTAGGCTTGGATAATTGGATAATCTGGACAAAGACCTAACAACTTTAGAAATTTATAAGTGGAAAATTGAAATTGCTTGTCAGCACAGAATGCAGTGATACATTGTAAACTCAGCAACCAAGAGCTTTCGTAGCTTGTAGGGTTTAATAATAATAATAATAATAATAATAATAATAATAATAATAATAATAATAATAATATAATAATAACAATAGAATCCCGATTATCCGGCCTTCCGTGTTATCCGAATCGCTTTTTTTTTTAATTGCAGTAATGTACGCATATACAGTACTTACTTACTTACTTACTTACTTACTTACTTACTTACTGGCTTTTAAGGAACCCGGAGGTTCATTGCCGCCCTCACATAAGCCCGCCATTGGTCCCTATCCTGAGCAAGATTAATCCAGTCTCTACCATCATATCCCACCTCCCTCAAATCCATTTTAATATTATCCTTCCATCTACGCCTCGGCCTCCACAAAATCTTTTTCCCTCAGGCCTCCCAACTAACACTCTATATGCATTTCTGTATTCGTCCATACGTGCTACATGCCCTGCCCATCTCAAACGTCTGGATTTAATGTTCCTAATTTGGCAGCTGAAGAATACAGTGCGTGCAGTTCTGTGTTTCATAACTTTCTCCATTCTCCTGTAACTTCATCTCTCATAGCCCCAAATATTTTCCTAAGCGCCTTATTCTCAAACACCCTTAACCTATGTTCCTCTCTCAAAGTGAGAATCCAATTTTCACAACCATAAAGAACAACCGGTACTGAACAATAAAAAGTTTTTAAAGTAAATTACATTCTTTACTGTATTATGAATAAAATCTCGTTTATTATGTACATGAGAGTAACGTCTTTCTACATTACTGGGTCCGACCTTTGTCCCTTTAAGATTACAGGATCGAAAACCACATAGCGCTCTCACCATCCGTATTATTCAAATCTTTGCTTATCCGGATTGCCCTCAGCTCGTATAGTCCGGATAATTGGGATTCTACTGTACAAGAAATTATTATCGAGGGAATTTTGCTTAATGATGAATGTTCGTTTTTAACATTATTGGAATATGTCGTCCCGAAATCCCTTAATAATAATAATAATAATAATAATAATAATAATAATAATAATAATAATAATAATAATAATAATAATAATAATAATATAATAACAATAATAATAATAGCTATAATAATAATAATTTATTTTTTATACTGCAGAGTTAAGGCCATAAAGCCTTCTCTTACACTTTACCAGGTCACAAAGTATACAAGCAGTGAAAATTTAACAAAAAGTTAAAGAATAGAATACTAACATATTGCAAAACAAAATAATAGCATAATAAAATCGACACTAAACAACATGAAAATAATACCGTAATAGAAAGAAGAAAGTAAAATACAGATCTAAAGATTGGGATATGATAAAGCAACTCAGTTAGTACAAATAGTTCATAGGGAAAACGTAGGAATAATACAACAAAATGGAATATAATAAAATAATAATAAAAAAGAAGAAAAAATACGCTCTTTTATAAAAATTCTAATAATTCCTTTTGATTCACTTTTAAATTTAAAAACATGATGTGATAACCGATGATTCAGGAATAAATGTAGAATAGGTCAAACTATTGGAGGAAATCCAATGGCCTGCGACCTTGATGAGCAATCGTCATTTCTCTGAGCTTTTGTGTCGCATTTACCCCACTTCACCCTAGTCGTATTTATCGCATGAGGTTACGGATACAGGTGGAGCTGATAGCAGCTCTGATTTGCCATTACTTTTCTTGAGCAGAGCGATTCAGTAGCTGTGCCCCCGGTCACGTGTCAGATTGCATTGTCTGATTTCTCTTAATTCCAGGGCACGAACGCAGACAACCTGTCAGTAAATCGATTGCAGACCGCATTAATACAATCAGATTCTCAGCATGTAGCAACTGCACCCCGCCCTCTCTGTTGATCAATAACTTTTTATGAAAATTAACTAACCCGTATAAATACCATAAATGCTTTTTATAATGTATAATTATCAGGTTATTTCCAATCCGCCCCAATCTGATTTCAGACTTGACATGGGGTTCTTTTGTGAATATTAAATCAGTTTTCCTGAGGAACGCATCGGATGAAACGAAGAGGTGGTTTATTTTTTAGCACAGTTACACAATAAGACTTCTATAAGTAGATCGTGTTGAATGAATAGATTCTGGATGTACTATAAATTTATACAGTGTCCCGGAGCTAATAAAAGCATATTTCGATTTAAGGATGGGAGGTAGCCTACACCTTTCGATAGTATATTATATTTTAACATTTTTTCCTCTTAGAATTTACAGGCCTTTCATGAATAAAAATTAATTTCATTCATAGTTTTGTGCTCAAAGACAGGTATTTAACTGCAAACCCAGCATTCTCCAATATTTGCTATTTTCTGCCTTCCTTTCAGTCTCCGCATATGATTTACATATCTTAAAATCGTCTATCTACTGATATCTTCTTCTGCCCAAAAGTCTTCCCCCAGCATGTTAAATATACACTAGACTACTGGGTGTTCATTTCAAAGTATGTCATGACGTCACTGTTGTGAGTCAGCGATTTGAAGCGAGTTTCAGATTTTATGTCAGAGAAGTTGCCTATTAATCAAGGCGTTCAATCTGAACTTGAGAACGTGTACGGTATAACTTGAACGTCGTAGCAACAGATGGCGGTCTGTAAAGTCTGTGTGTTACCATAACCTCTTTCGAAGTGTGTTTTGCGCGGGCAAGTCGTACGCAGGATATTTGTTATCATCGGTTGCGTACGGCAACTTTCCACAATACAAATCAAATGCTCCGTGTCCAAGTTGACCGTCGAAGTTAATGTCAACAAATAGGCTACGTAAGTAATCGTCTTAACCTTCTCTCAATATCCCGACAGCAGTGGCGTATACTGGTTAAAGGGTTTGGGCTACCGCTGACCCTATTATTACACAAAATATATCTAACAATTACTTTAATTTTAATTACTATGGTAACACTAATAATACAAAATTATTACATTATGTTATATTATAAACTTTTTCTTTTGTAATTTCCTTGGGCTACCGCCGGTAGCTCCGGTAGCCCGCAAAATACGCCCCTGCCCGACAGTAAGAAAAAACTCACCTCAGTACGTGTTTCCAAACAGTTCACATTCCTGCCACTACATGTGTTACCGTACGTATCGCTAAGTACTCTTCTGAATGAACGCCGTACTTGCTAGGCAACTTCTCTGACACATAGGTAATACGCCTCAGCGGAAGTGTAGGAAGATTGAATTCTCTAGACTCATCGACTAGCCACATGACGGCATACAGCAAGCCATGACACATTTTGAATTGAACACACAGTGTAAGTAAATTGTGTTGAATGAATAGATTCTGGATGGACTATAATTTTATACAGTGTCCCGGCGCTAATAAAAACATATTTTGATTTAAGAATGGGAGATAGCCTACATCTGTCAATAATATAATTTTATTATATACGTATTTTAACATTTTTCCCCTTATAATTTACAGGCCTTTCATAAATAAAAATTCATATCATTCATAGGTCTGTGCCCAAGGATAGGTTTTTCACTGCAAACCCAGCATTCTCCAATATTTCCTATTTTCTACCTTCCTCTCAGTCTCTCCGCATTATCCATATATCTTAAAATCGTCCATCTTCTGATATCTTCTTCTGCCTCGAAGTCTTCCCTCGGCATGTTAAATATACACTACCGGTAGCCTATCTGTACACCACTAAGCAATTTTAATGTTTTTGAAAACCTAATAATTATTTATTTTTAATTATAAAAATTTATTTAGTATTTTGTTCAGCCGGACAGTACTTACTTGATAACTCAAAAAGTACTTAAGATATTATTTTAATTAACTTTTCCCACGTACAATTCTCCCATGTGAACAACATTGTCTAAAATCTTTGATGTAGATGTGTTCTTTATTAAAAGAAAGAATATTTATTTCATACTATTTTTTAATTGATTGCAACCACAGGTTGAATGTATTGTATAAGTTTAGGACATTTAATTGGATATATGGTAAGTCTGCCATAAATGTCTCTTGAAAATATGGGACACTTACTATCGAAATTTTGTTTATTTTTTGTAAGGAAATCGAAGTTAGGAGTTAACTGAAAAATGCATTAACCCTTTCCGCTCGAATGAGTCCATTTGAAATCACTAACATTTCTACAATCTCTGCCTCTTATGATTCGCCAGATGATTTTTATTCGGTATCCTCGGAAGTAGTTTCATACTTTAGTTTTATAAATTTGAACTTTCGGATTTTTTGACAGCAGATTAGATGGCAAAAGCTTCTCAACCGAATAATAACAGGCGTTTACCATATTTATTCTGCGTTTAATTTGTTACTGTTGCTCCAATATATTTGAATTTTTCTACCCCCTCAAAGGATAAATCTCCAATTTTTATATTTCCATTTCGTACAATATTCTGGTCACGAGACATAACCATATACTTTGCCTTTTCGGTATTTACTTCCAAACCTATCGCTTTACTTGCTTCAAGTAAAATTTCCGTGTTTTCCCTAATCGTTTATGGATTTTCTCCTAACATATTCACGTTATCCGCATAGACAAGCAGCTGATGTAACCCGTTCATTTCCAAACCCTCTCTGTTATCCTGGACTTTCCTAATGGCATATTCTCGAGCGAAGTTAAAAAGTAAAGGTGATAGTGCATCTCCTTGCTTTAGCCCGCAGTGAATTGGAAAAGAATCAGGTAGAAATTGGCCTATATGCACTCTGCTGTCGGTTCCGGACAATTGGCCACAGAAAATTGGCAATGGGGACAATTCGCCACAGATAGACAATTCGCCACAAATAGACAATTCGCCACAGATAGACAATTTGTTACAAATAGACAATTAGCCACAGATAGACAATTAGCCACACTGCGGTAGAAAGATAAATCCATGACTTCCAGAAGCTCTATATTGTGCTAATGGATACAGAGATTAATAATTGTAAATTCCACTAAGTATGTAAATTGCTATGTAGATGAAATTTGCCTTCAATTCCATTCTTATTTTCTCTAAGTCTCGTGTACATTTAGCCAAGATAAATTAATTTGTCAGAGCCTCTTTCTGATTTTGTGAAGCGAATTTCTTCCGCCATAGTTCCGAATTAGTTTACAACTTCTGGATTTGTCTTGTGTTACCATAGGAATATATTATAAATTGGTGCGAATTTGAGCATTAACTTCATATATTACAAGTTGTAGCGAATTTTGGTATATGGCCAATTGCCTTTCACACGAATTTTAATGTGTGGCTAATTGTCTTTGATACGAATTTCAATTATGTGGCGAATTGTCTTTGATACGAATTTCAATTATGTGGCGAATTGTCTTTGATACGAATTTCAATTATGTGGCGAATTGTCTTTGATACGAATTTCAATTATGTGGCGAGTTGTCTTTGATACGAATTTCAATTATGTGGCGAGTTGTCTTTGATACGAATTTCAATTATGTGGCGAATTGTGTTTGATACGAATTTCAATTATGTGGCGAATTGTCTTTGATACGAATTTCAATTATGTGGCGAATTGTCTTTGATACGAATTTCAATTATGTGGCGAATTGTCTTTGATACGAATTTCAATTATGTGGCGAATTGTCTTTGATACGAATTTCAATTATGTGGCGAGTTGCCTCTGTGGCTAATTTTCTGTGGCGAGTTGTCCCCAACCCCTCTGCTGTATGTTTCACTAAGACACACTTTAATTGATCGAACTAGTTTCTTGGGAATACCAAATTCAGTAAGAATATTATATAAAACTTTTCTCTTAACAGAGTCATATGCCTAAATTAATTTATAATTAAGATATATTCAAGAGGTAAATTTGGTGCAAAATAAATATCCTTTCAATTGTCTTGTGAACCAGGCGCTGCCCGAAGTGATTTTAGACAAATTCACGCAACAGGAGATCGGTCATTTTTGTGATTCAGTTACTCATCGTAGGAACTTGATTTCGGCTGACTCTTTGGTAACTGTCCATAAAAATGTAATTATAACAATACAATTATTTCAGAGAGTGCTTTTTGAGACATGTATTCTTAAAGATTTATCTGATTTACCAGAACGAGAATTGAACTGCGAACCGATTGGAGAACAGCAAATGTCTGCCTTACTGCTTCGTGGTGTTGATATTAAGATTAAATTAATGTATAAATACGGAATTAAATACAATACCTTTATCGTAACTCATGCGAGAGAATAAATTGGCAAAGTTTTAATTTCGAAATAACTTCTACCGTTGTTTATACTCGTTCCTATTTCCCAACAAAACACTTTTAAGAGTTTCCTATTGCAGGGAAATACTTGCTTCCACGGGAGAGTATTTATGGGGCTGTAAAACTGTTCTTAAAAGTACAACAATGGAGTCACTGTAGCTTGTGGTGGAGCTGGAGGAACTTTAGTGGTCTGCATTCGACAAAGCTGCTTTGTTTCCGTGTATAGAGGCCTGATATAATTCCGTATCTGAGAGTACTGAATGACGCATTTATTTCACCTAGGGATTTTGAACAAACTTCAACGTCCGTGTTATACACACTAATCGGAAAGAAAATATTTATCTTCTAAATGTTATTGTGAACATACAGGGCTTATATCTATAAAAAAAAGACTGGAGTTACTCACTAAAATGGATCCACTTAAAATATCGTAACAGGAATCATAGGAACGAACTTAACGTTCAGTGAGTCGGCTGATAAATTCTAGTATCTAAGAATCCGTGAGGCGTTCTTTTTACAATCGCATTATTACTCGTGATTGAGCGGAATCATTAAGAACGTCGTTTAAACCAGTGATTCCCAAACTTTCTGAAGTCACAATCCACTTTTTGACGAGATATTTGTTTGCCATCTCCTCTCCCCCAACTACCTAACCCCATTCGAAAAATGAAAATCCCTGTAAAATCGAAAACGATAATTTTACTAAAAATTAGTGGATACCACACAACTTCTAATGTACGATACCTGCAAGACGAGAAATCGGAATATACAGTTTTATTTATCAATTTTCTTTGGCTTCTTAGATTGGCCTTCCTTGCTGATGTGTATTCCTAACAATTAAACACTTCGAATAACAGCTTGCAAGGCCAAGTTGTTAACACAACAGCAACAGATGAAATCGACGGAGTTATAAGGAAACTTGATTTCTGATAGACCTCATTTTACAAACGAAATTTGATCCATTTCACTGTATTGAAAAACTCGTGGAAAATTTAGCTATGTACCGTATGATACGACAAATGCTGAAGGCATGCAAATAAGTTTGCACAATTTTAAACAGCAGCTTTTTGTGTACTTTGTTGTTTTTTTTTTTTTTTTGGAAGAAACTCAATACTATTACCACAGTCTAGTATATACAGTCGCGAAGCTGAATACGTAGTAAATATGCAAACATTAGATAGTTGCTCACCACTAGGATCGCTAATATCGCCTCATTACAAGCAATGAAAAATAGAACCGTCACAGTCTATTGTTTCTAGCACCCTCAAAACTCAAGCTTTCGTGACTGTATATACTAGACTGTGCTATTACGAAAGTCACAGATGCATACTGAGTCAGTTTTTAGACAGTTGCGTTCAACTGGCAGAAATTCGAAAAAGTATTGACTGACTGGAATATGAATCTACTGACGGAATGTTGACACTATACTTTTCACTGAGCGTAGACCATTTTTGGATCAAAAGAATGCAAGAATATCTCGAGCTAAGAAACTTTTATAAATTCTCGATAGCATTTGCAAACTCGTATTTATGCAAAATAAGTTTTATTTATTTATTTGTTTGTTTCTTTCTTTATTTCTTTATTACTTATTCATTTATTTATTTACTTATTTATTTATTTGTTCTTTGCTTGCTTGCTTTCTTATTTATTTATTTATTTACTTATTTAATTATTTATTTATTTATTTGCTTGCTTGCTTATTTATTTATTTATTTACTTAGTTATTTATTTACATATTTATTTATTTATTTATTTACTTATTTATTTATTTAGTTATTTATGAACTTATTTATTTATTTATTTATTTATCTATTTATCTATTTATGTATTTATTCTGGTTAACAGACCTCTACCATACCACCTGAATACAAATAGACATCCTACAAAAAAAAAGAACACATGCGAAGAGAAAAAGTAAATAAGAAAACAGAAATGAAATTGGAAATAGAAGAGAGATAAATATAAAAAATACAAAAAGATGGAAGGAAAAAATACAAGTACAAAGTTAAAATCATAATAGGCACAATAATCTATTAACGCAATATATTGACTGCCTAATAATATAGGCTATTGATTGCCTAGTCAGAAGTCTATGATTGCCATCAAAAGAAAAGCGAAATATCTCCTTGAACTTGAAAATGGTTTCACTGTGTGTACCTAATACAGAATCCTGATTTGAGAATAAACTTTCTGAAAAGCAGGCATATTTATGGAATTAATAATGTTTTTACTTTACAACTACTGAAACATTAATTATTTCTATTTTTATGTTGAATATTCTTTATGTTTCTTAATACAAAATAAATTTATATTAA
Organism: Periplaneta americana; assembly: GCF_040183065.1. NCBI lineage: Eukaryota > Metazoa > Arthropoda > Insecta > Blattodea > Blattidae > Periplaneta > Periplaneta americana. The sequence continues at coordinate 46,729,979 of NC_091132.1, read as the reverse complement.
TATGGCGATTTTGTTTTATTTTCTAAATGGCATCGCGATTCTTCTCATCTCTTTACACGACCCCCAGAGGTTGGTGACCCACACTTTGGGAACCACTGGTTTAGACCATCGTGTAAAATCATTACAAAATAGTTTGCAGTCTTGAATATACTGCGAAACAAATGAACGCTTGACTGCTTCGATTAAGTTGAACAATCTTATAGCAGGCACACTCAGGTAGAGAGGCAATTTGTAAACGTAATTATAAAGAGTCGATATATTAATGAATTTGCGAGCCTCGCTCGTCTAGTAGGACTTAGCTAGCCATCCAGGGAGCAGTATAATACTATCTGATTCTGACACAACATGAAATTTCACTATATCCAATACAAGTGGGCGCTATTCTCTGTGGACTCGTGCTAATTGGCGGTTTACGATAGAGCATCCCCATACTATCTTACGTCCCCTTATTTGGTCCCGTAGACAGCTTGGGTTCTCAGTGGGGGGAGTCATTAACACCCTCCAGCTCGACTCCTTCCTCCATCCCTACATTTGTGATGTCTCTTTATTCCCTGTGGTCCAGGGCCGCCGCTGCCATTAAAATGCCTCCCTTAGCGTTTCATAGTTTGACAGCTGCAAAACATCAGCTAAAAACTCCATCTTAATCACGACGGAACTGTCGTGGCTATAATTTAATGCAGCACTCTCATGGCAATGGCAGTCAGAGACATCTGTTGCGAGCGAGCGTGAGAGGACTGTTTCTATTTCGGAGCAGCCGAAAACAGCATTGAAAAAAGATATATTTATAATAATAATAATAATAATAATAATAATAATAATAATAATAATAATAATGATTTATTTTAGCTGGCAGAGTTAAGGCCGTAAGGCCTTCTCTTCCACTCAACCAGCAAAAAGTGTATATACATATGCATGAACTTACAAAGAATTCAACAATTTGATTTAGATTAGAGTTACATGTATACAAGAGTTATTTACGAATTAAACAACAAAATACTATGAACTATTAATTAAACAATGAAATAAACTGTGTAGCAGAATTAAACTAAAATACATAGAATGTTAATATATTTCAAATAATATTATATAATAGAAAGAGATTATTATGAGACAATTAAAATACAGCACAATCAGGATGATGTCTAAAGAAAAAAGTAACAATGTAGTCAGTGATATTTTAAATCAGTATGATTGGAGTGAAGTGCTAATAAGGTTATCTTTTAAGCTGTTCTTAAAGGTGTTTGTTGTTTTGCAGCCCCTAATACTTTGTGACAAGGAATTCCATTGACGAGAGGTGGATATTGTAAAAGATGATGAATAACAAGATGTTCTATGAAGAGGTATACTTAGCGTGCCACAGATAAGTGATCTGGTATTTACGTCGTGGTTAGAGTATAGATAAGAGAAACGAGACGAAAGGTAATTTGGTGTTGAAGTGTGCAGAATTCGAAAGAGTAAAGACAAAGAGTGTAAAGTTCTACGTTCTTTAAGTCGGAGCCACGAGAGACTTGCGAAGGACGGTGATATGTGATCATATCGTCGGATGTTGCACACGTATCTGACGCACATATTCTGAGCTCGCTGTAACTTGACTGACAGTTCAGAACTTAGGTCACTTAACAAAACGTTACCGTTACACAGTATGTAGGCCTAGTAGGAATTTCAGTTTATTGACAGTTTAACCTGTACTCATTCATGGTTGTAAACACTTATATGACCAATACCTTCTTATAGCAGTCTTATAAAGTTCTGGCAACGGTAAATACAGTAAATAAACAGTGTCAGCAACATGACATAATTTGTGGTAAGTTTTGTATGTTTTCTCCTACCGCTATCGCTAGAGAACGTCACCTGCTCGCACCCAAACTTACGTTGATCTTTTGTCTGTCGATCGCCGTTTATCTAATTTTTTAATATACAGTAGAACCTCGATTATCCGTCACCCTATTAACAGATTGGGGGATTATCCGACTCTCTCTCTTTCGCTATTTATTTTTTTGCTGCAAAAAATACTAAATACTGTACAATATGTTAACACGTATTTTTTCTACGGAAGGTTATTACCAGTCTTTACCGTTACACAGTATGTAGTAGGAATGCTACCGTTACCGGCAGTAGAAACACTTTTGGGAGGAGGTTTTTTTCACAACTTGTAAAATAGTCACTATCAGCTTTGAAAGAAATGACCCTAAGAACTTTCACACAACTGCAAACCTATGCATCATTTAGTAATTCTGTGCAAAATGTCCAAAGAAAACGTGTTGAGCTGTTTGGGAAAGGAAAAACTGTGGCTCATAGCGCATCAAAATACAAGATTGGCATTAGAAATATGAGTAATTTAATAGAATAAAACAAAGTAGTACGTATTATTGTATTTCATTGTTTTCATTATTTATAACCAGCATAACATTGTATACTGTGTTGTATGAAGACACCAATAGTTGCAGTATGGTAGAAATTTCAAATTATGAATCCAAGTATTATATGCTTAATTTACGAAAATATTTTATAGTACGGATTATCCGATTTTTCGATTAACATTCAGTCCACCCCCTTCACTACAACGGATAATAGAGGTTCTACTGTATCGTGTAATTTAGAAATTGTAGGCGCGACAGAACATGACTGAAACTTTGTCGGTCGACTTTCTGAGATGACACTCTAGTAACCACAGTCTAGTATATACAGTCATGAAGCGCACTATGTAATAAATATACATCCATAGATAGTTGCTAACCACTAGGATCGCTACTATCGCCTCATTACAGACAATGCGAAATAGTACCTGCACAGTCTATTGTCCCTAGCAACCTCAACAACTCAAGCTTCGTGACTGTATATACTAGACTGTGCTAGTACTGCTCCGAACTTACAGACGCATTCACGTCAAAAAGGGATTGTATTCCTGCTATTACATGAAATACAATGAACCGTTCTCCCCTACGGGTAGTTACTAAATTATTTACCCTAGAGGCTGTTTGAATTTGGAGTTTTCGCAACCAAAGGTAGGAATAATTCTTCGTACTTTTTGTGTCCACTATGATTTTATCTTTCTACTTTAATTTTTTTACTCCACTCTTTTTGCAATTTTGCATTTGTAATTTTACTTCTATTTCTTAATTACTTCTCTCTACATTTGCTTTTTTTGTATATGCCTATTTGTATTCTTGTGGTGTGGTAGAGAAGACTTGATGGCCTTAACTCCACCTTACTTACTTACAAATGGCTTTTAGAGAACCCGGAGGTTCATTTCCGCTCTCACATAAGCCCGCCATCGGTCCCTATCCTGAACAAGATTAATCCAGTCTCTACCATCATATCCCATCTCCCTCAAATTCATTTTAATATTATTCTCCCACCTACGTCTCGGCCTCCCCAAAGAGATATTTTTCCCTCCGGCCTCCCAACTAACACTCTATATGCGTTTCTGGATTCGTCCATATGTGCTACATGCCCTGCCCATCTCAAACGTCTGGATTTAACGTTCCTAATTATATCAGGTGAAGAATACAATGCGTGCAGTTCTGCTTTGTGTAACTTTTTCCATTCTCCTGTAACTTCATTCCTCTTAGCCCCAAATATTTTTCTAAGAACCTTACTCTCAAACATCCTTAATCTCTGTTCCTCTCTCAAAGTGAGAGTCCCAGTTTCACAACCATACAGAACTCCCAGTAATATAACTGTTTCATAAATTCTAACTTTCAGATTTTTTTAGAGTAGACTGGATGACAAAAGCTTCTCAGCCGAATAATAATATGCATTTCCCATATTTATTCTGTATTTAATTTCTTCCCGAGTGCCATTTATATTTGTTACTGTTGCTCCCAGATATTTGAATTTTTCCACCTTTTATGTATTTTGGGTCCCTATCACCACAATATGGGGACCACCGGCCTCAGCTCGCCAAATATCATCTCACTATCATCAATTTCATCGACGCTAAATAACCTCGTACTTGATACAGTGTCGTTAAATAACCAAGTAAAAAAAAAAAGAACCATGACATGGCGCGTCCTCAGGTTGCTGATAGAGGAGACGGCCTCCTGATATGGAGGATAGCTGCGAATATAATGGATAGGCAGTTGTAGATAGCCGATAAGGGGTAGTCTTCCAGTTTAGGGGTTGGGCGGAGGACTAACAACTCATCACCATAAAAAACAGCTTGTTAGAAATCCCAACATAAGCCTTAACTCTACCAGATTAAATAAATAAATAAGTAAAGAAATAAATTAGTAAATTAATTAATTTTTTAATTAATATATAAATAAAACATAGGGATCTGTAACGTACTGCGCTGCTCTTTCGATGTAACTTAAGTCTATTTCTTAGTATTAATTAGTAGTATTTATTTAACCTGGTAGAGATAAGGCCGTGAGGCCTTCTCTGCCCCTCTACCAGGAGATTCCAACTATAATATGAAGAATAAAATTACAATTAGTATTAAATTTACAATTACAATAAAGATCAAAGTACTAAAAGAGTACCTGACTAATGAAACCTAGATAATTTACCATAGAAGAACAAAGAATATTTTATATTTACTGAATTACAAATTAAACCTAGAATAACAAAATTGTATAGTGATGAAATTACCGGATATTGAAATATTTTGTGATAGATTAGAGAAACCATGTCTAAACGAGTTCAATTATTGACCAAGTGCCTAGTAAGTTAGCGTTTGAATTCAATTTTATTTCGATAGTCCCTAATGCTAGCAGGTAGCGAATTCCAGAGTCTTGGCAGGGCTATTGTGAAAGAGGATGAGTATGAGGAGATGCGATGGGATGGTATTGTTAGTATTGTTTCATGACGAGAACGTGTGTTCAGATTATGGTGGGAAGAAAGGTAAGTGAAGCGAGACAATAGGTACGAAGGAATAGAAGAGTTCAAGTTTTCGAAGAGAAAGAGAAGTGAATGGTGTTACGCAAGAAACAAAATTTAACAAAATCGTTAGGATAAATTTCGAGTTTATGGTCATTTTATGTTGTGATTTCAAGTAAAAATGCATTATCCTTTTATTAAAGTTACTAGGCTATAGCTATAATATGTATAGCTCAACTGATGAATTGTTTATGATTATAAATTGAATTAATCTACTTGATATTAATTGCACAAATTTGTATAGCTTAATGAAAGTATGCTGACTTTGTATTGTTTATATTTGTATAGTCTTGGCCGATGAATTGTATATGCTTTAAATTAAATAGTAATCTATATAGCTCTACTGATAAATTGTTTGTGTTTGTAATTTGAAGTAGTTTGCATGATATGTATTATCAATTTCTGTATATCACAACTGGTTGAATTGTTTATGCCTTAAATTTAATTAACTTGTTTTGTATTATACATATAGCTCAACTTATGAATGATCGTTTGCGTTTGGTAAATTTAATAATCTGATTGGCTATGTATTGTATACTTTTAGTAGAGCCATCGATGTAGCTCAGTCGGCAGACTCGCTGGGCTGCTGTTCCGGAGCTGCGTTCGGGCTTGGGTTGGATCCCCCTTTGGTCTTTGGTTTCTTCCGAGGTTTTCCCCAGCCGTGGGACTGAAGCCGGATGGTCTATGGCGAGTCCTTGGCATCAACCCCTTTGATTTGATTACCTGGTTGGGTTTTTCCGAGGTTTCCCCCACCAAAAGGCAAATGCCGGGTAATATTTTGGCGAATCCTCGGACCTCATCTCATCTCACTACATTAGTATTTAGTAGTAGTATTTATTTATTTAACCTGGTAGAGATAAGGCCGTCAGGCCTTCTCTGCCCCTCTACCAGGAGATTCCAACTACAATATCAACAATAAAATTACAATTAGTATTAAATTTACATTTACAATTACAAATAATATTACAGTTAGTATTAAATTTACAATTACAATAAAATCAAAGTACAAAAAGATTACCTGAATAATTAAAACTAGATAATTTATCATAGAGAAACAAAGAATATTTTATATTTACTGAATTACAAATTAAATCTAGAATAACAAAATTGTATAGTGATGAAATTACTGAATATTGAAATATTTTGTGATAGATTAAAGAAACTATTTACAAGTAATCAATTACTGACCAAGTGCCTAGTAAGTTTTCGTTTGAATTCAATTTTATTTCGACAGTCCCTGATGCTAGCAGGTAGCGAATTCCAGAGTCTTGGCAGGGCTATTGTGAAAGAAGATGAGTATGAGGAGGTGCGATGGGATGGTATTGTTAGTATTGTTTCATGACGAGAGCGTGTGTTCAGATTATGGTGGGAAGAAAGGTAAGTGAAGCGAGACGACAGGTACGAAGGAATAGAAGAGTTCAAGATTTCGAAGAGAAAGAGAAGTGAATGTAAATTTCTTTTCTTATCTAGTTTAAGCCAACCTATTGCTTCCAGGGATGGGGTAATATGATCATATTTACGAACATTGCTTACAAAACGTACACACAAATTATGAGCACGTTGAAGTTTCATTTTGTTGTCGCTGGAGAGGTCAGTCAGTAAAATGTCCGCATAGTCGAAATAGGGAAATGCAAGTGTCTGCACAAGGGACTTTTTTAAGCAAGAGGGGAGATGAACATTTATCCTTTTTAGCACATGGATAATAGAATATACTTTTCTGCAGGTTTCTGTGATTTGCATGTCCCAGTTGAGATTATTATCCATGTGAATGCCAAGATTTTTTACTGAAGAACTGAAAGGGATATGCACTGTACTTACTTTAACAGGGGAAATGTCGAGGTGTTTTACAGCGTCGGTTTGCCGTTTGTGTCCTAATATAATTGCTTGTGTCTTTCCAGGATTGATTTTAAGACGGAGTTTCTTTGTCCATGTCACAATCGAGTCAATGTCTTCGTTCAATTTATCTATAGCGTCATTTACTCGGTCTAAGCGGGAAGAGATGTAGCATTGAAGGTCGTCAGCATACAAGTGATAGTTACAATGCCTTACAAGAGATGTAATATCATTAACATATATTGTGAACAACAATGGTCCGAGTACCGACCCCTGTGGTATACCTGATGTTATGTCAAGCCAGGAGGATCTTCGATTCCCGGATACAACACATTGTTGTCTTTCCCGTAAGTAGGATTCGAACCAACTCACAGCAGTCTCTGACAAATACATATTTCTCAATTTATGGGTGAGCAGGTCAAAATTTACAGAGTTGAAAGCTTTGCTAAGGTCAAGAAGTGTTAGTATTGTTACTTTATTAGAGTCGATTGCTTCACGAATGTCTTCGGTCACTTTAAGTAGAGCAGTGCTTGTGTTGTGTCCAGCTCTGAAACCTGACTGATACTCGTCGAATAGTTTGTGTTCGTTCATGTAGTTAGTAATTTGTCTGTGTACGATTCTTTCCAGTGCTTTTGAAATGGCTGGCAGGATACTGATTGGTCTATAGTCGTTCGGGTCGGTGGGAACTTTGACTTTTGGAAGAGGAAGAACGAAAGCTTGCTTCCATATTTTAGGGAAAGTTGAAGTGATTAAGGAACTATTGAATATATGTGCAATCGTAGGTATTACTATCTCTTGTATTTTCTGTATAAGTATTATGCTAATGTTGTCTGGCCCTTGGGCTTTTGTCTTGATGCGTCGGATGGCTTTCATTACGTCAATGGGAGTGACGTCGGTAAAATAGAATTTGTCTCGAGTTGGGGGAACTGAGTCAGGCAAAACTGTGTCTTGTTTCGTTGTATCGTTCAAGCTCGGGTCCTTTACAAAGTGTTCGTTCAAGCGGTCAAGTGGGATGGGAATGTCTGCTTGTTCACTAGCCCTTCCAAGTCCAATAACCTTCAGATTTTTCCATAATTCGGAAGGGGTTGTGTTGGGTTCTATAAGTTTGTAGGAGTATTTCAGTTTAGCGTTTCTTATTAGTTGAGTCGTTCTATTTCTTAGGTGTTTATAGGAGTTAAAATATTCGTCGTTTTTGTTGCGGGTGTATTTTCTATAAGCTAAGTCGCGTTCGGACATCAGGCTACGTATTTCAGTCGTCATCCAAGGGGCTGGGTTTCTTCTGGTACGTTTGGTCTTTAATGGTGCGTGTTTGTCATAAAGTTGAAGTATTAACGTATTGAATAAGTCTACTTTCTCGTCTACAGTTCGTAATGTCCAGATCATGTGCCATGGAAGTTGTGCAGCGTCTTCTTTCAGTGCAATATCATCTATTCTTTTAATATCCCTGTAAGTAATTACTTTGGGAGCCGATTTAGGACACTGCAGATTAAATGATAGATAAATGATATCATGCCCTGATAGTCCTGGTGCAGGCAACTGTCCATGCGTCAGTATTTTGTCGGCATTGTTAGTAATTATCAAGTCCAGTAATGTGTCTGTACCTTCCGTATGATGTGTGGGAGCTAGGGGTAGGATTACCATATCAAGGCACTGAAAGAATGATTGAAGTCTTTTAGTCGTACTAGAATGTGAGTCAAGTAAGTTTGAATTGAAGTCACCCATGATTATAACGTTCTCATATTGCGGCGTTACGTTTAGTAAGGCGGTTTCGAAATCATCTACGTCATATATATGTGGGGGTTTATATACGACACACACTAGACATTTTGTGAATAAGGTGCAAATTTCAATGAACATGAACTCGGGTTTGGCAGAGTACTGGCTTGGAGAATTATGAATAATTTTAGGTCGCAAATCGGATCTAATATAACCAGCCACCCCTCCGCCTCTCTTGCCCTCTCTGTCATTACGGCAAAGCGTATAGCCAGGAAGGTTTACGAGAGTGGAAGGAAGATTAGGATGTAACCAAGATTCGGAGATAAGAATAACGTGAATGTCTAAAGGTGAGAAGATAGAAGAAAATTCGTCAAAATGACACAACAGACTTTGTGCATTCACGTGAACAACATTAAGTGACAAAGGAGAGAAAGAAAGCGCAGCCTTGAGTATGTCTGCGGTACAGGGCAGTGGGCAGGTAGGGTTGCTATTGTTCGTGTTAATAGAGGACACCGGGCTCTGTACACTGACCTGAGGGACTGTCGGGTGAACATGCTGCTTTTGGTTCTCAATGGTACCAACCTAAATGCAGTTGAAGTTTTTAAACTATTTCCTAGCAATAATAACTTAAAATTACAGTGCTAAATGCTAAAGAAATACGAAGAAAAAAAGTTAATTATTAAATTAATAAAGTTAATATAGTAAAAGTTATAGTAAATAAGTTAATATAAGTATAACACTAGACTAAATCAATTAGAATAATACTAAATTAATTATAACACTAAATCAAAGGAAATACAGTAAATAAAATCAGAAATAATCTGTGAGTGCAGGCGAGTCGCATAACAGAACTAGTGAATGTCAGACGCACGAGAAATCTGCCTCTTGACCTCTCCAGTTTTGACAAAGATGTTGCCATCAATTGTCCAGACACTAGTGACGCCATATTTGTCAATACATTGTCTTAACAGTTTGTGCCTGGCTTGAGTCAAGTCTTCTCTAATCGTAATTGGTTTACCTTTAAGTTTCTTCTTGTTCAGGAAGACTTCCCTTCTTTTCCTGTAACTCACAAACTTAACGATCACCGGTCGTGGGCGTTCTCCTCTCCTCCCCACACGATGGCTCCTGTCGATGTCGTGCACCTCCAATTCCACACCGATTTGGGCTGCGACATCAACTGCTATCGCGTCAGTATCCTCACCTTCAGACTCTGGCACCTAGCACGGTTTAAATGTGGCCAGTTCAGCTGATGGTTTTCGTTTTCAGAAGATCTTGAGACCTCTGGTGGACATAACGGTAGCGGGACAGGTTTACATAGAGGGCTGCAGCTGTCGGAAATGATGCACAGGATATAGGTCAGTCAGTCAGTCAGTCAGTCAGTCAGTCAGTCAGTCAGTCAGTCAGTCAGTCAGTCAGTCAGTCAGTCAGTCAGTCAGTCAGTCAGTCCAGTCAGTCATTTATTTTATTCCATAGATCTTACATCTCGCCCCCCCCCCCAAAAAAAATATAAAAAATTGCACAAAATTGTAAAAATTGTAGAAAATTACTAAATTGTAAAACTATAAAAATTTTTAAAAATTGTAATTGTAATATGTTGACTTGTTGCACATCTTAAAGCTTCATTGCTCATGTAAGATCTATGGAATAAAATAAATGACTGACTGGACTGACTGACTGACTGACTGACTGACTGACTGACTGACTGACTGACTGACTGACTGACCTATATCCTGTGCATCATTTCCGACAGCTGCAGCCCTCTATGTAAACCTGTCCCGCTACCGTCATGTCCACCAGAGGTCTCAAGATCTTCTGAAAACGAAAACATCAGCTGGACGGGCCACATTTAAACCGTGCTAATTGTCTGTGTATCTGAGAATTGGGATCGTTTATAAGGGGGCGGCACAGGAAAGGGACGTGTCCCTGTTTGGAGGAGCTACGCATCCTACACGTCTCTTAAGTGGCGTTGAGATGGGTGGGGTGAGACGACTTGATTGGCATGTGTCGCGACAAAATTACACAGGATTAGTGACTACAGGAAGCAACTAGCCGCTGTTAAACACAGACACTAATAGAGTTGTGCCCTGATTAATTATCCGGACTCTTAAACCCCACGTAATGTAAGTGATGGTTAATGGGCGACGCAGGGAAATGTAACTCATTAACTGGCAATACGCAATTTACAATGGAAATTGATTTTATGGTCTTGTGCGTCGGTATACGACTTGGCTATTACAACAATTGAAGCAATTGTGAAGTTTTGATTATCCTAACCATAGCCTGCAACAAGTACCAACTCGCTCGTTATTCAGAACTCTAAATTAACAAACCAAATCGCTCTCCATATTCGAGTCGTTAAGTTTTAAAGAACGGTTTTGCTCCATTTTTATTTCTCTTCAAGCTAACTAAAAAAGAGAAAATACGTGATGCTGCAAAAAAATTGTTCGGAGGTTTTCGCGGAAATATACCGGTAGCTTTTTGCTGAAAACAGATCTTTTAGCACAAGACACTCGAACTAAAAATCACGTATTTAAGCACTAAGGGCCGATTTCTCCAAAACTGAGTTGTCACACTTAGCTAATTCTTCATAAAATATAAGTCTCTTTTAAATCGTTCCACGTTTCACCTTATGAAGTGTCATTTCGCTAATGACGACTTATTATTGCAGTATAGCCAATAGAACACATTTCGAGGAAGAATGCAGCAGTTTTCATGTTTTTATACCATAGATCAGCGTTTTTCAAACTTTTTTGAAGTGGGGACCACTTTTTAAAGTCAGAACAGTTCCGTGGACCACCTTACTGTTGTTCCCTTCGGAAGCAAATTTATCATTTTCGTAGCATATTTTAATATCAGTATCTCTCCCTCTATATGAGGAGGCCTTTGCCCTTAACGGGATATTTTTAGGCTAATCATTTCATTTCACACTTATATTTTAAAATTGAATTAATATTCGATACTTTGATCTTCTGTTATGAATTCGGGTGGTCCCTGGCTGGGTTAAAGGCGCGGCGCCAGATGTGCAGGGAAAATATTTCGAGAGATACCACGTATATAGTGCTTTAAATCCCTCTTTTGTTGCTGAGAGTAGAGTGGGAAGTCGATAGACGGGTAGGGTAATAAATTTAATAAAATGTCAGTACTGGAAGAAAAAGTGAAATTCGATTGCCATGTGTCATTTCCAAACTCTGAGATTTTAAGCTATCGTGTGATACACAATTCGTTTTAATTTTATTTTTTCTTCTGTCTTTTTTGATGGACCACAAGAGCAGACCACAAGTGGTCCGTGGACCATAGTTTCAGAAACGCTGCCGTAGATGATCATGCAGAACCGGTGTCGATTTCAAGAGACCTTGAAAAAATTACGATCAGAAAAAGATACGAGTATTGTTATTCATTAAATATGAGTGCAAAAAGCGGGAAGAGGATATGGGGACCAATTTTAGGGCGATAAAATACTGTTTAAATTGGTGGTAAAAAAATAACAGTATAAAATAAGAAAACAGATGCGAGAAACAGCATGATTTCTAGAAAATAAATAAAAATTTACTAATCGATGTGCTTTACAACCAGTAGATAGCATTTTAGTGAATAATTATCATAGCATATCGTGTTTGAATTGTTGAGAATTAGTATGTCGCTGTATAGCTATGGCAAAGCCTTTTGGTCCGTAACAAATCAGCAAAACATTAGTTTCCAGTGAGATGTGATTTTCGGATACAAAAGTAAGGTTAATGAGCGTATCGAAAACTTTACATTCTGCAGCAGTTATGTACGGCAATTAATTTTGCAACTGTAATTAGTGACATGAAACTTCAGAATTGTATATAAATAATTAATACACCTGAATGTTAAAATGTAGGCTGTACCAGAACATGGAAAATGTATTCACTCTTCTGTTGGATCTTCTCCAGGATTTCATGACCTGAAATTTTATCCAGGCGAAAACGGAGAGTAAATTCTTTGTCGTCAAATTCAGTAAAGAAGTAATTTCGTTTTCTAATACATTTTTGTTTTTTATTTTTCACGGAAAAGTCATAATTATCACTCCGTGCTATCAACCACATATTCATTGTTATAGTTTCACCGCCATTTTTCATAGACTTATATTCGCTAAGTGGTCAAAATCGAGTCCATAAATCTAATTCTTGCTCAAAGCGCTAATCTATCCTTAAAAATGTGTAGTGGAATGCTACTTTGACTAAGCCTTACTTAAACCAAGCTTTAATGAAGACATACATTTAAGTATGGATTTTTTTAGTTGGTTATTTAACGACGCTGTATCAACTACTAGGTTATTTAGCGTCGATGAGATTGGTGATAGTGAGATGATATTTGGCGAGATGAGGCCGAGGATTCGCCATAGATTACCTTGCATTCACATTACGGTTGGGGAAAACCTCGATAAAAATCCAACCAGGTAATCAGCCCAAGCGGGGATCGAACCCCCGCCCCAACGCAACTTCAGACCGGCAGGCAGCGCCTTAACCGACCGAGCCACGCCGGTGGCTAGTACGGGTGGTGAAATCGGCCGTAAATGTTATAGTATTTTATAGCACTTCAATGTTACCAACGTTGTTCTCATGCCTAATCTGACGATACAAATTACTAGGAGATATTTTGCATCCACTTTATTTTTAAAGAGCCTCTGAAGTTAAGAGAATAATCATCTCATCTTCTCTGAAATACCTCTGATTGAGGTTCTGGCTGATATGTACAGTGGTGGCAAAAAAACCTGGACCGACCCTTGTAGCTAATTTCAGAGCCTTGTTCACTCCAGAGCACGATAGACTGGTAACTAAGACTTCCGTGGTTCGAATCCTGCCTGGGAAGGAAACTTTTTTTTGTACCTTATTCAAATTTATTCCCAGTACTTTTCGATTGCAGCGATATTTTACTACTTAATTAACTTATTATTCCCAGAACATGAATTTTACCAGCCTATTTCGTAATGGCTTTCGAAATGGGCTATGTCAGCAGTCGAAACTACAACAATTTCAATAGATTACTCGCTATCTTGTGAATGCGGGCGTGGCATGCGCAGTGGCTCATTTCGGGGACTCTGATTATTCCGTCGGTCCGGTTTTTTTGCCATTATATCTATGATCAAGGAGTACATCTCACTTGACGATATGTGTCAGAGGAAGAACAATTGTTTGTATGCGTCTGAAGTTTGACTAGTGTAATATGTATGCAATGTAGGGGGAAAGGAACCAGCCATCCTACCCCGTTATCTCCTGACCTAGTTGTCTCATAACTGGTGCTTTCTTGATATCACTTGTGAGGTTCAGACCTGTCTTCGGGCAGTTGACTAAACAAACAAAAATGCTGGCGAAATGAGTCCAGGGTCCAGGGCCGAAAGTTACCCAGCATTTGCTCTCAATGAGTTTAGAAAAAAACCTCGGAAAAACCTCAACCAGGTAACTTGTCACAACCAGAATTTGAACCCGGGTCCGCTAGTTTCACAATCAGGCAGGCTAACCCTTACTCCACAGCGGTGTACTTGTTCCATTTTAGTCTAGGAATATTATAGAACTTTGTTCCACTAAATACCGCCGGTTATAATAATTATTATTACATTATCATCTCTGAAATTGGCTAGAACCTCTACTTCCTTCAAATATCAGTCTTCTATTAGACATGGGGAGTTAGACCGTACGGTATGTTAATTTGTATAACCAGTAATTTGTTCTTCATATGTGTCTCTGCGTGACGTGGAAGTTAAGCACAAATATAATTGCTTGGCGAGCAATTACATGTTCCTAACTACATATCTACCGTATAAACTCTTTGTATGCAGCCCACACCGATCCACGCCTTTTATGTTAACTAGTTAGTGAGTGGGGGCTGCAGGCAATCGGCAGCTCTTAACGTATGCTGTTAAAGAGCAACTCCTGCCGTAGTTTCGGCCCATGTCGACGTTCCAAGTAAAAGAGGTTCATGTGCATCCTATGATCGAACACTGGACAGTGCACAGAACTAAAGGCTGTGTGATGTATCTTGTCTTACTGTGAAAAGAGAGAGAAAGAGGTATGTCTTACTTCGTCTGTGTTGTTATGACGATGGGGAGAGTGGAGCGATGCCGTCCATCCATCCAGTGGCGGAAGGGACTAGTTGATACATTCTGTAGCGCAAAATAAAATGACAAAATATCTCTCTTCGTACTGTGTACTTCCGTCACTGAGCTTGTCTTTCAAGAAACTGAGTTCCGGCAGCCTGTACAATCCTGAAAATTTACAACTCTCCTATAATCTCCACTCTCATTGGAAGAGACTTGGTTTTATTGCTACTGAGACAAGATAAACCTTCGCGATCTATACTTTATCTTCAGCATCAAGCTTGTGTTCCAGTCCGTAATTAATTAAACAGTGCCATAAACTCATAAATGACATTTTCTTCTTATATTTTATGTTGTACAGTCAGGGTTGGCCGCTTAAATTACGTGATATATATTTTACTTCAATTACACGTAATTTATGTCGCGTAGAATACAAATTTTTACACAATTTTTCTAAGCGGCGCAATAATAGTTATTAATGCAATAAGTGGGTAATCTTGATGATTATCCACGAGTTGGATACAACACTTTATGGCATCTTAGCATTATAAATTTTAGAAAATAAAATATAAAAGAAATTCGGGATCCATAGCTGACAAAGTCTTCATATGTTCTGTTAAAGACCCCTGGCGAACTTATTTTTTATGGTCCTCGTAATTGCGGTCGAGTGGCCAAAATTTATATAAGCACTTCTTTTGACATTATTAACATGGTGAAAGAAAAAAAATAACATTTTTATCTACCTCTATCAGAATGTTTGCTTGTCAGAGTGACCATCGGTTTTTTTTTTTTCAATTGTGTGCAGAGTTAAAATTTTGAAAATAAAAATTAATCGAAGCTTTGTTATGATCCATGATATGAAAAGCATATAAAAATATATTTTGTTTTCATTTTTTGGCCTACTGTGCTGCAAAGGGTTAAAAAGCTTCATGGATTGATATGGAATTATGTTACGAAAATAGAGAACATTGTAAAATTCCTTAGCAGAACGAAAAGTTACATTTACACATTTCTGCACATTTGAAGGACAAAACTAAAATTATTTCGTACATTATTATTATCATAATACACTACCTTCTTAAACTGACTGAGCATATTGAGAATTAAATCAGTGGTTTTCTCAAAACACGCTATGTAATGTTTCATACAAAACAATTTGTATCACGAAAGGGAAGCAAAAACGAGCAAAGTTGTATTAAACCTTTTGTTTGAAATATCTCAAAGAATAATCCCCTGAAATTAATGATATTAACTTACTTATCGTTCAGCCTGTATGTACAATAATTTCAACCAGTTGAACGCAACTGCCTACAAACGGATTCAGTATCCATCTG
The DNA here is from genome assembly GCF_040183065.1 of Periplaneta americana. Classification (NCBI taxonomy): domain Eukaryota; kingdom Metazoa; phylum Arthropoda; class Insecta; order Blattodea; family Blattidae; genus Periplaneta; species Periplaneta americana. The sequence continues at coordinate 46,714,157 of NC_091132.1, read as the reverse complement.
TGATTGCCGTAATTTTTCTGAGGAATTCCGGTGAACAGTCAAAAAGATGTTGTTTAAAATTGTGTAAACTTAATTGCATATCCGAAATAACTCAGTATTTGTCATATTGTAGTACGTAGCTACATTTGCCAGGAGTTGTTTAATACACTGTAATAAATCAAATTTATTTTTGTCAAGTGTTGTCTAACACAGAGGGTTTGGAATTGAACGGGTTACATCAGCTGCTTGTCTATGCGGATGACGTGAATATGTTAGGAGAAAATCCACAAACGATTAGAGAAAACACGGGAATTTTACTGGAAGCAAGGTTTGGAAGTAAATCCCGAAAAGACAAAGTATATGATTATATCTGGTGACGAGAATATTGTACGAAATGGAAATATAAAAATAGGAAATTTATATTTTGAAGAGGTGGAGGAGTTAAATATCTTGGAGCAACAGTAACAAATACAAATGGTACTGGGAGGAAATGAAACACAGAATAAATATGGGAAATGCCTGTTATTATTCGGTTGAGAAGCTTTTATCATCCAGTCTGCTGTCAAAAAATCTGAAAGTTAGAATTTATAAAACAGTTATATTACCGGTTGTTCTTTATGGTTGTGAAACTTGGACTCTCACTTTGAGAGAGGAACATAGGTTAAGGGTGTTTTAGAATAAGGTGCTTAGGAAAATATTTGAGGCTAAGAGGGATGAAGTTACAGGAGAATGGAGAAAGTTACACAACACAGAACTGCACGCATTGTATTCTTCACCTGACATAATTAGGAACATTAAATCCCGACGTTTGAGATGGGCAGGGCATGTAGCACATATGAGCGAATCCAGAAATGCATATAGAGTGTTAGTTGGGAGGCCGGAGGGAAAAAGACCTTCGGGGAGGCCGAGACGTAGATGGGAGGATAATATTAAAATGGATTTGAGGGAGGTGGGATATGATGATAGAGACTGGATTAATCTTGCTCAGGATAGGGACCAATGGCGGGCTTATGTGAGGGCGGCAATGAACCTCCGGGTTCCTTAAAAGCCAGTAAGTAAGTAAGTAAGTTGTCTACCAGAAATCAAGTTTGTTTATAAATCCGTTGAGTAAGAGTAACATCATTAATCGGTTTATATTGAACTTTTACCGCAGAGCTACGGTAATAGCGACGGTAATAGTTTGTTAGAAATTATATTTACTTTCCTATTTTGGTCGTTCTTTGGGTGATATCCGCTGTCTTTGAGTGAAATTATCGTTGTTTTCGATTTTACAGGGATTTGTATTTTAAGAATGGGGTTAAGTACCTGTACTGTGGAGTACGACAGGGAGTGGGGATCGCAAAAAAAGTCTAGCCCGTAAGTAAGTCTCACCTTCAAAAAAATGTTGGAAACCACTGCTCTAGACATAGAGCATAATAATAATAGAAGGCGATGTAGGCACAGACATCGGAAATGGTTTCGTAGAGCAAGTTCGTTTACTTGCGCTCGTAAACCCATGTTTATGACAGAACAAATAAAGAACAAGAAAATACGATCAACAATTAAGCAAGTCTTTATTGCGATCTCTGAGGGTTGTTTACTTTGTAGTACATGTTACTATGACGATAAGTTATAATTTAGTAATTACGACCTGGCGATATGAAGACCCCATGGCGCTCGAATTTGCTTGGGTGTTTTTTTTTTCTTCTGTGTATAATACGCTTGTCTAAAAAGTTGCATATCCTGCAATGTCTGCTTGTACAAATGTAAATAATTATAATGTTGCTTGGCAACTGATTGCCTCATCGTCTACCCTCACAGCATCTCTTTCTATCACTAATTTCGATTCGATTCGTTGTTTTAGAACTTGGTGTGAATGCCGCGTTCTATGCATTCACTTTACGACAGATATTCATTCGTGATTTTTCCTTCCCATTTCTTTCTACTTTCTTTCTTTCTTTCTTTCTTTCATTCTTTCTTTCTTTCTTTCTTTCTTTCTTTCTTTCTTTCATTCATTCAACTTTTGATCTCTCCCATCTTTCCGTTTTCATTCTTTACTTTCTTCTCTATTTCTTTCAGTGTTTCTTTTTTGTTTTCTGCGCTTTTAATATTCGTTTTATTTACCCTTTTTCTTCTATTTTGTTTTTCTTTATTTGGTCCTCTCTGTTTTTCTTTCTTTCTTTCTTTCTTTCTTTCGTCATTATTTTTTTTGCTTTGGTCCTCTGATTTTCTTTCTTTCTTTCGTCATTATTTTTTTTTGCTTTCGTCCTCTCTGTTTTTCTTTCTTTCTTTCGTCCTTATTATTTTTTTGTTTTGGTCCACTCTGTTTTTCTTTCTTTCTTTCGTCCTTATTATTTTTTTTGCTTTGGTCCTCTCTGTTTTTCTTTCTTTCTTTCTTTCTTTCTTTCGTCCTTATTATATTTTTTGCTTTGGTCCTCTCTGTTTTTCTTTCTTTCTTTCGTCATTATTTTTTTTGCTTTGGTCCTCTCTGTTTTTCTTTCTTTCTTTCGTCCATATTATTTTTTTTTGCTTTGGTCCTTTCTGTTTTTCTTTAATTGGCCCTTTCCGCTCTTCTTTCTTTGGCCACTTTTCTTTCCTTTCTTTGCTCCTTTCTGTTTATATTTCATTGATTCTTTTAGCTTTTCTTTCTTTGATCTTTTCTACTATTTACTTTGGCTCTTTGTTTTTTATCTTTTCTGCTTTTTCCTTTAGTATTTTTTTTTTCCTTTAGTCATTTCTCAGTTCCTTTCTTTGTTCCTTTCTGCTTTGTTTCTTTAGTTCTTCCTTTTTTCTTTTTTCTTTCTTTAGTCCTGTTTGTTTCTTGCCTTTTCCGGTTTACTTTCTTTGTTCCTTTCTCTTTTTATCTCTGCTCATTTCTGTTTTTCTTCTTTTCATTATTTCTGTTGTTTTTAGTTTGTCTTTTCTGTCTTCATTTCGACCTTCCTGTTTTTCTTTCTCTAACACATTTCGTCTTTCCTTGACTCCTTTCTGTTTTTCTTTCTTTGGTCCTAGTTTTTTTTCTTTAGTGCTTTCTATTTTCCTTTCTTTAGTTCTTTGTGTGTTTTTCCTTCGCTCCTTTTGTTATTTCTTTATTTGGTCCTTTATGTATTTTTTCTCTTTCTGTCTTTTGGCTTTCTGTGTTTGTTTCCTTGTTCGTTTCTGTTTCTCACTCATTGGTTCTTTCTATTTCTTTTCTTTCACTTGTTTTCTTTCTTTCTTCGTTTCTGTTTTTCTCTTTGTTCATTTTTTGTTTTTTTTTTCTTTGTTCCTGGTTGTTGTTTTATTATTTGGTCGTTCCTGCGTTTTCTTTCTTTCCTTTTTTCTGTTTATTTCTTTCATCTTTCTGTTTATTCCTTTTTTGATTTCTTCTGTTTTTCTTTCTCTTCTTTTTTCTGTTTTTTTTTTTGTTTACTCCTTTCTGTTTTGTTTCTTTTCTCTTTGTTAGTGTTCTTTCGTAGTAGAGACTTTACTTTTTCTCTTTTCAATTCTTCGGTGTTTTCTGTTTTTCCTTCTTTTCATTTTCTGTTTTCTACTACTTTCTTTATTTACTTCTTATTTTCTTTCGTTATACAGTCGGGTCGAAGTGGCATCAATCGACCCGGCTGTATAACCGAAACATTCCTCCACCTATACACAGCTTTGGTTAGATCCCTATGCATGCATCCCTCCATTTTCCTCACACAAACCCCTCCAACGACCCAATCGAAATTTGAAGCCCGCGAAAGAAAAATTCTCCGCCAAATCTTCCACCTGCACAGGTGCACCAGAAACAACACAGTTTACACTACGACAAAAACAAAGCCACTCTTCACACACCTAAACAACATAAACAGTAAATACACACACTCGGCAGTAAATCGCGTATATACACAACACACCTTCGCAAATCCACCGAACACAAACAACAGAACAACACTGGAGAAACTCCTCTACAACTACCACCAGCCCCAACCACAAAACTAAAACACACAAACAAAACCGCAAACACGTGTTGGAAATATGAATACTGTCTGAGAGGACACACGACAGCAACAGAGAGGCAGATCAATAAAATAACTCTACCCCATGAAAGTCTCCATAACCATTCAGACGCTTCTGGCACCGGAAGGGGAAACTTAAAAAAAATGTATGTATGCATGTATGTATGTATGTATGTATGTACAGTGTTCTGCCAAAGAGCAGGTCTTTAACTGCAAACCCAGCATTTCCCATTCTTCCCAATTTCTTGGTTTCCTCTTAATCTCCCATATAATACCTTAATGCTGTCGATCAACTGATATCTTTTACCCCGAACTCTTGACCCGTTCACCATTCCTTAAGCATCGCAAATTAACAAATTAGGCCTACACCAAAATAATAAAAAAAAAATAATAAAATAAAAAATAAAATAAAATAAATAAATAAATAAACAATCACAGCACTCACACCCCTACTGGCACTTATACCAGAAATAGTGTCATATACAGTATGTAAATATATATTTATTATTATTTATGTACAATGGCTGGAGAGGGCGTCCTGCGCGTATAAGACCCTAAAACGGCCTCTGGCTCAAAGCCAGTAAAGTCAATAAACATCACAACAACATCTTTACTACATTATGTCTTCCTTTACTCTTTTGTTTGCTCTTCTCTATCTTTATTTTCTTTTCTTCTTTTCTTTTTCTATAATTTTGATTTTTCTCTTTTCTTTTCCTTTTATATTTGTAACATTTTTTCTTCATTGTCCCGTTTACTAACCTCTGTGTCCCAGTAACGTCCTGAAGTCTCGTGAAAGGGCAACTTTACCTTCGTTTATTGCATATTGAACCCAAGATCAGTAGATCGCCTGGGTCTATGTTCTTTACACGCTGAGTACTGTATGATGCGAACATCTTCCAGGCAGCGCCAGGTTTACGACGCCTTCTGCTGTACTCTTGAGCACAAATTTCTTATTTATGTTACGCCAAGCATTCTTCCAAGCCTGCATGGAATATTTAAGACACTTCAGAGCGCCCTCTATTGTGCCCCTTGTCTTCAGCATTGTTCGGAAATTCCGTACGTAATGATATTCCAGAGACGGCATTTAGAATTATTTATTGGCTGCTGCCATATTTGGCTGTCGATTGCAGGGTCGTCTTTCCACGCTGAAGACCGGGTTCATGTCTCGAATAATTCAGTTTCAATTTGTCTTGGAAAAGAGTATATTCTGGACACTTAGTAGAGTTTTCCACCTGTTTCGTATGCTTTGCCTCATCTTACAGGCTACCGTAGGTGGGCAGACAAAATGTTCACGAATCATAAAAACTGATCTGCTGAGTTGATTGGTACCCACGATAAGTAACTAAGATCATTTCATTTCAGTTGGCAATAATTAAACACTCTAGAGACGATTTTTTAACTTTTTTTGTCTTGTACCATTTTCTCAGAAACTACTTGTCAGACTTTAACAAAATTTCAATAAGCATTGTTTATTAGTAGTTTGACTTAGTACGAGTAGGAGAAAGGTTTTTTTGTCATGAAGCCTTATTTTTTTTTTTAAATTAAGACTTCATGACAAAAAACCTTTCACCTACTCGTACTATGTCAAACTACTAATGAACAATGTGTATTGAAATTTTGTTAAAGTCAGGCAAATAATTTCTGAGAAAATGGTACCAGACAAAAATAAAATTTAAAAAAATTGTCTCTAGAGTGTTGCGATAGAAACTCTAAAAAATTATAAGTCTCCAGGTATCGATCAAATTCCAGCAGAATTAACACAAGAGGGTGGAAGGGCAATATCTAACGAAATTTATAAGCTTGTACGTGCTATTTGGGAAAAGGAAATTGTACCAGAACAATGGAAGGAGTCTATAATCGTACCTATCTTTAAGAAGGGGGACAAGACTAACTGTAGTAACTTTCGAGGAATATCACTTTCGTTGACGTCGTACAAAATTTTGTCCAATATTCTTTTGAGAAGATTAACTCCATATGTAGATGAAATTATTGGGGATCATCAGTGTGGTTTTAGGCGTAATAGATCAACTATTGACCAGATATTTTGTATTCGACAGATTTTGGAGAAAAAATGGGAGTATAAGGGTACAGTGCATCAGTTATTCATAGATTTCAAAAAGCCATATGACTCGGTTAAGAGAGAAGTTTTATATAATATTCTTATTGAATTTGGTATTCCCAAGAAACTAGTTCGGTTAATTAAAATGTGTCTCAGTGAAACGTACAGCAGAGTTCGTATAGGTCAGTTTCTGTCAGATGCGTTTCCAATTCGCTGTGGGCTAAAGCAAGGAGATGCACTATCACCTTTACTTCTCGTGACGAGAATATTGTACGAAATGGAAATATAAAAATTGGAAATTTATCTTTTGAAGAGGTGGAGAAGTTCAAATATCTTGGAGCAACAGTAACAAATATAAATGATACTCGGGAGGAAATTAAACACAGAATAAATATGGGAAATGCCTGTTATTATTCAGTTGAAAAGCTTTTATCATCCAGTCTGCTCTCAAAAACTCTGAAAGTTAGAATTTATAAAACAGTTATATTACCGGTTGTTCTTTATGGTTGTGAAACTTGGACTCTCACTTTGAGAGAGGAACATAGGTTAAGGGTGTTTGAGAATAAGGTGCTTAGGAAAATATTTGGGGCTAAAAGGGATGAAGTTACAGGAGAATGGAGAAAGTTACACAACACAGAACTGCACACATTGTATTCTTCACCTAACATAATTAGGAACATTAAATCCAGACGTTTGAGATGGGCAGGGCATGTAGCACGTATGGGCGAATCCAGAAATGCATATAGAGTGTTAGTTGGGAGGTCGGAGGGATAAAGACCTTTAGAGAGACCGAGACGTAGATGGGAAGGTAATATTAAAATGGATTTGAGGGAGGTGGGATATGATGATAGAGGATGGATTAATCTTGCTCAGGATAGGGACCGATGGCGGGCTTATGTGAGGGCGGCAATGAACCTCCGGGATCCTTAAAAGACAGTAAGTAAGTAAGAGTGTTTAATTATTGTCATCTGAAATGAAATGACCTTAATTATTGTTTCTAAATTATTAATTAACTTAATAAAAATTATAATTATGATAATTCATGAAATAGTAAATAATAATTAAGACATGTCAAAAAAACTTTCGTCTATAATGTAAAACTAATAAATAAACAATGTGAATAATATTTTCATTACATTCTGACGAACAATTTCTGAGAAAATGGTACCAAGCAAAAAAAAATTCAATTATTGCCACTCTATAGTTTTAACTATTGTAAGCTGCACGTAAGAAAATAGTCCCAGTTACGTATTGTGTGTGTCAATCAGCTTAAGGGGTTAGGTACAGCTTACAGCAGTAAAATTTTGGAAATATTAAACTATTTTTTTCCTGCATTGCTGTATATTGTACAATAATGGAAATTAGTATGTATAAAACACTGTCCTTCTACTATTTGAAAAAAAATATTTTTACGGTTTAAAAAAATTATTTACATTTTCTTTTTCAAAATTCAGTTCACTGTGGAGTGATGAAGCGTTTCCGACATAACTCAAAAACTATCCAACATTCTGTGATGAAATTTGTTGTGTGTATTTATGCATGTCATATCTACAATATGATAGAAGATCACTTCTCTACCTTTGATAGATTGTCTGATAAAAAATAAATTCATTTAAAAATGGTCAAATATCAGTATTTTCTTCTAACACAAAATAAAAAAAAAATATTATTTATTAAGGAATGTAGTTGAAAGAGCATGATATTGTAAACATGAGTTTCGGCAATAAAATAAAAAAGAGAGAGAACATGAAAAAGTTAACAAGTTTATGAGTTATGAGGGAAACGCTTCATCACCGCACAGTGAACTGCCACAATTGTGAATTAAAAAAAAATATATAAATATATTTTTTAAACCGTAAAAATATTTTTTTCATATAACAGAAGGACAGTGTTTTACACTTACCAATTTTCATTATTGTATAAGATACAGTAATGGAGAAAAATCTTTTGAATATTTTCAAAACCTTTATAGCTGTAAGCTGTACCTAAATTATTAACAGGATCTGTTTTATGATTGGCGAAAGTTTTATTCGTCTATCGACTATAGTTATAGAGAAAATTAAACTGCTTTATAGGTAATGTACAGCATACAGAACAGCTGATAAACTTTACCAGGTGTCTTTAAACAGGCTTAGGCTTAAAAGAAGTACTGTCATTCGTCATATAAGTAGTCATCAGTTTTTAAAAATTCACAGTTATTGTCTTTGTAATTGATACAGAAAACAGTTGCGAACCATTACAAGATGACAACTTCCACAGGACAAAATTTATTAACTTCGAACTTGCAACGATTAGTTCTTTATCGCCTGTGATCATGCCTCCCATTGACTCCGTGAATTAAAGTCGAGCTAAGGGCATTGTATTCCTGAGGAGAGGTCAATATCGTTTTCTATCTTTCCTCAAAGCAGAAATAAAAGTGTAGGCCTATTACAGATTTACGGCACATGAAAGGGAACCCTGAAACTGGCAAAATTAACATGCAGATATTTCTTGCTATTTGCCTAGCATTGGGGATGTCTTTGTAGAACCTCTTGTAAGATCGCAGAGGCCTCTGACTGACATGACAAAAACAAAGTAGAAACCGTAGATGCATTAAATGTTCAAAACAGAAGCCCAAGAAAACATAAATGGACTTCACTATTAGATGTATTATCTTTTGAATCTCGGAAAGTCATAGTTGGCGTCGACGCTAGAAACTTATTTTACTTCTCATTGAGATGAAACTATCAGATTTCATTTAGTATAAAAGACGAACATCATTTCAGAGACGATGAGATGATTGTCCTCTTTCTAACTTCAGAGGTTATTTAAAGATAAAGTGAATGAAAAATGTTTCCGAGTCGGGCAAGATAAAGAGAAACAAACGTGTGATGCTTTAGTGCGGATTGTTTTGCGTGTATGTTAAAACTGAAAACATCGACTACTCACTGCTCTGTGTTGATCCTCTTACTACGTTGAAGTAAATGAGTCTGAGAGTAATAGTGAGCGGATGTTTTTAATCTTAGGAGTGGGAAGCGTATGTTTTCATATTGATATATATATATATATTTTTTTTTTTTTAATTTCGTTTAATATTCACCATGCGCCATAACGTATAGTCATATTACATGCTTTATAGAATCTTGTTTATCACTTATGTGTTCATTGGTGTCCCATTGTTTTTTTGCATCACTGTTCCGTAATTTTGTTGATATTCATTACGTTATTCACTGTTAAATGTTCACTATCACTACTTTCAGTTAATGATACTAGTTCTATTTATACTGTTTACATATATACACTTTTAGTAATTGGATTTTCACTATCACTATCTTTCAGTTAATGAAACTAGTTCTATTTACATATATACACTTTTAGTAATTATAATTGTAGTGATTATAATATTATGCTATCAAACCTTATTGCAGTAAAAATAAAATAAAAAATAACTCATTGGACGAAATAAACTCAGGAGTCAGACAAGATGGTGGCCTCTCTCCTTTGCTTTTTAACGTTTATATGAATGCCATTGTGAAAGATTTTAGAGAAACAAAACACGGATGTATCACTATTAACAGAAATTTAAAATTAGATATAGTAACGTTTGCAGATGATCTTGTTTTATTAGCAACATCTGAAGATTATTTGCAATGGTCAGTACATAATTTAAATTTAATAGCTCAAAAATATTCAATAGAAATATCCATTAACAAAACAAAAATCATGGCCTTTTGTGGTAAATACCCAATACCAAGCAAAATTTGTTTCAATAACACAATTTTGGAAAGAGTTAATGAGTTTAATTATTTAGGATATAAACTTTCGTTTGTTGAAAATTTGGATTTATCAGAGAAAATAGTAAAATTCAACGAATCAATGGGCATCATTAATAGAGTTTTAAAACCTTCATTACTCATCTCGCAAGCTGTTAGTCTGCTTTCATATTGATAATGTAGTCATATTCATCCCTTCTAGGAATAGAAATCATTATCGGGTCTTCAGGCACTGAGATATTCTTTGACCACTGTACGAGATATTACTATGGCAACTACATAGTAACAGTCAAACAAAAATGACAGGGAAAACCAAAGTGATGTCAGAAAAAAATCAGCCCAGAGTGTCTTTGTCTGCTACTTATATTACGGGATTGTAGGATTAACTGGACATCGAACTCCGATCTTTTTTGCTAAGAAGACTTTAGTGCATAAATCTGACGGTTGTTTTGTTCACAATGACGCCTTGTAGTGTAGACATACTTGGTTAACTATTATGGTCTCTACCTTATTGTCGTTATCTGCTTTAAAATAGGTCCACGCGTATGTTTAATGAATTCAAATGCAACGGAAATGCTGGGCGTCAACTACGGAGCTTTGAAAAGGCTTGTCGCTGTCTGATATTTCTGCACAGGAACACTGGCGCTGGTTTGGAGAGTGATTCATGCAAATCCTTGACTTACCGAGAACGCCAAGACGGCTTGGGCTGTCATGAATTGAATGAAACTAATTCTGTCCCGTCTCACTGGACCGGACTTCGTTCCCAAGCTTTTTGAGATGGAGCGACTGTGGGGAGTATTTACAATACAAATAAAATGCCTCATTTTCAGGTTCCCATCATCATTATTATCGATACATCAGAATCTCTCTTACAAAAACTACACAAAAGGTTAGGGGAAAAAAACTGTAAGCAGAAATAATAAAATTATTCTCCATTTACTTATCTGTCATCATTAGGCTAATCCATTCATCGCCATCATCAAACATATAATTAATTAATCTATGCATTCATCAGTATCAATCATTCATTCATCGTCATCCACCAATCATCATCAATAATCTAACCTTAATCGCAAAAAAATTATTAATCCTTTAAATTGGCAAAACTTCATTTCTCACACTAGTTTATTAAACCGTGTCGGACTGTAAAGAAAACAACTATCGCAATGTCCATATTTTGTATGTTGTACAATATTACAGTATTGTGAAATTTTAATTTTCCTATCAATTTTTTTCTATTCTATTAAAATTATAGCATACTAGTGGCTTGTGCAGCAAATGCTACTGCAAACTAAGTTCGTTAGACGTTCAAATAAAAATTTTTCAGATTTATTTTCAATGAAGAATACTTGTCTTTTTGATAGTTATTTGCTTCCATAATAATGAAACATACTCCCTCTGAATGGATTTTTTTTAGGCCAAATACTTTTTCTTGAACCTATTCAACTTCAGTTTTTGAATTTCAACGCGGAAACGCAAGTATCAATGTCAGGACGATAGCAGTAGCTATTTCAGGTCATTGTGGATTGTAGGCAAAAGTTAAAAAATGTCAGGTTTGCTAAGCTTTCGAACAATAGCATTTTCGTATAGCTGCTGCATGTAGAACTTGAAATGTAGAGCGTAAAATCATTTTATCCTACTAAGAGATCTTGCTGAAATGATCTGGAGACTACAAAATTTTCTAAGCCTCTTATTTTATCAGTAAGTAATACCTTTTGATCCTTCCTTAGGAACTGTAATTTTTGCGCTCTCTCGAGCCAATACTGAAGACAATGACACATATCAATATCTACACTACACCGCCATTAAGTATATGAAAAATACCCAACCCCACTGGGTTAATAAGTATAAAAATATTTGATTTTTAATAACAATATTATTATCTTACTTAAGTTTTGTAGTTATATATAGCAGTCACTCAGTAAATTATAGAAATGAAGATCTAAATTAAGATATTCCCTACATTTACTTACATAACCTCAAAACGTTTCACTTTCATGTCATCAATATAGCATCAATATTATGTACAATTCATGAAAAATAGACGCATCATGATATTAACTATAATAATATTTAATTTCTAATGGTAATAATGTCATCAAACCACCTCAAGTTTCGTAGATTTGAATATCCAATACACAGCTATACTCAGAAAATTATACACTACAGAATCAGTTTTTAATAACAAATTGAACTGAGCTCTAAATATGTCGACAATCCTGCAGGTCATGACCTTCGTATAATAGCCTATTGTTTATTGTAATGTGTGTTTTGTTCTGAAATTCAATCAAGTCGGCCGTGATCCAACAAAATTAGTTCTCAAAACTGACAACAGATGGATTTTGGAAAATAGGAAAATTATGCAGGAAAAATTGACATTTAACTGAAAACTACTACTTTTCCGAAAAACTTTGGGTTCCAAGCTTCAAAATGAGGGGCCATTTATTAAAATCCGTTCAGCCGTTTTCCCGTAATTTCCATTACCAGTTAAATTATATATATAGATACTGTAGCCTATTAACTTGTTGTATCCTATAGGATACATTGCGATTTTAAGGGTTAAGACGAATTGAAACTGTACTATTTGAGACAGGAACCCGGTCTTCAGCGTCAGTCGTCTATCCATCATGATGACCATCAGTCATTCATCAGTCATTCATAGTTATCAATCAGTCATCCGTCCATCATCAGCAGTCATTCACTCATCCAGTATCAATTATTCATTCATCATAATTCATCAGTCATCTTTCCATCATGATGATCATCAATCATTAATTTTCTGCCCATGATCATCATCCTTCCGTCCACCATAATCAATCATTCATGCGTTTATTATCATAAACCATTCACCCGTTCATCACAATCAACCACTCGTCCGTCCATCACAATCAGTCAATCAATCATTCATTCATCCGTCCATCACAATCAGTCATTCATCCTTTCATAACAATCAATCATTCATCCGTCCATCACAGTCATTCATCCTTCCATAACAATCAATCATTCATCCGTCCATCACAGTCATTCATCCTTCAATAACAATCAATCATTCATCCGTTCATCACAGTCATTCATCCTTCCGTAACAATCAATCATTCATCCTTCCGTAACAATCAATCATTCATCCGTCCATCACAGTCATTCATCCTTCCATAACAATCAATCATTCATCCGTCCATCACAGTCATTCATCCTTGCATAACAATCAATCATTCATCCGTCCATCACAGTCATTCATCCTTCCATAACAATCAATCATTCATCCGTCCATCACAGTCATTCATCCTTCCATAACAATCAATCATTCATCCGTCCATCACAGTCATTCATCCTTCCATAACAATCAATCATTCATCCGTCCATCACAGCCATTCATCCTTCCGTAACAATCAATCATTCATCCGTCCATCACAGTCATTCATCCTTCCATAACAATCAATCATTCATCCGTCCATCACAGTCATTCATCCTTCCATAACAATCAATCATTCATCCGTCCATCACAGTCATTCATCCTTCCATAACAATCAATCATTCATCCGTCCATCACAATCATTCATCCTTTCATAACAATCAATCATTCATCCGTCCATCACAGTCATTCATCCTTCCGTAACAATCAATCATTCATCCGTCCATCACAGTCATTCATCCTTCCATAACAATCAATCATTCATCCGTCCATCACAGTCATTCATCCTTCCATAACAATCAATCATTCATCCGTCCATCACAGTCATTCATCCTTGCATAACAATCAATCATTCATCCGTCCATCACAATCATTCATTTATCTATCCATCCATCAATCATTAATCATACATCCGCCCATCATCATCAATCATTCGTTCATCCAACAAAATAATTCAATTGTCATTCATCTTACTATCATTATTAATCATTCATCCGTCCATCATAATCATATCCGTCCATCATCGTCAATCATTCGTTCATTCAAAAACAATTATTCATCCATCAACGTCAGTGATTACCTCTGATTGAGGTTCTGGCTGACATCTATCTGTCAGGCAGTACATCTCACTCACTTGGTATGTGTCAAAGGAAGAACAATTTATTGTTTTATACATCTGAAATCTTAGTAGTGTAATATATTACTAGTCAGTGATGTATGCAATGAAGGGGGGAAAGGTACTTGGCGGGGTGTTGTACTCGGTAGAGTATCCCATTAGCTCCTGGCTTAGTTGTCTCATGAGTGATGCCTTATTGGTGTCACGAGATTCAAACCTGTCTTCGAACAGTTGACGAAACAACAATCGTCAGTCATTCATCCAACATCGTCAATCATACACCTAACATCTTTAATCATACACCCATCATCAATCATACTTCCATCATACATTCATCATCAATCACACTTCCATCATACATTCATCATCAATCACACTTCCATCGTACATTCATCATCATTCATACTTCCATCATACATTCATCAATCATACTTCCATCATACATTCATCATCAATCACACTTCCATCATACATTCATCATCAATCACACTTCCATTATACATTCATCATCAATCATACTTCCATCATACATTCATCATCAATCATACTTTCATTATACATTCATCATCAATAATATTTCTATCATATATTCATCATCAATCATACTTCCATCATATATTCATCATCAACCATACTTCCATCATACATTCGTCATCAATCACACTTCCATCATACATTCATCATCAATCATACTTTCATTATACATTCATCATCAATCATATTTCTATAATATATTCATCATCAATCGTACTTCCATCATATATTCATCATCAATCATACTTTCATTATACATTCATCATCAATCATACTTCCATCATCAATCACACTTCCATCATACATTCATCTTCAATCATACTTTCATTATACATTCATCATCAATCATATTTCTATCATATATTCATCTTCAATCATACTTCCTTCATACATTCATCATCAATCATATTTCTATCATATATTCATCAATCATACTTCCATCATATATTCATCATCAATCATACTTCCATCATACATTCATTATCAATTACTTCCATTATACATTCATCGTCAATCATACTTCCATCATACATCCATCATCAATCACACTTCCATCATACATTCATCATCAATCATACTTCCATCATACATTCATCTTCAATCATACTTTCATTATACATTCATCATCAATCATATTTCTATCATATATTCATTATCAATCATACTTCCATCATACATTCACCATCAGTCATACTTCCATCATACATCGTAATTGTGTGAATACGTAAGTATTGTATTACCATTGATTTAAGCGTCATTAAAAATGCATTACATGAGAATAAGTTTTGTACATCGTGGCCGTTGTTTCTTTTTACGACACCGTTTATTTCAGTTATTATGACTTGAGCGATGCAGCGGGATGTAACCTCGAAGCGTAGCTCTCCATAGTTAATTGCTCACGAGAAATATCTTCGCCATTAGCCACTTAAGATTTCTCATAGAAACGGATAGCTGGACTTACTGCGTCGGACATGATGGAGTTGAGTGAATGATTACTGAATTAAATTCAGGCGGAGATCCTTGCTTATTAATTAGCGATATCCGGAATGGCTCGGACAGGCCTTAATGCAGCGGTACGCAGCCAATTCCGCCTCGTAATAACCGGCATATCATTTCCATAGCACGTACAAAACCCTGCAGACTATTTACTAAGGTAAACACAATATTTCTCAAAGATTACATCTATCATAGCCATCCATACAACTTTTTAAGAGGTATACTGTTTCGAAGGACGTTTTTCTTCTGAAAATGATAGGTTATAAGGCCGCGTATACTTTGTGGATGATGTAAGGTTTAAGTTATAAAGTTTTATGGTTTAGAGAGCTTGTCAGCCTTTCTCCCTCCCTTCATTGCTGCACGACTGGTTCAAGAGGAAAAAAGAAAATGGCAAGTCTGCAATAGAAAAAGAGGGACGATTTCCTAACTACATTAAATCAAAAGTTTTTTTTTTTGGTTAAGTTGTTTAAAAATTATCCCCATGCATGTAAAAGTTTCAAGGCCTCAGTAATGTTTATGTGTATGATCAAGCCGCCAATGGTACCAATGGGGCAGCAAACTTCAATTAGAAAGAATGTGGAAAATTTGCTTATAAGAAGATTCTCCTCTACCAGGAAGAATTATTGGACCATTCCCATCTTACTCTAGTGATGATTATGAAAGGAGATACTGCGATACTATGATACGATTGTCGTATTCTATACTCATGAATTGATATCTTACTATCGATACTTTATTTACGACAGATTTTAAGGGATTAATCACTGTATATTCAAAGTACAACGTCACAATTTGCGGTAAGAGCTACAGAGATGGCAGAAGGTTGTAATGCTTTTTAATGCCTATACGCTAACGACCAAGATAAGCCAATTTAAATTTAACGGCCACTCACCGGCAGAGATACAATACCAGAGATGATAATCCTTTTTGTTGAAAAGTTAAACCAGCCGGATATAGAATACGTCCTTCCTCGCTACGGTCACGAGGGCGCTGAAGTTGCCTATAAAATTAGCCATGCCGCGCGAACTCCCTCAGTAATATCTCAGCATCGAGAGCAGCTACAAACCTGTGTGACCATTCGTTTGATTTATAATCGCGTGTTCTACAATATTAATATGATAATAGACACTTGAGACACTTTCAGTGAACCGTAGTGATGTTTTTTGAGCTTGAACTAATTTCGGAATATTACTTTATATGAAGAGAAAATATATTGCGTGTCCTTCATTAATTACTTCTCTTATCATAGATCCTTACTCTGCATTTGTGAATTGAAACAAAAGTAAAACATTCAAACCAACATAACTGTAGTTTTATTCCCGGCACTGGGTGATTTATTCTCCGTGCTTTGCTGATTCATAACAAATTCTTTCCTTTTCACACGAACACTGAATATTTTTTACGGAATATGGGGATCTGACCCATCGTCCTAACACTAACCTGGAGGACCATGATAATATTTCGGAGTATCCTTTCCCTAGACCACAGATTATAATCAGTGGCGGCTTGTAATGAAATATTTTGTGTTCACAGTTTTGTGTTCCAAAACCGAACAGAATTCGAAATCATACTTTTAATAGGAAATGTCATTTATTACCGTTATTTTATTATTATTATTATTATTATTATTATTATTATTATTATTATTATTATTATTATACTAAGATTTTTCTAGGCACATAGGCGAATTGTTCATAAAGTCTAAATGTTGATTTAGTAAATATAATATTAGAAATTATTACCATGTACATTTATTTAACTAGCTAGCTAGCTAGTGAGTACAAATTAAAATTATAAAACAATAATGTTTGTAGCCACTACTAGTTATGATTCCAGTGTTTCACTATCAAAAAAACCGCAGTTATAATCTCTACTTTACAATTTGACGAAGTTTTAGAACACTACGGCGGTTGTATTATTAATTATGCCATCATTTTTAAAAGGCTGAAATGCATAAAAACTTTTAAACTCACATGTAGAATAAATCATATTCTTACACATTGAAGAAGTGGATTCGAAAGTGTCCTACGTTCTTCGAGCTTATAGTACGTTTATTTAACAGACTCTCCTAAGTCTTGACTTAATGTCTGTAGGGTAAGTTGCCTAATTCCGTGATACTTTTTTTTTCACTGAATGTCACGGGATTGAGTATCTTGCTAGGAAGTTCACTGATGTCTCAAAAGTAGGTAAAAAATGCACTCTTTCGAGAAATATGTCTGGCGCTATAATCGAACGGCAAAGCTTTGACTGACATTCAATTTAAAAAAATTATAACGGAATTAGGCAACTTTACCCTATATGTTTTTTCAAACGCATCCAAAGGCGTCAAATTTATTTTATCAGTTTTTGTAAATTTTCTCACAACTTGTCATTTGGACTCAGGCCAGTTTGGAATTCACCTCTTCATTTGTGAATGTAAAGTATAAATATTTACTTGAAATTTGTGCCATGTAACTTGTAATAAAATAAAATTTAGAACCCCAACATGCCTCTCTCGAGTAAAATAGGGTTACATGTACCATTGGAGTATCAATAAATAAATATTACAAATAGTAATGCTACTATTACTAATACTACTATTACTGCTGCTACAACTACTATTGCTACTACTACTACTAGTGCTACTATTATTACTGCTACTACTATCACTACTATTGCTGCTGCTACTATTACTACACTACTACTGCTGCTGTTACCAGTACTGCTACTGCTATTACTGCCACTACTACCACTGCTACTATTACTGCTCCTACTGTACTAGTACCATTACTACTGCTATTACTGCTACTATTACTACTACTATACTACTGCCACTACTGCTATTACTACTATATATAATAATAATCCGTGGCGCTACAGCCCATGAAGGGCCCAAACAATTAACCGGCTACTGACCTCACGTCCACATGCCGAAACAGAGGTGGACGAGCATCCAATCAAAATGGAGATATCGTATGGTTAGCGCGATGATTCCCCCAGCCGTTATAGCTGGCTTTCGTAATCGGATTTCACTACCTATCGTAGCTCCCCAAGTGCATCACGATGCTTAATGGGCACCGGTCCCATACACTGGCCGAAATTTCTTAAGAAAATTTCTTCCCCCATGAGGGCTCGAACCAGCGCGCATTTCGTAACGCGAGTCCTAGGCAGGATGTCTTAGGCCACGGCGCGGGACATTACCACAGTCTAGTATATATAGTCACGAAGCTCAATATGTAATAAATATGCATCCATAGATAGTTGCTAACCACTAGGATCGCTACTATCGCCTCATTACAGACAATGTGAAATAGTACCTGCACAGTCTATTGTTCCTAGCAAGCTCACAACTCAAGCTTCGTGACTGTATATACTAGACTGTGACATTACTATTACTATAGCAGATACAATTTGTTTGTTGTGGATACAATATGGGTGTCTGATTTTAGTAGTAGTATTAGTAGCAGTAGCAGTAGTAGTAGTAGTAGTAGTAGTAGTAGTAGTAGTAGTAGTAGTAGTAGTAGTAGTAGTAGTAGTAGTAGTAGTAGTAGTAGTAGTAGTAGGTTTATTTTCGGTTAAACTTGTCTTTTTAGAATGAAGGTGAAGAATTTATTAACCACGTACTACTACTATTACTGCGGTTACTACTACTATATTACTACCACTATTGTTACCACTTACTGTTACTACTAGACTTTGGATGACGGCATAAAGTCACCGTGTAAGAGAATACAGTACAATGGAATCGAAATTCGTTTCGCTAGGCACAGGCACAGTGAAGGAAACAAGACTTTCTAAAAATAGTAATTGAAATTGTTTAGGCAAGCGCAGCTCTCCAGTGAAAGATCCAATCAGCGCGCACACTTGTTGTGCAATAACTTTGTGAATGAGCTCTCCACATTGTTACACGTAGCAGCGACATGAAGTTCATGCACTCGTCCCTCGAGTAGCGCAATTGAGTGGGCAGTTCGTGCCCAGATGCTCTTGTTTTGCACTGCCCAGCTGGCAACATGACGAGAACTCGAGCGTGCATTATCTTAGGACGATGTGTTAGCATAAGTCACATATTCTAGAGAACTTCCGAGTTACTAGTAACTGTTTACTTCCTATCTGAAACTTTCGTAATTTACGGTACTGTAATTGGACGAACACCAGCACTGATCATCGTCAACGATCTAGCGTTGTACAGTATTTGTTTTGGAGATCATCGTTCATAGCGATTGGTTTAGTGTTGCCAACTAGATTCTTAAAAATCCTCTGTGAAGCAGTGCAGAAACCGCTAAATTGCCATATTGTAAATGTAAAGTGAAATTCGCTTTAAGTGCTAAAAAAACCGCTAAATTCCAATATCAGCAATACGAATTTGATAAATTTGATCTGCTAAACTAACACAAAAAAAAACGCCAGATCTAGCAGGAAAACCGCTGAATTGGCAACAATGCTTATACCTAAGTATTGTAATGCTATATTTAGTGATTTTCATAGAATTACGCGTGTTTGCATTCCTTATTTAAAAAAAAACAGTTGTGGGCATGGCTTCTGTCTGTCTGTCTGTCCACCCAACCGTGTGTATTCTCATTTTATCAAGCAAAATTTTGTATCCACGGATGATAAATTCCTTGCATATAATTAGGGACCGTATTTTTTTGGTAATAGCGATACGCTCGAAATTTTTTACAATTACTTTCTTTGTTACGTTTACCATTCTAAGTACCTAAATCAAACATGGACATTACGACGAAGTGAAGAGAAGCGAATAGAAGCATTTGAAATGTGGATATGGAGAGGGATGGAGCGTATGAAATGGACAGAGTAAAAACGAAGCTGTGTTGGAAAGAGTAGATGAAGAAAGAATGATGCTAAAACTGATCAGAAAGGGGAAAAGAAATTGACTGTGTCACTGGTTGAGAAGAAACTGCCTACTGAAGGATACAATGGAAAGAATGGTGAACGGGAGAAGAGTTTGAGGCAGAAGAAGATATGAGATGATAGACGACATTAAGATATATGGATCATATGCGGAGACAAAGAGGAAGGCAGAAAATAGGAAAGACTGGAGAATGCTGGGTTTGCAGTGAAAGGCCTGCCCTTGAGCAGAACACTATGAATGAATGAAAAAAATTTACCTAAACCTTCTTATGGAAGAAAAAAGAAAAAAACTTGCGAAATAACTAGAAATTAGAATCATTATGTGAAATAATGCAATAACCACGAAATATGCACCAACATTTTATTCAATATTGTTAAAAATATTGCTGTATTTTTAGTGAACATTCTGTATACTCACTTTTACTATCTCTATGGTTGTCGAAAAAATATCAATTTCTGTAGTTCACTGTAATATACGACATTCTTCAATCTTCGCTGCAGTGAGTTACGCACCGAAGGCTATATTTTTATACGAAGAGGTTTTGGGAGACTATTTGAGGACTACAATGAATTTTATTGAGTGTGAATTGTTTGCAGGCAATATAGTTTCCTACATTTAATGTAGACAGTGAAAGGGGTTTTTCTGCATACACGAAAATATTCACTGACTGTTGCACAAATATGCGTGTGGACCATGCTTAGTTTTCTGTATATTTTCGCGATTCTGATACGTGATACGTGTAAAAACATTATATTAAACGTAACAGTAGGCCTCCACTTCATTGACAGCTTATTTCACAAAATACTCATCGAAATAGTGGTAGGTTTAACACCGAAATCATCCATATTATTTCAACAAAAAATACGATCATTACATACGAGGGTTGAGGCATAAGTCATGGTAACTTTTTTTTTGTGTGCGAAAGCGGACGCGGTTCGAAATTTTGAGATAGGCAAATGAAAAAGCAGAATATGTGCTCTAGTAGGGTAAGGTAGGGATCGAACATCATGCTACTCGTGATCATTACGGTAGTTCGAATAGCATTACAGCACACAGTCATCCTAAAAACCCATCGCGTCACGTTCATTGTGCACGGCGGTCGACACACAACTGTATTACACATTACTCGTACATTGCTCTCTGTGCGATAATCATATCACACTGCGATCCCCGTAGTGACACGAGTACATATTATTGGAAGTATGGATGCATGGCACGGCGGTGGACTCACAACTGAATTCATCACATTGTTCTCTGTGCGATAACTATACATCATACTGGTATCTACTGATGAGACTACATACTATGGATGTCATTCGACGTACCTACAACATATTATGACATCCCGTGATACCAACGATTGACTTCGAAAAAAAAATAGTTGCCATGACTTAAGTACCAACCCTCGTGTAACTTATACAGGGTGTCTCAGAAATAAACAGACAAAATTTTCTCTTATGTTCCTTAATTTAAAGAAACACAGAAGTAAAATGTTTCATCCTTCGAATTTAAATACCCTATTGGAAATTTGTTTACTTATTAGTACCTGTCATCGAACTGTTAAAATAACTTACTGTGGAATTCGAGAACAGCTCTCCATACACTGTGTAATCACTTTAAGTTAGGTTGAGTTTATATTATTTTACCTATTAAAAAGTGAAAATGATTTGAGCGGAAGGAAACAAACCATCGGGAATATCTTTCATACAAAATAACATATAACTTGTCTAACTTTTATTATTGGGGACTGAGCTTTAACAAATTCATACAGTGATAAATTGAAAATTATTTAAAATAGGACAGTAGAGTTTTGGCTGGCATATTTCTTTACTCTCTGGCTACTAACACAATAATTAATTTGTGGGTTTATTTTTTAGATATTCTTTATAGTGGAGAATTATCTGTGCACAAAGTATTCGGTTAACACCGCGCTATTACAATAGACCCAGTGACAGGATGAGCGTGTACACTTCGTGAAAGATGTTGAAGTTGAAGGCAGCTGTAAGACGAGACACCGGACGCCCCGGAAGTAGGAGATGAATGTTGTGAGTCACGTCACACAGCAGGGTAACAGGCGGCCCCAGGGGTATTTTGTATATTCTCTGCTGTCAGAATTGATTTCGGACAAAATATACCATCTGGTAATCTTGGCCAGACTGTTTTCCTGTATTGTTTTTAACGAGCGAAGACTACGGTTTTGTGTTTCTGTTTATACAAGGTCAGTGCTTAACAAAACACACTGTTTAGCATTATTTGAGTATTTACACAAATGTTTTGTGACTGCCCTGCTGTAAAGCGAGACTTTTTTATGTATTAAATAAATAACGGATGGTTTGTTGTAAATGCCTAAGCTTTAGAAGACATGCCTGCAAACAGTGTACCTTTTTGTAACTTTGTCGATGGACGAGAGGAAGAAATAACAGATCTGGTTCACTGTAATACCAACAGCAAATACCTAGGAGCTACAGAAGTGTTTTAGTGACTATGTACGCAGATTGGAATATGGCTTCTCTTGAAACTCAGAATAGGCAACAAACATTTCCCAGTTATTGTTAAGCAGAGGTTGATTTATCTATCTATTTATTCATTATTGTATAGGTCGGTTAGTTAGTTCTTTATAGCTCTTTGATTGATTGGATGGCTAATTGATTGGGTGGCTGATTGTATGCTTTGTTGATTGATAGATTTCTAATGTCAAACACTTGGCTAATATAGGGTGCGTTAGAAAGAACGGATGGATTTTACAGGGCAAGAAAATTGTAAAGATTCATCAAATCAAAAATTTATTGTCAACAGATTCACCAATACATGCAGTTTATTTATGGTATACAACATCATCCATATGATGTCCTTGGCTTTCGATACAGGCATCGAGGCGTTTTCTGAAGTTCGCCGTCACTTTCACAGTCATAGTTGGTGTCATTCCCGCGATTTCTTCACGAATCGCCGTCTTCGGTTCATCCAGTGTATGTGGTTACTTATGCTTTCAAATGGTCCCAAAGAAAGAAATCGCAGGGCGCGAGATCTTACCGTAACCTCGGACAATCTCAGTGCAATAGCATGTTTGCGGGCTGATCGTTAAGTTGGCCGGACAACCTACTGTCTGTTTCCACATTTGTTCCGTGTTCGTCCAGGTGATTTCTTCTTTAATGTTGAACCTGTGGTACGAAATGAAGCCACCCACCTCAAAATTGTATTCCTAGTTGGAATCTTAGCGTGACGTCCGATGTCGAAATGAGTCCTGAGTGGCGATCACAGACTCTTCAATTTTTAAAAATGTATCTGCGATGAAAGCACGTTGTACACCAGACCAACACCATGTTCTCAACTGAAACTGCATTCTCTCGCTGACCCAACAGTCGTGGTTCCCCTCACTCTATCCCTCACCTCGCTGCGTATCGATAGTTTGAAATCCATCCGTTCTTTCTGACGCACCTGTACAAAGGACAGTCAGTAAGCTTCCGGACTGCCTTGAATGTAGACAACACACAGGACATAGGAAACGGAGAAATTATCTAGAACCAGGAAAACGTCTGAAATCTATGCTAAATGCATCACGTGAAAGGCAGAGGAGAAGATTAATCATAAGGCGTATATGGAGAGATTTCAGGAAAAATCGCAATAGGTCCTTATCATGTTTGCACAAAATCACGTGCAGAAATTTTGTTCTTGAATACAATCTGACGCTGTTTGATAGACTGACTCAACAGGCATGGAAGCAATGATCTTCGGAGACACACGCTTGCATATTTAATGGTACAATAAGTACAAGTGTAGTTCGAAAATATATTGATAGCTCTTTGTAAGTGATTGCATCTTCCCAGTTCGCCTCGCTTAATGGATGCCTATCTTTATTGTTTATACCTTGTAGTTTTATATGACTAGAGCCCGGATGTTTGGCAAAATGCCTTTTTTTGCTGTGTGGAAGTAAATCCTTATTTGCATAGATATAAATGTGATTTGGAGTAAATCAAAGTGATAGGGCCAATTTTTATTTTGAGTATTTTGCCTTTTTAAGGTGTTTCTTACTAATAAATGCCTTTTTTTTTTCGTCATTTTAAAGCAATATCTCTTGTTTATTTGCAACTTTATAATTAATTGTAATGTAATGCGTATGAAATTTAAATATTTGAAACAATGACTAACTTTGCTAACAATAGCGAATGAAAGTAATTTATTTCGGTGCTTAATCTGCTAATAATTTTGCTTTAATACTATTGGTGTAATATGAATAATAATCGACAATCCACAGTTACTTAATACAGAGTGATTTATATAGAACTGACACATTTCTTTCATTAATTGTTTCAAAACGAATTGTGCTAGCGACAACTTATTATACCCAAAATGTAGAGGAATTTTGGGAGATTATTTACCTCTATAGCAAATGTCCGGCGTTGTCAAATCCGGAGATCTCGGTGGCCACAGGTTCCTGGAAATTATACAGTCGTCACATAACCGGATAAATGGAACCATGCTTCATCTGTGAAGCATGTGATGGACAATATGGCAGGATTTTGCACAATTAACGTCTGAAACCAACGACAATAATTCAATCTTTCATCCTTATCTGGTTCCTGTAGCTGATGAACAACCGTAACCCTATATGGCTTTAGGCTCTCTGACACATTGAGTAGGTGTACCCTGTCTCCTGCGACAAACGTCTTAATGATTTTTTGGGTGACTGCTCCATTAATTACAGCTACTCAAAGGGCATACCAGAGAGAATTTGGTGTTCGCAATCCTCCCAAAAGAAACACAATACTGGGACTGGTAAACAAATTGGAAACAACTGGATCTCTGGTGAGTGAAAAGGGCAAGCATCGTTCATCTAGGCTTCCCACGGTTGTTGTTGACGTAAGAGCACGACTGGAGCAGTCACCCAAAAAATCATTAAGACGTTTGTCGCAGGAGACAGGGTACACCTACTCAATGTGTCAGAGAGCCTAAAGCCATATAGGGTTACGGTTGTTCATCAGCTACAGGAACCAGATAAGGATAAAAGATTGAATTATTGTGGTTGGTTTCAGACGTTCATTGTGCAAAATCCTGCCATATTGTCCATCACATGCTTCACAGATGACGACCAAATAATTTCCAGGAACCTGTGGCCACCGAGATCTCCGGATTTGACAACGCCGGACAACATTTGCTATAGAGGTAAATAATCTCCCAAAATTCCTCTACATTTTAGGTATAATAAGTTGTCGCTAGCACAATTCTTTTTTAAACAATTAATGAAAGAAATGTGTCAGTTCTACATAAATCACTCTGTATAATGTTGTTATGTCTTCACGGTACCAACAATCAGCTTTATAATTTTAAATATTTAAGCTCGTTTTCATAGAAGTTGTCACGTAGCATTTTAAATTGTTTGCTTTCATATTTTGAAATCTTAGTATTACAATTTTCTACTACATGTGTTTATTATTGTAGGAGAAAGAAATTTGAGTGAGGAACAGTCAGTTATTGTCGGATCACAGAAGGTATAAGATCGGTTAGCTAGAATGCCTAATAAACCATTGAAAAGTAAACTTCATTCTTACGTTAGTGAATTCGGTGCCCATGTGTTTTCAACCCATGGAACAATTTTGTTATGCAAGGTTTGTGAAAATACAGTTAATCACGAAAAAAATATTTTATAAGTCAACATGTGTCACTACAAAGTAAATATGTGAGTTATGTTGATATAATTTAAATTTATTGCTGAAATATATTATGCATTTTTAAAATTCATAATGCCTTTTTCAAAGATTATCTTGCCTTTTTTTACGTTTTATTGCCATTTTGCCTGCCTATTTTAACTGTTATTAATGCCTAAACATTCGGGCTCTAAATATGACTCTGAAACAAGAGTTGGTATTGTACTAGACATCAACAATTAGATCTATTATAATCTCGAATTTCCGAAAGCTTATAAATAAAATTTATGCAGTTTTTGCTATACAGTAGAACCCCTATTATCCGTGATAATGAAGGGGGTTGACTGAACGGTTAATCGAAAAAATCGGATAATCCGAACCATGACATATTTTATGCTCGACCATGCCGAAATATACTAATTATACACCTGGTAGCAGTCCTTTAATGCATGTCATTAAAGTACACCTACTCATTAATGTACAAGTTTTCAGCCAATGATAACTCAGCTTACATGTGTTCAGCCAATGAGAAGTCAGCTTTGTACCGTTATAAAACCGCAAGTATCGATTATTCTCGGATATGCAATCGAAAGAAAATTAGCGAAAAGTCACGGAGGCTGAAATCCAATACTGTCGCAGAAGGTTATGTTCTGTTACTATAATAATTAGCGTTCATTGTAAATAATATTCAAATAAATTCAATTTGTCATCTCGTTTTTCAATTTCGAATTCAATAATCAAAGTTATACCACGTTTAACGGGATTACACAAGGTCAATGACATTATTGTTCCTCGGAAAAAATCAATACTTTCGCGTCTGCGCAAATCTCACAATTCACGACCTAGAACAAGATCACTTCTGATCTTGTCAAGATACAAATAAAATGTATACATCTGAATACCGGTAATTTCAAGTTAGAAATATGGTCGAGCATAAAAAGTCGTATGAAACTCGCCTATAATGGTAATTAAGAAGCTCGTATGAAAAAGTTATGAAACTCGCTTGCGCTCGTTTCATAAACATCCATACTCGCTTTCTTAATTACTATCATTATAGGCTCGTTGCATAATGTACTATTCGTAAATTAAGTGAATAACACTTAACTTTCATCATTTTCTCTGTGGTCTTGTGTTTAATACGCTAGGTAGTGAATCAGAAGTTCATCAATTTAAGTTCGGTTGTCAAAGACGTGTTTTTAAGGGGCAAGAAAAGTCCTTTTAATGGCTGTAAGCGGAAAGATAGGAATAGTAAAGGTCTCATGTTGTAGATTTACATACTGCATACACTTTATCCTTGATTTTTATTAAATCATGCATAGTTGTAACATCAGTCTCGTATTGTGATGCGAGATGATCCACAATTTCTCCCCAAACCAATTAATTATTTGTATTTTGTTCGATACTTAGCACAATACGTTTTCTTTTGACACTCTTGTAATACATTTTGTATAGAAGTTGTAGAATACGGCAAATCGAACAATAGACCAAAACTATGTAGAGTGTAAATGCTTGTAATAACAGTCTCTAGAAAAAAAAATACGTATACTAATATAACGTACAGCAGTATCTACTTCATATGTTTCTGTAGCGAAAAAAAGAGCGAGAGAAAGACGGTCGGATAATCCGCCAATCGGTTAATCGGGTGACGGATAATCGGGGTTCTACTGTAAAAGTAAAGTAAAAATTCATGGCGCTACAGCCCTGAGAGGCCAAGACCGACCAGCCGGCTGCTGGCCTCATGCCCACATGCCAAAGCAGAGGTGAACGATCATCCAACCAGAATGGCGGTATCGTGTGGTTAGTACGATGATCCCCCCAGCCGTTATAGCTGGTTTGCGAACCGGATTTTCGCTGCCTATCGTAGCTCCCCAAGTGCATCACGATGCTGGGTGGACACCGGTCCCATACACTGGCCGAAATTTCATGATTTTCTTATACAAATTCTAGGCAAATACATTTCTCTTCAAATTCACGAAGATCTGAAAAAAAAAAGTTATGTCTTTTTGTACAAAATCTAACGAAATACCCTTCACTTTAAATTCGGAGAACTGAAAGAAAAGTTATGTTGTCATTGTAGTAAAATTTCTAAACAAATACCCTCTCTTTGAAATTCAAGAAGTTCTCGAACAGTAGGCATGCAGTTATTCTTATACAGGGACATCATTTTATTTTTACTAACATTTTCAATATTAATCTGGCTATACCTTTCTATTAACGATTGAAACAGGAAACACCGTTTGCTACCCCTTCCACGACTGGAGTTCGATGATACTGGCGTTAAATACAAATCACTTTACTAGGTATAGGAGGGAAGAAAAGTAGTTCATCCATTTATGTAAACTAGGAAATATCGCAATTTTGAGTTTGATAATTTTCATTAGGTTTTTGTTTAATCAAAATACAGGACTGTATTAACACTTAGTGTTTTTACTCAAGAACTGAGCTATCCACTCGGACGTATTAATTATGCAATGTATATTGTACTGTCTACAGCACATCAGCGTACAATTTAGTGAATGAAGTTAAATTGAAAAATAATCATAATATGGATATTTAAAAACATTTTTGAAAATGGTGGCCGTTGATTTCGATACAGGCTTCAGTTCTTTTGTGCATATTATCACACTATAGACCATTGTACCTAATTCCAATTACCAGTTTCGTCCTTCTTACTAGTAACTCATGTTAAAATAATTCTGTACCTACCTACTCTATAAAAGAGTACCTTACGTACTGTAAATTCAGTCTTTACTTCTGCCCGATCCGAAAAGATAAAATTACTCAGAAATGCTATCTACTGTCCGTTCAAGTAGTTTTTTCGCAGGGTCGTAGAAAGGGGGGGGGAGTCACGTGACAGTTAATTACTCAACGAGGCCCTTTTATTTAAGTTATTTTAAACAGGTGTATAATATTACGTAGATGTCCAATTCCTAACAGAAATTAATGTTCTCAGAAAAGAGCTAAGACAGCCCAGCTACTAGACTTTACAGAGGGGGAATAGAAGCATGTAGGGGAAACCGGGATGCGACGTAGGGACACGGACGACAGTACCTGTGCGAAAATATGATTCAATATTGAAAGCTCTTTCGTCACTGGAAAACGCGAACATATTTCTGGAACGTACTATACTCCTAACTCAGTACCTACTGCTTACGCGCCCTCGGCTCTGTGTCGTGACCGTTTGGAAGATTACTAGTAGAATGTGTGGGAGTGAAGTACATTAAAAAAATCAGGCACAATAAAAATTGAAGTAAAAATAAAATGATGTCCCTGTACAAAGTATAAACAAATGCCCTTCTTTTCAAACTTAAAAAGCTCTGAAGTGTCTGAACTTTTTGTCCCAAATTCCCTCATTCAGTTTTAGTTGCAATTATGCGTTTCTTTTTAAAACCGTCTGTAAATATATCCAGAGTGAAAGATGTTTATCCCCATTCAAAGTGATGAACCGCTGCTTGATTTTTTTATTTCCTACGTCATTGTCACTATTTTTCCTCCAGCAACAGGTGCGTGGTTTGTAATTTATAGGTGATATTTGAAATTAGTCTGGGTGAGACAGAACCGCAAGCTAATGATCCATGAAATGATTTCCAGTGTTTTCTTCTGATCATTTAGCTTCCAGCACGCAGTGACAACAAAGCAGATCAGCCAGGCAGGAGAACAACTCAATAGCGAAACTAATTCACCCGCTACTCTATGTACAGAGAAACAGTTCCTGTTTACAAACGACGGTTTCATTTCTCAGCCTGTTGAATTAATCGGCATGTTTTCATATTGCGAGACTGAATGTCAGAATTTTTAAAGAACAGGCCAAGATCCCGTGACCACTTTGCATTTAATTGATTACTTTGCTCATGTACCAATTCACTAAAAAATCCTATGAATTTCAACCGATCAAACACTGCTATTTTGTTGAGCTCGTATTGTCACTTCTTTCGAGTTGCTGATGATTCAAAACTGTTTCTACAAATGGAAGGAGAATACGAAAGGAACTAAGCATGTTTTAATAACAACTTTATTAATTATCAAGCTCGGGCACGCCAAGATGGAGTATATTATCGGCCACTGAACGAATATTGCACACGACACGAGTAGCAGGGTTGCCAAAACATGCAAACGAAATGATACTAAACGTGATGAATGTTGCTACGGGTTTAAGGTTAGATTAGGTGTGTAGTAATATTACTATGTTAGCGACACTGAAACCCACTATCAAATTAACGAAATATGGCGAAGTGGAGTCCCTGTAATTTACAAGTACCACAACTTTCAACCAACTTCCTTTAGAATACAGAATGTTACCAAATTGCCGGTGTTTTATGAATTGTTTAAAAAGACGTTTTTGGGAAGATTAGCCTATTTATTTTAATTCTCACTTGATTTATTTATTTCTTGGTTTCAAACGTTTTCTTATTTGTGCCGAAAACTTTGTTACCTTACTGTATGTTCTTATTTTGTTTTCTGTCTTTAATTCTTGAGATATTGTTTTCCACAGATAGTAGTTTCACGCCTTTCTGAAATTAATTTGTACAACTTCTTGTATAGCCCCTACATAATACCCATATATGAGTTATACTCGTTGGGGCATACTCAATAAATTAAAAAAAAATTATCAGTGAACTCAGAAATAATCTAATCAATCAATATGAATTTCTTCAGCATTAAGTATATCAATAATTTTATTTGCATGGATAATACCGAGTGTGTACGAAGTTACGCCCGATTTCTATTCACGCAAACATGCCACGTGTACAAGGAGCAATTAGTAGTATTATTATTTTGTGCAGCTGTTATTGAGTGTGAGCAGAATTACTGTGCCATGGTTATGGTTATGTTTCGTTTCAGATATCTATGGTCTTGAAATTAATTAATAAATAAACAAATTAATTGACAAATAAAAAAAAAATAAGTAAATAAAAAAATAAACAATACTTCTTATATTCAAAATCGTGCGTAACTTTAACACACTAGATCCTGTATATTTCATTAAGTTTTTAACTTCTTGAATATCATTGTGTTTATAATAAAATGCATATATTAATTTTATTCTATTATTCCGTTGTCATTCATGTAAAATTAGAGTAGTTAACTCTAATTGGATGACTTTTATCATATCTCGAAATAAATATTTTTAATATTAATCAATGTAAGTAAATGATATAACTTATAAAACTATGCGTTTTTTCTCTTATTAATAATTATAATTATCCTGCCAAAATAGTCTTATTACAGGACCATGCAATGCAGGGTTTTTCATTTAATTTGGATAAATTCACTCACGCTTCATGTGCAATAACTGTCTGATAAAATGAAAATATCTTTTGATTTTAATGAGAAGAATATTGCCCGGTCATTTGAACTCAAAAGTCTGTCATTGCAAAGAACATTTTAGCTAGTAGTGGCAGTGGTAGTAGTAGTAGTGATGGTAATGGTAGTGGTGATAGTAGTAATAGTAGTAGTAGTTTTACTTTGCCTGGCAGAATTAAGGTCTTCCATTCAATCAGGTTTGAAAAATATACATGGAGTACATAAACAGAAAACAAGACAACACAAAAGAAGATACCTTACGACATTGCATAAAATGAAGTAGAGTATACTTATTTATAAATGGCTTTTGAAGAATCCGGAGGTTCATTGCCGCCATCACATAAGCCCGCCATTGATCCCTATCCTGTGCAAGATTAATGCAGTCTCTATCATCATATCCCACCTCCTTCAAATCCATTTTAATATTATCATTACGAGTGTAACTGAATTAGTTTAATAAATGTCAATGTCTATCTATTTGTCTGTCTGTCTGTAGGTCAGTCCGTCCGTCGGTCTCTCTGTCCGTCTGTCCATCTCTTCGTCCGACCACCCATCCATCTCTGTCTGTATGTCTATCTATCTGTCTGTCGGTTCGTTCGTCTGTCCAGCGGTCTGTCCGTCCGTCTCTGTCCGTCTGTCCATCTCTTAGTTCGTCCACCCATCCATCTCTGTGTGCACGTCTGTAGATATATCTTTCTCGTCCCGTCTTGTATTCTATTCTATTCATTTCACCAATTGGGCCTAATATAGGATCAGATCGGTTGCCCTTGTCTTGGGATTTTTATGACTGAGTTATTATGAAGTTACGAAATTATGGTTTTTCTACGCCAGGCTTGCAGAACTGGGCGCCAATTGTGGCGCTATGTCACTCATCGGAATACGTCACTCATCCCTTCCTTCCGCCCCAGCGTCGTTGACTTGGTAGAGGAGGGGATTTGTATTCAGTGTCTGTGTTATGTGATTGCGTACGGGTCACAGAGACGTCATTCAAAGCCGATGGATTGTGGACGGGGAACCAACGTTTTCCCCATGCTTTCCACCCCTCTCTCGCCATTTCTGTATCCCTTTCTAAGCTGTGACATGGTTCAAGCTCAAATTGTGAAATTCCCATGTTTGCTCTTAAGTCTGATTAGATTAATTACTTGTAATGTAAACTTGATTAGTTTCGGTGCTGATTTCAGTTTATTTGAAATGTTCACAGAGTCCACGAAGACTCGCATAATGTGGCATTGTCTGTTTGGGATCTTGGCCGCAGGTAATCTCTTAAATATAAGACTCGCGAAGGTTCCGCCACTCTAGTGCTTAATAACCATGGCAAATTGTGATTGAAATATCCAAATTAAAATGGCAACAGCAGTTAAGAAACTTCTCGACTTTGACAACATAGTCTAGCCTACATGAGGGAGCCATTATTTATTTATATGTAATATATTCTAACAGAGAAACCTTCGTATTTCAAAACTATTCTAGTACTGTGACTCAATATAAATGTTACATAAACAGTAAACTATACATTATTTGAGTTAATTAAGGAGAAGAATTGCACGGACTACTTTAAAACATGGATAATCCAAATTAACAGCAGATTTACCACCGTTACTAGTCAACCCTATTTCAGAACTTCCCGCCTGCTGAGTAACCCCTTTACCCTTCTCGAATTTCCCGGTTAGTACATATTTTTTGCTTTATATTTGTGAGTAAGGTAGCCTATTTCTTTTACACACTTTCGGTTTACTCTATTGAGTCTATCGCAATGGGAACATATCACATTTTTATCCTTGCCACTCTCAAACTGAAGCAGCTGATAATCTTGCCAAACTCGCTAAACAATTTCGATATCACAGGACAAACGTTGCATGATTATCGTAGCTAGGCGAGTTAACAGTCTATTACTGCTGTTCAATGTCGTTTTAGAACGCAATATGGACATGATTCTTCATCACGGAAAGGCGTCTGGTTCTGGGGCAACAAAACTGAGGACTGTAGAAATTCTGTTTTTTCGGAGTGTCCGTGTGCTTTCCTTGTTGGAGGTTCAGGTCCAAGTGACATCGAAACAGACTTTTAACTCGAAGAGTCACAATACGTATGCAACCTTATCCTGCGGTGTCGAAATTATTGAATGATTTCGGCAAAGGTCACCAGCTGGCTCATGCGTTTGAGTGTGGTAAGGATAAAACTTTTGAAGAATCTCTTTGAGATGACGCAATCCGGAAACATGTATAATAACTACTTTAGAAGATATAATTCTTTAATTTTGTATACCTCCCATACGGACATCCGGTATATAATCATTTACACTAGTGCGTATAGTAATGAACTTTGTCCATTTTTTTAAGAGGTTACACAGAAACTTAGGGTGCTATTCATAGACATTTCGCTAGCCCGCGCTACGAGCGTTCTAAACATGATTCATATCATATCATATCGCTAACACTGGTTTATGAATACGAAAAACGTTAGTTCGCTGATCATCCACCGAAAGCTCGCGCTAAGAATGTCTATGTCTTAGTTTTTCATACATCATAGACTGTCCGTATAAAAGGTAAAAGAAAACACAGACTTTCTGTAGTGCTGTATTTCTGTAACCGGACGCTTTTTCTATTTGAGGTTTACGTTATAAAACAACTTAACTCAGCATCACACGCATCCAGTCTTGTGCTGCTGTGTCAAAATTGTTTACCTACCCTGGCGAAGATCACTAGCTGGCGCATGCGTTTGAGCGTGGTAAAGATAAGACTTTGAGAGATTTTTTTTTCCGATGGCGTAAACCGATACTGTGTACAATAAATACTTTCAAAGATATAATTCTTTAGTTTTGTATGCTTTTTTTTCGGACATCCGGTATGTTACTATTTTATTAGCACTAGTAATAAACATTCATCCAATATTAAATTGAAGAAATGAATTTAAATTTTAATTAAAAGTATCCCTACTGTTTAAAGAAGTTAGATAAACTGA
Organism: Periplaneta americana; assembly: GCF_040183065.1. Taxonomy (NCBI): domain Eukaryota; kingdom Metazoa; phylum Arthropoda; class Insecta; order Blattodea; family Blattidae; genus Periplaneta; species Periplaneta americana. The sequence continues at coordinate 46,680,097 of NC_091132.1, read as the reverse complement.
AAGTTATATTACATTTTGTTTCGTTTTGTTACTGGGAAGAATTCTATGGTTTGATGCTCTTACTTACATTACGTGCTATATACAGACGTGGACAAATTATTAGACAAAATTAATTATATGTGCAACAAAGCTGTATTTATCGGCAGAAATAATGAACAAAAATGTATTTTGCACAGATATAATGAACAGAAAATAGAGTCTGGGAGTTGATAATATTTTGTGAACATTCCCTTATTCTTTATTAACACGTTGATTTTGTCAGGGATGCTGGAAACTAAAATTTGACACTTTCTTTGAATATCAGCATCATTTAGCCAGATATCAGACAGTGCTTAAATGAATCCATGTTTTCTAGTAAGCCTCTTTCTGTTCACTTTCGTCCACATTATAGATCACAGATTTTCAATTTTATTCATGTCCGGTTTTCTTGCAGGCCATGGGAGAACAGACTGTTGATTATCGTTTGCAGTATATAATTAACACACCAGTAGTACCAACACAGCCAAATAAAATATACTTAACCATTGGCAAAATATACCAGAAGATGTAAACAATCACATTTACAACACTAGAGACTCTGTGAATTATACTGTTATTTGATATGACGAATTATATTATGTTTCCAAGAAAAACGTTTTAGTCTAATAATTTGTCCACGTCTGTAGATGTGAGTTATTTCCGATCTACATTATTAATTATATAATTTGAACAAAGCTATGGGCCTGAACGCCTTGCGGTACTAACAGGTTGCGGAGGTCTTTTGCAGTCAGTTTCGTGGGAAAGGTATTTACAAAGGAAGAGGGAAGATGAATGTGGTCTAAAATGTTTTTGCGTTGGATTCAGTTTCGCATTCTAGTTCAATTCCCTCGAGTGTACTTGGTGGTAACAGAACATAGGGAGAGCACATATATACACTCACTCGTGCTACAGTAGAGTGCGGAATAAATAATGGCTACATTCACTCGTTATAAATTACCATGGCGCTAGTGTCGCTTCGCTTGAAACAAGAGAAGAGCTACTGCGTAACGTCCGTGCTGATCTCAACAATGCAACAGTTCATCGCTGCAGGGTTCGGAAGCTGGTGCGTTGGGAACGGAAAATTTCGTCTCTTTATTAACAATGAATGAAAGGCGGAGAAAGGTGTATTGCTTACGTCACGTCAGTAATACGGGCATAATCATAATCGGAATATTCTTCATATTGTGTTAGATGAAATGAATGGCTATTCTTTCGTCTGACCAGAAAAATATATTTGATATATTCATTGATACCAACTTAACGCTTTGACCGCTAAATTTGTACTTTCGGAACACAGCTAGTCCCAAACCTTCGATTACAACGTATAACTATGGATTAACGTAATAGGATGCGAAACTGCGATCAGCACCATCTAACATCTCCCGGACGAAGTAACAAGACCAGCTGCCCGGTATCGTTAAAACTATGTGATGGGTATATTCCCAGAGTTCTCCACTTATCCGTTAAAGACCGTTAGTTGAGTAGATACGATGGAAGCCAGAAACTTGCAAAAAAGTCTAGATAAATGTTCTGGTCCTGGGTATAATTGGTACGTGTATGCGTGCATGTTTGTGTCCTTGGTTAACAAGCAAAACACATTAAGTAAAAGTATTACTTCTGAGAAAAAGGCATTTGAAAGTTCTTGACAAAACTGAATCCTCAAAACATTATTTTTAGTAAGTTATTTATCTTTATGTGTATTTAATTTTCCAATTCTAAATTTGTACACATATTATCCTCATTATATACGGTTTTTTCTCAGAAATAATATTTTTGACTTAATGTGTTTTGCTTGTAAACCGACGATATGCAATGTAAGTTAAACAGTTATGTTTATGGAGCTTGTAAAATAGTGTCGTTGAATATATTGTAAAGTAGTTGATAATGCAATGATTTCAATTATCTAACTAGTTTTTGCAATTCACGTACACTTACACCCAAAGAATATTTCAATAATCTAACCTTTTATTTTCTTTTCTGTCCCTTTTTGTTTGTATTTTAATAAGTTGTATTGGAAGGTAGTGTAAAATAGACTGTCTCTTTCATCTTTCTCTTGGCTGCAATACGAATTTTCAGTGGAAGATGATGGAGAAATAAACATTTAAATGATTTGCTTTAAATTAGGTGGTTTCAGAAAGGGGACGAAATGTTTTATGCACGTAGTAAAATTCATCGTCACTTGATGCGCTGCTAGATGCATGGAGTAATTAGTTATTCTTTTCGCCACTTTCTGTGCTGCTACATGCTTGGAGTAATCCGAAGAAAAACAGGTGGCAGCAAGATAACGGGAAAGTCAATAAGTTTTCACATCAATAGGATGCTAAAAAGCTAGCGTCTTTGGCATTTCAGAAATTGTGTGATTTTTTCTTTCATTTTGAGATTCCTTTTAAAAAAAAAATTGGCTATCAAGGACTTAAGCTATCATTTTGACTACTGGGTTGAATAAAAATCAGTGTATGCTATAATTCATGTCATGAGTAGGCCTATTAAACACTACTTGTAGATAACCTTTTCACTTTGTATAGAGTTATTGTGAACGAACTCAGTTGAAATTAAATAACTTCGAAAAAAAAACTGAAAATGAATTAAGCAGATATGGAATGTGTGAATCACAAGATTTAGTTATTCCGTGTGCTAAAACCACTGCCTATTGGATTGCATGCAATTGCTGCTTACACTGCCTACTCAATCAACGCTTATGTGTGAGTAGACGCTAGGTGGCAGGTAGTGCACACCGCTATTAACGTTATCAGCAATATTGAGACTATTAGAATAAAAAAAATTATTCTATTCTTGTAAGTTCTCGAGATATATCTCGAACCGTGAACGAGTATTCGAATACTTTGCATCACATGGTAGATGCTGCGAAAAGCGAAGAATGAGAACAGAAAGAAACGAAGTTCTCGAGAACGCAGATTACTCATCAATCGTATACATTCGGCTAACCTCGCCTACAAACATGAGATACTTGCGTGCAATGAGGACTTGCTCCAGATCGTTTCTCTCTGTCTCAGCTTTCTCTTTCTTTCTGTCATCTAATTACGGAACACGGAAATAAACATCTTTATGATGTAGGATAAGAGAACAGAGAAGAGAGAACCTGAGTAATCAAATCGTTATTCGAATGATAAAAGTATTCGAGAACTTTTATTCGAATAAATTATTCGACTCTTAATATTCGATAACAGATTATTCGATTTTTTTTAATTATTCGATTCTGTTCATCACTTGTTATCAGTAGGCCTATAGTTGCAGAATAACTTTAAATGAGCAGGTAGTTTACGTTATCATAGGATGCGATCCAGCAGGCAGTGGCTAAAACAAGTGCTTCCATTGTTATGATACAGCAATATTAAGGTTAAAAAATAAACTAAATTTTGTTAGCCTTTTAAATCATATAATTGGAATTGGTTTAGCGCAGTGTTATTATGAATGTGGTGGAAACTTCACTGGGCAAATAAGATGATTTTTTAACGAAAATCCATTTGCGAGACGACTATTTTTTACCGTGCTTTCTTAGATTGCGTAAATTTAGAAGTTTGAAGAAAATGATTCATTCGTGACAAAATTACATTGTGAAGACCAAGAATTACTGATATTCAGGTAGCAGAGGTTCTTCATGACTCCTGCTTGAAACTACACTTGCTTGTAATGTGAACGCTACTTGCTTTTCTGCTTACTATTTGACGATATAAAGCAAGCTTTTTGGACACTTGCTTTGCATTTTCACTTGCCTCTTCTAAACGGGCCTACAATCCTAACAAATTTGAACTGTTCACGTAGGCCCAATGAACTATAAGCAGTAATATCATTGACACTATAAAAACAACTTAATTGGTTAGAAAAACATGACATACGAGGAAGTATGTATTGTCTTTGTGACACTCATACTATTTTTTCTTTCTAAGATGCTTAAGTCCACACCTCTGGAGTAACTGTTAGCGCATCTGGCCGAGAAACGAGGTGGCCCGGGTTCGATTTCCGGTTGGGGTAAGTTACCTGGTTGAGGTTTTTCCGGCGTTTTTTCCTCAACCCAACGTGAGCAAATGCTGGGTAACTATGGGTGCTGGACCCCGGACTCATTTCACCGGCATTATCAACTTCATCTCATTCAGACGCTAAATAACCTAAGATGTTGCTACAGCGTCGTAAAATAACCTACCATAAAAGATGCTTAAATTAAATAGGCTGCTCTTTTAGATAGACTGTCTTCCTCCATTTCCGTATAAGGCTATAATATGTCAATTGTTTCTATTCACTGGCATAATTATGTTATATCTACTTATAATTTTGTTATGTCTCTAATCATTTCTTAATTTTCATCTTTGCTTGCTGATGTTGGGAGTGGTAGCATTTAGTTCCTGAGGTATTCATATTATGTAGTCTGGAACAATGTGTTGTGAACATCTCTGCTCTCTATCTTGGTACAAGTTCTTATTACGGATTATCGTGGTCACATATCATCCCCCACCCAGATGCCCGTGCCGCCTACACCCTGTTTTCCATCCGTACGGAATGTGGTACTAGCAGAGTTACGTCATCTATCGGGCGTGTGAAACAAAACAAAATCATCCATCATCATCATCATGAACAATAACTGACATATGAAGCAATATGATACAGATCCCAGAGTATTACCTGCTTCCGTAATAAATTGTTTCCTTCATTGGTGGAATGCTTGTACAAATGTCTCTGCAACATTGTCTTTTAACAATAAAATTGATTTGGCCTGAATTGAAATTCTTTACTTAAATTTCTTTCTGAAGTGCAGAAACTTTTTTAAGACAATAAGATAATTTAATTGTATTTCAAAATCTTTCTAAATAGGCTATTTACGAAAGAAATATACGTTTGTAATAGTGTCTTCATTTCTTTTTTTGTTAGCAATAATCTACTTTTTCAATTAAAAGGATATTTGAAGAATTGAAAAAAGCCTTATTTAAATTAAACACATACGTAAAGATTTCAATCCAAACATTTCCGTCAAGAAAACTAAAGACTTAGCATTTAATAGATAACAAATATTAAGAGCGAAAATAATTTTATTTCATAATGAAATACTATAAAACAGGTTACCTGTTTTAACTGTCTGGGCAGCAATATTCCAGCAATGAATAGCCTAAATAGCAAACAAAATTAATAAATGCAATTATACAGGCTGGAAGAAAACCTGTTACATTAATTCACAGAGGTAATAGATGAAGTCAATGCGAACAATTTTTGTGAAATAAGTGTTTGATATGTCCAATAGTTTTGAGGGTAAGAAATATACCGCGTTGTAACGCTCCCTGAGACGCTTTTGTATACATTCTCCTTTCGCAGGCCTTGCGGAGTGGACGATTAGGCATACTCACCCGCGCTGCTGACCAGTGACCTCAAGGAGAGTTACACTGTTTTAACACGTTACATTTCGTACTTTCAAAACTATTGGGCGTATCAAAAAACTTATTTGACAAAACTTGTTGGCATTGATTTGATCTATTACCTGTATTAATTAATGTAATAAGTTCCCTTCCACCCTATATATTCGGTGCAATAAAAAGATGCCTTAAGAATACTTGGAAAGAAACCAAGTTAAAGTTTTACAAAGTAATGACGGTTCCCATATTATTGTAAGGTGTAGAATTTTGGACAGTAAACAGAAATGAAGAAAGAAAGATCGAAGTTGCAGAAATGAGATTTTGAAGGAGTATTCCTGGATATACTCTGCTAGACAAGAAGAGAAGTGAAGATATCAGACGTGAACTCGACATCTTTCACTAAATAGAAAAAAAATACACCAATATATGAATAATTAGAAAGACCATGTCGAACGAGTAGAGAACTACCACATCCCAAAAGTAGTATTGAGCTATAAAGCGCAAAGAAATGTTGGCAGACCGATGAAAGATAGATTCATCAGCCCGGAACAGGCCTAATGAGGCTTAACCCTTGAGGAGGAGGAGGAGGAGGGGGAGGGTGATGATTTGAAGAATTGAAATAATCTTGAAGTCATCGTCGTCGTCTTCCTAACAAGTATTAGGCCGAGTGGCCTGTTAGGTCTCTTCTTCGGACGACCCAGAGATCTTTTGCCATGCGGATGGTAATGAAACAGTGCTTATGGAATTATTCATCGATCCATTCCTTCGAGATGACTCTTCCACTGAAGTTGATATTTGCTGATGAACTGCATAATGGGTTCTACTTGAAGTTCTTGCATTATGTCCTCATTTTTTATGATCCCAGCGAGTATATCCAGCTGTTGCTCTCATGAACCTCATCTCACTTGCTGTTATTCTACTGACATCTTTATTCTTCACAGTCCACGCTTCGCAACCATAGCTTAATACTGGCTGTCCTAAGGTTTTATACAGGGACATCATTTTATTTTTACTAACATTTTTAATATTAACCTGTCTATACCTTTAGAGAACCGGAAACACCGCTTGCTCCCCCCTCCAAGACTGGAGTTCGATGATACTGGCGTAAAACACAAATCACTCTACTAGGTATAGGATGGAAGAAAAGTAGTTCATCCATTTACGTAAACTAGGAAATATCGCGATTTTGAGTTTGATAATTTTCATTAGGTTTTTCTTTAATCAAAGTACAGTACCGTATTAAGAATAAATGTTTTTACTCACGAAGTGAGTTATCCATGCGAACGTATTCATTATGCAGGGTATACTGTCTACAGCACATTAGCGTACAATATAGAGAAAGAAGTTAAATTGAAAAATAATCATAATATGAATATTTAAACACAATTTTGAAAATGGTGGCCGTTCATTTCGATACAGGCTTCAGTTCTCTTGTGCATATTATCGCACTATAGACTATTGCATCTAATTCCAATTGCCAGTTTCGTCCTTCGTATTAGTAACTCATGTTGAAATAATTCTGTACCTACTCTACGTACTGTGAATTCAATCTTCACTTCTGCCCCACCCGAAAATATAAAATTACTCAGACATGCTATCTACTGTTCGTCCAAGTGGTTATGCCGCAGGATTGTAGAAAGGGAGGAAATCACGTGACAGTTAATTACTTAACGAGGCCCTTTTATTTAAGTTAAATTAAACAGCTGTATAATATTACGTAAACGTCCAATTCCTAAGAGAAATTAATGTTTTCAGAAAAGAGCTGAGACAGCCCAGCTTTTACAGAGGGGCGAGCAGAAGCAGGTGGGGGAAGTCGGGATGCGACGTAGGCAAACGGACAGTACCTGTGCGAAAATATGATTCAATATTGAAAGCTCTTTCGTCACTGGAAAACGCGAACATATTTCTGGAACGTACTATACTCAGTAACTCAGTACTGCTTACTATCTGCGGTCTTGGTTCTGTGTGGAGTTGGAACTTCCTTAGTAGAAGGGGTGGGAGTGAAGTACATTCAAAAACTCAGGTACAATAAAAATTGAAGTAAAAATAAAATGATGTCCCTGTACAAGCCTATTCTTGTGTGTCTTTGTACTAGTGAAGGTATCATGATTTTATTAATGATCCCCATTGTTTTATTATGTTTACATATTTTTTCACCAATATCTACTTCCTCATAAGGTGATAGTGTATAACCAAAATAATCTTGAAGTACCAAGCGAAATTAAATAAAAAATTGCAATCTAGTTGCGTTGGTAACTGTTAGCACGTTCTGTGCTCTAACTGTCCATTTCTGGTCATGGCTTTGTATCTCCTTGGGTGTCGTATGACAATATTCCTGAAACTATTCATTAAACCAGAATTCCTGTTTGTTCTTGTGAAGTAGAGAAGCCATCTTGGCCGTCGTCTGCTTTCTGTGAAGGAAGAAATGAAACCCTAGTCCTCACGTAAGTTCACTTGTGTTGAATATCGATTCCTGGGACGGCGATCCTACCCGTATTCAATTTCCATCTAAGGGCTACATTCAAGAAACCGTAACAATGTTAAATAATTCATTCCAAATTAATTTTTGATGAAACTTAAAAAAAAAAGTCTTGAAAGGAATGTAGAAGCAAGGGTAGAGGAAGACCTAAAATAACGCGTACAGGAAGCCATAAGAAAGGATGCAGAGATTCCCCCTCCCCTCCGTCGTCTTATAATAAAGAACAGAACACTTCTGAGGGGGTGGGGAACGCACACGCAGGCATTGACGGTGGTTTACCGCATGGCAAATGCGATTAGTGCTCCTTAGGTACTTCACCCCACTCGACTTGAGGCCTTCGCCCCCGACAAACTATGGTAATGTTCAAGAAACGCATCAACGACTTCGTAAGAGAATCAATAATTTTTGCCCCCACCCCTAGTTTTCTGAAATCTCTGTAGTAAGAAAGATGGTAATGAAGTTATTTCAGTCTTGTCAACGCGGGGAAATCCCCTACAGCACACGTGACTTTCTCACGCACTTGTATTTGATTGTGCAGTTTTATTGTTTCCAGTGGTACGCAGGAGGTAAAATAGATGAATGGTAGTTTCCGTGTAGGATAGATTCATTCCCTTCTGCTTCCACCACCACCACCACCACCACCACCATCAACACCACCACCACCACCATCACCACCACCACCATCACCACCGCCACCACCATCATCACCACCATCACCACCACCATCACCATCACCACCACCATCACCACCACCACCATCAACACCACACCATCACCACCACCACCACCACCATCACCATCATCACCACCACCACCACCATCACCACCACCACCATCAACACCACCACCACCACCATCACCACCACCACCATCATCACCACCACCACACCACCATCAACACCACCACCACCATCACCAACACCACCACCATCACCACCACCACCACCATCATCACCACCACCACACCACCATCAACACCACCACCACCATCACCAACACCACCACCATCACCACCACCACCATCATCACCATCACCATCAACACCATCAACACCACCACCATCATCACCACCACCACCATCACCACCACCACCATCACCACAACCACCATCAACACCACCACCATCACCACCAACACCACACCATCACCACCACCATCACCACCACCACCACCGCCACCGCCACCACCACCGCCAACACCACCACCATCACCACCACCACCAACACCACACCATCACCACCACCATCACCACCACCACCACCACCATCACCACCACCACCATCAACACCACCACCACCACCACCACCATCAACACCACCATCACCACCACCACCATCACCATCACCACCACCACCACCACCACCACGTTATATGGTCAAATTTACGAGTATTGCAGATGTATCGGACACATTATGAAGACATTGTAGTCTTTCAACTAAATTGACAGTTATATTTGTCAAGAGAGAATCGCAGTAATCAAAATGGGGAATCACTAGCGATTGAATAATGTTTCTTTTTATGGAAAGAGGCAGACTGTTTCGCAAGTGATTTAGACAATGTGGAGCAACGACACATATGAGTTTTAAAATAACAATGCTTTTTTTTATCACTGCTGTCTCAATCAGACTAATGCAATGAAGTGAAAGCAAATAACTGCGCTTATTTAAGACGGCCTTGCACAACAACGGAAGATGTTTAATTAACACTATTGTTATAAGGAGATGCACTATCACCTTTACTTTTTAACTTTGCTCTAGAGTATGCCATTAGGAAAGTCCAGGATAACAGAGAGGGTTTGGAATTGAACGGGTTACATCAGCTGCTTGTCTATGCGGATGTCGTGAATATGTTAGGAGAAAACCCACAAACGATTAGGGAAAACACGGGAATTTTACTCTAAGCAAGTAAAGAGATAGGTTTGGAAGTAAATCCCGAAAAGACAAAGTATATGATTATGTCTCGTGACGAGAATATTGTACGAAATGGAAATATAAAAATCGGAAATTTATCTTTTGAAGAGGTGGAGAAGTTCAAATATCTGGGAGCAACAGTAACAAATATAAATGATAATCGGGAGAAAATTAAACACAGAATAAATATGGGAAATGCCTATTATTATTCGGTTGAGAAGCTTTTATCATCTAGTCTGCTGTCAAAAAATCTGAAAGTTAGAATTTATAAAACAGTTATATTACAGGTTGTTCTGTATGGTTGCGAAACGTGGACTCTCACTTTGAGAGAGGAACATAGGTTAAGGGTGTTTGAGAATAAGCTGCTTAGGAATATATTTGGGGCTAAGAGGGATGAAGTTACAGGAGAATGGAGAAAGTTACACAACACAGAACTGCACACATTGTATTCTTCACCTGACATAATTAGGAACATTAAATCCAGACGTTTGGGATGGGCAGGGCATGTAGCACATATGGGCGAATCCAGAAATGCATATAGAGTGTTAGTTGGGAGGCCGGAGGGAAAAAGACCTTTAGGGAGGCCGAGACGTAGGTGGAAAGATAATATTAAAATGGATTTGAGGGAGGTGGGATATGATGATAGGGACTGGATTAATCTTGCACAGGATAGGGACCAATGGCGGGCTTATGTGAGGGCGGCAATGAACCTCCGGGTTCCTTAAAAGCCAGTAAGTAAGTTATATATATGGATATCATTGTAATCTATGTGCATATAAATGTTTATCAATATTAATATGTAAAGAGAGAGAATTTGTGTTTGTATGAAGTAATCTCAGAATGTACCTAGAAAGTATGGCTCCTCTAGATGGGCATAGTCTATATATCATTACGGTAACTCCAGAGTGAATCCAGAACTGGATACAAATGTGCAAAACGGTAAGATTAAAACAGATCCTTACTTGATATATTGTCCAAACATTTTATCACTTAATTGATATTTAAGTGAGCCACGGTCATCTGTAGCCCTATTTAAACTTTATGGGCCGTATTCATAGACATTTTTAGCGTGGGCTTCCGGTGGATGATCAGCGTTTTTCGTATTCATAAACCAGTGTTAGCGATAGGATATGATTTGAATTCTGTACTAGTAACCAGTGGATAGCCAGGGCTAGCTTAGTACGCTCGTAGCGCGTGCTGCGAAATGTCTATGAATAGCACCCTATTAGTCCACTTAAAGTGCTAATTTTATACTAAATTTTAATTTCTTTTTGTCCACGGAACATAAACGATTTATCCTTTTACTAATAAAACTGTAATCTGAATAGAATATTTCTGGTAACAAGGGTGAAACTTGGACTCTCACTCTGAGAGAGGAACATAGGTTAAGGGTGTTTGAGAATAAGGTGCTTAGGAAAATATTTGGGGCTAAGAGGGATGAAGTTACAGGAGAATGGAGAAAGTTACACAACGCAGAACTGCACGCATTCTATTCTTCACCTGACATAATTAGGAACATTAAATCCAGACGTTTGCGATGGGCAGGGCATGTAGCACGTATGGGCGAATCCAGGAATACATATAGAGTGTTAGTTGGGAGACCGGAGGGAAAAAGAGCTTTAGGGAGGCCGAGACGTAGATGGGAGGATAATATTAAAATGAATTTGAGGGAGGTGGGATATGATGATAGGGACTGGATTAATCTTGCACAGGATAGGGACCGATGGCGGGCTTATGTGAGGCCGGCAATGAACCTTCAGGTTTCTTAAAAGCCATTTGTATGTAAGTAAGTAAGTAAGTAAGTAAGTAATTAAGTAAGTAAGGGCAACGCGCGAGTATGGCTAGTATTTAAATATTTATATTAATTTTAAGACATCGGAAAATCTCACGCACCTTCCCTTACCGCAGCAACTTAAGTTTACATCTTATTAGCGGAATCGTAAATTATTTTGGGAGAAAATATGCGCGCGTGAAAGATTTGAGACAAGCGCCTAAGTTAATTCCATCCACACCTGCCACATGTGCGCTGCATATTTATGTAGTTTTGTTTATTCTTGTAATATTGATGGCGATCTCAGGTTAGAGTTAGATGATTACATCGGTGTTGCCGTGTGAAAGTGTTATCAGCTTGTAATTGGCAGGCAAGAAGACTTTAAGCAGCGGATAGAGTTTTCTTTGCGTCGCCCTCGTCCTTTTTAAAAGAATAATTACGTGCCTTCGTCCTGTCGGCGGCGATGAGTCACCGCAACACTTTAAAAAGCTTGCCATGCAAATTACTAAATCTCTCTGAGGATGAAGTCATTAAAACTGTGAAGAGGTTATGAAAATGAATGCTACACGTGCAGCCATGTCCTGTGGGCAGGTCACAATTGCTTGGACGTTACGGTCTCCCCCCCCCCTTTTCAAGGAAGTACTGACCCCACACACTCAAGTTGACAACCTCATTGTCCCGGATGTCAAAGGTCAAGCACTGTGCAACTTATGTTTAGGCATCTGGAGGCATTCTTCTTGCCTGTTTTCGCTTTGCCCATAGTCCTGCTTTCAATTCGGAACCATGTATAGGCTATAACCAAATTTTGAAAATTCATGGAGATGAATCGGAAATTTTAGTAGGTCTACATATCAACTCGTATAGACCTTTCAGTAGCTCCGTGTCTATTTTCCTCAGGTATAAAGAGTGAACCGTAAGGGTGGTATTCATAGACATTTCGCAGCACGCGCTACGAGCGTACTAAGCTAGCCCCGGCTATCCACTGGTTACTAGTACAGAATTCAAATCATATCCTATCGTTAACACTGGTTTATGAATTCGAAAAACGCTGATCATCCACCGAAAGCCCGCGCTAAAAATGTCTATGAATACGATCCTACGTGATTTTATTAATTTCAGAGGGTTATCCTTTGAGATATTTCAAACAAAAAAGTTTAATACAAATTTACTCGTATTTGCTTCTTTTCGAGATTAAATAGTTTTATTTTAAACACCTCATACCGTGTTTTGGGAAAGCCATTGATTGCATTCCCAGTATTCTCAGTAAATTTAACTTATTATAATAATAGATTATTGAAAGAATTTTGATTTTGTTCTTTAATTATGTACAGAAATTTAATCCGAACCAATGTAACTTTTCATTCTGTAAAGGAATTTTACAATGTTTTTGTTCGTATCAAATATGTATGTTCAGTCGATTTAAGAAAGCAATGTATTATGATAATAAATAATTGAAATAATTTTAGTTTTGTCCTTTAAATGTGCGGAAATTTGATCGGAACAAATGTAACTTTACGTCCTCCAAAAGAATTTTACAATATTACATTTGTTCCGATCAAATTTCTGCGCGTTTAAAGGACAAAACTAAATTCTTTCAGTAATTAATTATCATAATACACTGCTCTTTTAAACTGACTAAACATATCGGGAATTCAATCAATGGCTTTCCCAAAACACGCTATGAAATGTTTTATATAAAACAATTTTTATCTCGAAAAGTAAGCAAGAACGAGTAAAATTGTATTAATCTTTTTTTGTTCTAAATATCTCAAAGAATAACCCTCTAAAATTAATGACTTTACTTACGGTTCACTATGTAGCTGTATGAAGTGAGAGGTGACTATCAACATTATTTTATTAGACAGAAAAACATATTAAATTTACAATTTTTCAGATTAACTACATCTTCAAACTTCGAAATTAATTCATAGTTTTCTGCCCAAGGCCAGGTATTTCACTGCAAACCCAGCATTCTCCAATCTTTCCCAATTTCCGTCTTCCTCATAGGCTCCGCGTACAATCCATATATCTTAATGTTGCCTATCATCTTCTTCTGCCCCGAACGTTTCTCCCGTTCACCATTCCTTCCAATGCATTCTTCAGTAGGCAGTTTCTTCTCAGCCAGTGACCCAACCAGTTCCCTTTTCTCTTCAGTTTCAGCATTATTCTTTCTTCGCCCAAACATCCCAGCACAGCCTCATTTCTTAATTTCCATTTCAGACCATCCATTATTGTCCATATTCACATTTCAAATGCTTCCAATTGTGTCTCTTCACTTCGTCGTAATGTCCATGTTTCTGCCCTATACAATGCTACACTCCATACAAAGCTTTTGACTAGTCTCTTCGTCAGTTGTTTTTCTAGAGATCCGCAGAAGATGCTCATTTTTCTGTCCTTCTTTTACCATTGCTATCCTTCTTTTGACTTCTTGGCAGTAGCTCAGGTTACTATTTATAGTAGGCTATATTCCAAGCATCCCAGGCGGAAGAGTTTGTATTATATATATCTTTTTGCACATACCAATACTTGTAATGGCAAGCGGTGTTGTCACTTTTCGTTTCGAAGATAATTCCTGGTTACCGACATCAATATAACTTATTGATTTTTACCACCACCATCCACATTGAAAAATTTTAAGCTATAAGATTAATTTTAATTAAAATTAATAATCTTTTTCGTTGTCATCAATCAACTCCAAGTACGACATTTGCTTTTACTCCACCTAGAGTAGATATGAGAACGTCAATTACAATTTATTACTAACACATTATTGGTAGATATATATTACCTTTTCTTGTCATTGGAGCTACATCTGAGAAATCCTAATCATACCTACCTCATTTCGAATTCTCACGTTTACTTTCTTTATTTTTCTTCCGTTAACTATGATCTTCGTCTTGTTTGCATTTATCTTCATCCCATGTCATTTAGCTTCAATAGGATAATAATAATAATAATAATAATAATAATGATAATAATAATAATGTTTTATTTTAGCTGGCAGAGTTAAGGCCATAAGGCCTTCTCTTCCACTCAACCAGCCTTAATCAATACAATACATATTTAAATTACAAATATTTACACTACACTTAAAAGGTCCTCCAGCAATATTCTTCAATTTTAACGACTAGTAGACTACATATGTATTTATTTAAATTTAGATAAACCTATAAGGTAAAGTAGTATCTTAATTTAATTCAATCAGTTATAATTAATTTAATATTTGAGATAGCTAGCAAAATGATGAAAATTAATTTAATATAAGCTTACTAGGACTATGTTAAAGGGAGAAAAAAATATATATATATAAATCTAAAATATATTTCTATAATGAAAATATTAATGTCATTGCCATTAGAGGTTTTGTAAATCTATTTAGAGAAATTAATGATAATAATAAGAATGGACAGATGTTAGTTTCATTATGAGTAACAAATATTAATCAGCAATTAATCTGTTAAGTAAGAATTTATATAATTTTGACCTAAATGAAGTTATTGTCCAACAACCCCTTACATCACTCGGAAGCGAGTTCCAATTTCTAGCAACTGAAACTGTATAAGATGAAGAATATAAAGATGCCTTGTGGTAGGGTATAATGAGTAAATTGTTATGATGAGATCTTGTACTTAGCTGATGATATGCGGATAAATTTTGAAAACGAGAAGCCAAATAGATTGGGGTAGCGGTGCGCAGAATTTGAAATAAGAGAACAAGAGAATGCAGGGCTCGTCGATCGCTTAGCCTTAGCCAAGACAGAGTTTGGAAAGACGGGGAAACATGATCATACTTACGAATATTACAAATATAACGGACACACGCATTATGCACACGTTGTAACCTGCTGCTCAAATTTGCATTGAGGTTACTTAATATAACATCGCAGTAGTCAAAGTGTGGCATCACGAGTGCTTGTACAAGGATTAATTTTAATTTATCGGGAAGAAAGTGCTTCAGTCGCTTTAATGAGTGAATAATTCCTTAGTATCATTTCATCTTCTGCTAAAAGGGCCATATCATCAACAAATCTTATGCACTTTATTCTTCCTCCTACTATCGTCCCTCCCATGTTACGAAAATAGTTCTTCACTAAATCCTCAAATAGATGTTGAAGAAGGTAGGTGATAAAGGGCATTGTGGATCTTCTTCGCTGCCTACCAATACTGCCTAGCTGTCTGCAGATAAAGCTGCCTGAAAATAAATTGAAAAAAAAAATACAGTGTTTTGTAGTTTTCGTTGCCTCTTTCATATCCGGTACTGCCACTGCACATTCCAGCTTGGCCTCGTCACTGTCACCCGACAACCACGGCGTCCTGATGCGGTCACTGCGCGATAAGAGCTGTTGATTCAGGTTTTTATGCGAATATGACGCCCCGAACTTAATCTGAAACAACTTTTTAGCACGGGCAATACGGGACGCGCAGCAGCGGTCGTGGGCGAATAAATGATATTCATGTTCCGAGTTCCTTTGCATGCGTGTATCTCGTGGAGCTATTGTGAGGGAAAAATATACAGGGTGGTGATGGTAGTGGAAGGGGGGGGGGAGAAGAGGGTTGAAGATGTTCATGTCCTATTGTTCTGCACAATAATAGATTGTCCGTTTGTTTTGGACAACAAAGCATTTGCCCTTTCCCCACTCCACCCCAATTTCCACCCACTCACAACAATACATAGAACTGCTACCAACAAATAACACTGCCAGAATAACTGTACTGTGAGTTAGGAATATTGTTTTAAAAACAGGACAATGCTGTAATATAATATAATTCTTCTGCGAGTCTCTTTGAAAGTGTTGTGTTGACGGCAGTGTTCCATTAGTAATGAAAAAGTGAATGAGTTATTGAAGAAAGAATTTCTATTGTGCCCGTTTAATGACGTCTAAATATGGAATAATAATAATGATGATTGTGGTGATTGAAGACACCATGCATAACGCAATGGGAAGGGGAGATACAGCGCTGTTGCACGATTAAATGCTTTTGTAACTGACCGCAATAAAATTCAGCAACGAACTGCTCAAAAGATATCACTAATTTCCTTTATAATAAAATACATTTTCATGCTGCAAAAATTCAATTTCAACATTTCTACAATATGTCACTGTCCTGCCATCTATCTACAATATACGGAACCTGAATCACGTAAAGTGAAGCGGATAGGCTTTAGATAATACATACATACATACATACATACATACATACATACATACATACATACATACATACATACATACATACATACATACATTACTCCAAGACCTCTGCTTGTGCCTGCCTGCCTGTCTATCTACAACAACGATTTCTTCTGAGCGGGTTTTGTTCTTTTTATTTACGTGACTAAAGACAATTAACACTTTTAAAAACAGCTTAAAAGATAACCTTCTTAGCATTTCACTCCAATCATACTGACTTAAACTATCACTGACTACATTGTTACTCCTTCCTTTAGACATGCATCCTGAGAGTGCTGTATTTTCAAAATTGTCTCATAATCTCTGTTATATAACATTATTTGAAATATATTAACATTCTATGTATTGTAGCTTAATTCTGCTACATAGTTTGTATTTCAGTGTTTAATTAATAGCTCATAGTATTTTGTTTATTATAATAGGTTATTTTACGACGCTTTATCAACAGCTTTGGTTATTTAGCGTCTGAATGAGATTAAGGTGGTAATGCCGGTGAAATGAGTCCGGGGTTCAACACCGAAAGTTACCCAGTATTTGCTCATATTGGGTTGAGGGAAAACCCCGAAAAAACCTCAACCTGGTAACTTGCCCCGACCGGGAATCGAACCCGGGCCACCTGGTTTCGCGGCTAGACGTGCTAACCGTTACTCCACAGGCGTGGACTAGTATTTTGTTGTTTAATTCGTAAATAACTCTTGTATACATGTAACTCTTATCTAAATCAAATTGTTGAATTCTTTGTAAGTTCATACATACGTAGCCTATGTATACTTTTTGCTGGTTGAGTGGAAGAGAAGGCCTTACGGCCTTAACTCTGCCAGCTAAAATAAATTATTATTATTATCACTACTACTATTATTATTATTATTATTATTATTATTATTATTATTATTATTATTATTATTATTATTATTAACTTTATCTCATAGGACTTCTTCTGTAGATGTATTTCAACAACTGTGTATGTAAAATTGAGGGGGTCAGAGCAACAGTGGTCTAACCCTCCTCAATGCGAAAAATTAAATATTGAGCCTTCTGTTGATTTTGACGTCAACTATATTCCTACGAAGTAGAATAGACCAATCCACCATTATATAGCTTGTTAGGAAGCATGCAATTTTTCCCGTAAAAATATCACATATACAAAAACTTTAACTTGCTTTTATACATTAAAAAGTGACTTAGACCACTGTTGCGCTGACCCTCTCAATTGTGGTTGAAAATACGTGTTGCTCATCAACGTAGATTACCAATCTAATGTGCCATCACAATAAATTGTGTTGCCAGTTTAGTGAAAATAGTTAAAAAAATAAAATCCACGCATTATGACCTGCGCCGGGCCTTACGGAAACAACTCACGGGAAAACCTAACGCTTTGCCCGTCACAAAGCAACCTCGTTGCTCGGTAAGAATGCCGGTAACTTAGGTTTGACCCGTTCTTTATCAGAAAGAAAGTGACTTATTGTGAACTCGTAAAACATAGCTCGTGAAGGTGAAATTATAATGTCACTTCGTGGCTCGGTAAGAATCCCAGTTACTTAGGTTTGACTCGTTCTTTTTCAGAAAGAAAGTGACCTATTGTGAACTCGTAAAACATAGCCCATAAAGGATCACTTTTAAATATTATCTGAAGAAGACTTTGTGCGGAATGCGTAAGAGTTGTAATAGGAAAGTATGCATCATCTTCATGTCAATATTTTTTTAAATCAAGTCCCATTTCTATGATATTACTAATAAGATTATATTTCAGGTGTATTATTCCCTGATGAATTCGCTACTAGATTCTGAATAAGAATAAAATCCGTCCAAGCGTCTGCGAGAGCCCACTGTGCACAGATAGACGTAGCCTAATGCTGAAGTCCAAAAATGTGTATTCCAATGAAAATCTCGCAATAGGGGAGAGTCGGGTAGTATAGGACATCGGGTAATATCGGACAGTGAGTTTCTTTCATCTACCACACGATGATAGTACCTGATTGACATGGTTACGTTTCTGTGATGTCGCATAGAGAAACGTAACCATGCCATTCAGGTACTACCATATGGTAGTAGATGAAAGAAACGCACTGTCCGATACTACCCGATGTCCGATACTACCCGACTCTCCCCTATATTTTTTTGGCATCACAAAGCTTCCTCCACAAAATTTGTGTTAATATAAAGTAGAAACAACCCGAATATCAAACGTGAGTAGGAAACTAGAGGAAATAGAATTTCTTATTGCCTTTTGACATGAATTCGGATTTTCTAATAAATTTATTTAATATAGCCAAACATGTCATCTCTTAAAACAGAAGACTCCGGTTTCGTGTTGCGGACTATTGGTTGTCCGTGACAGAAGATGGAAACAGAAACGAGTTAATAAACTGTAGGTTTATTAAATGTTGCATCCTATTTCGGAAATTACTTTCCAACGGAGAGAATAAGTTTCGTGCAGTCTCCCCTTGCCACTGTTAATGAAATCTTCAGATGACCCTATTTTCATAAGTAACGAGCATTCAGCTATTATTCGGTTTTAAAAATAAAAGTATTAGGACCGAAAACAATAGGCAATAATTCTTTAAGTAATAAACACATTAACGAGGTGCGTTCAAGAATGTGGGCTCGCGCTGATAGTGGTTTACCTCATAAACGACACACCCGTAAATCGCGCAACGCTGCGCTTTTGTTTTAAGTTCCAGCATTAAGCTCATTGAAGCTCTTACATTTGGAAGTTTTGGACTTTGGATAATTCAGGTTTTGTAATTGATATGCACACAGGGTGATTTAAGAGGAAGAGTAAATATTTTAGTAAGAAAGTTCATAATACGTGTAAAAATTTCCAATTGGTGTGGAGGTACAGCTGCTTGAATGTTACTCATAACAAGCCTTGCAAAAGGTGTGAAGGAACGACGAATGACTACGTACTATTGAATATGTACAAAGGAATAGTACGTGACGCTCTTCTGGGATCGTTTGAGGATAGCACCGTTCGTAATGGGTGTAGAGAAACAGCTGTTTGTAATTCCCTTGGCTACAAGAATGGACATGTTCTTCCAGCATGACGAAGTTCCTGTACATTTTAGCCATCAGGTGACACATCATCTAAATCTCATATTCCCCGAACGATATATAGGCCGCGATGATCACGTGGATTGGCCACCAAGGTCCCCATACCGTAATCATGTCGATTTTTGTCTGTGGGGTTGGATGAAAGATTTGTGTACGAAAATAATTAAACACAAGAGATTCATTTTCGGCTTGTATTACGACGAGTGTCGCCCTTATAAAAGAAAAATAAGACGACCTGAGAAGCGTAACAATTACTGTTGTCAACAGAGCGGATAAGTGCACTAAACTTATGAAATGTACTTGTACCATATAAATAAGCAATCAATTTAATGATTCTTTCCTTCTTTCCATTTGTAACTGTTATGCGTAATATTCAAATAATTGTATCTCCACACTCATTGAAATTTGGACACATTTGAACAGAATAGTGCACATTATCACTCCTTAAAATATTTGCTATTTCTCCTGAAATATACTGTATATCAATTAGAAATAAAACACTGATAGGCAGCCACATTTTAAAACCAAACATTTTTTTAATGTCTAAACTTTTGTTTTATATATTATTATACCCTTCATGCTAAGTTTGCTGGAACAGCGGACGAGCTCGAGCGATTTGGCGTCAAGGAAACACAGGAGATGCCCCATTTTCGATGAAAGGGGAATTGTGGAGAGTATTGATGGAATGAAGAGGGAGGAAAGCGGGAGAACCCCGAGGGTAACAATTTTCATCTTAGTTCTGTACATAAATAGGCTACAACTCCGCCAAGTCGAGATTTGAACTAAGATGTTCGGTCGTTCTAAATCAGCGCTCTGCCAACAAATACCAAGGTTGCTTTGTGTATTATGTAGGCTACTTCAAATCCACAATCAGATATACAACTACTGTTAACCATGTTTGTTGTTGAACTGCTGCAAGTATAGACTATGGAAAGCATTATGGGTATTTTTTCTGTGAAATTTAATACATATACAGTAGTAGCATTTCAGAATGATACAAGGTGTTAGATAACAGGTAGTGAATACAATTGTCTGCAACGTAACCTTAAGATAAACGGAATATCTGTAGATCTTTGAACAGCAGTAGTTCGCGGCGATGAAATGTGTTACGAGAGTTCAGAAGTAACGCTTCCGTTGGGAGTGTCAGTTCTCTTGGGAGCGCTAAATTACTTGTACCATTCATCATTACGTGTCATTGAATTGCAATTATTCTTGTTTATTACTCTCATAGCATTGCTATCTTGATAATGCAGCATTCACCTCGTGTTCCCAGCATTCCATGCCACTAAAACCATTTCATCCATTAATTAAACCAAAATGTAATTAAAAGTGATTTATAATTTCTTTGGACTCGCCTCGTATCTTGGCGCTATTACATCAATTGATCTGTTGTACGAAACACTTGTTAATTCTTACGACCAGATTGGCTCCAGGACACTTTCCAGTTATTGTCTATTTTCTTTTGACTCTCAGACAACTGAAATCTTTCGTAACTTCATTTGAGAGCACGTATCGTAAATTTTTTAAGGCTCTACAGCTCCTGTGGGGCCGTGGTATGCTTTCGAAAAAGTTCTCGGAACATAACATTATACACACAATTTGGGCTTTCTTGGACGTGGTGTGGTTTGTTGGGGTAGGCGTTCATCCCATGGCCAATGTAGGCGGTCACCTCATCTTGGTTGAAACACTTACTTGTCCATCAAGATTTGTTAGCTTACCCTGTGCTTCAAACTCCCTCTGGAAACTTTCAATCTACGTATCGGTAAATAATCTGATTGGTTTAAAAGAATGTTACAAGAAATGCAATTAGGAATTATCTGCGGGTTTCAAAGGAACATTAAAAAGATTCAAATAGGAACATTCACGTATCTGTAGGCCCATAAATAATCTGCGTGGTTTCAAAGGAACATAAGAAAAAAACAATTAGGAACATCCACATATCTGTAAATAATCTGCGTGGTTTCAAAGGAATATAAGAAACTACAATTAGGAACATCCTCGTATCTGTAAATAATTGCGTGGTTTCAAAGGAATATAAGAAAATACAATTAGGAACATCCATATATCTGTAAATAATCTGCGTAGAATATAAGAAAAAACAATTAGAAACATCCACATATTTGTAAATAATCTGCTTGGTTTGAAAGGAACATAAGACAATACAATTAGGAACATCCACGTATCTGTAAATAATCTGCGTGGTTTGATAGGAACATAAAATACAATTAGGAACATCCACGTATCTGTAAATAATCTACTTGGTTTGAAAGGAACATAAGAAAATACAATCAGGAACATCCACGTATCTGTAAATAATTGCGTGGTTTCAAAGGAATATAAGAAAATACAATTAGGAACATCCACGTATCTGTAAATAATTGCGTGGTTTCAAAGGAAATACAATTAGGAACATCCACGTATCTGTAAATAATCTGCTTGGTTTGATAGGGACATAAAATACAATTAGGAACATCCACGTATCTGTAAATAATCTGCTTGGTTTGATAGGGACATAAAATACAATTAGGAACATCCACGTATCTGTAAATAATTGCGTGGTTTCAAAGGAACATAAGAAAATACAATTAGGAACATCCGCGTATCTGTAAATAATCTACTTGGTTTGAAAGGAACATAAGAAAATACAATCAGGAACATCCACGTATCTGTAAATAATTGCGTGGTTTCAAAGGAATATAAGAAAATACAATTAGGAACATCCATATATCTGTAAATAATCTGCGTGGAATATAAGAAAATACAATTAGACACATCCACATATTTGTAAATAATCTGCTTGGTTTGAAAGGAACATAAGACAATACAATTAGGAACATCCACGTATCTGTAAATAATCTGCGTGGTTTCAAAGGAACATAAGAAAAAACAATTAGGAACATCCAAGTATCTGTAAATAATCTGCGTGGTTTCAAAGGAACATAAGAAACTACAATTAGGAACATCCTCGTATCTGTAAATAATTGCGTGGTTTCAAAGGGACATAAGAAAATACAATTAGGAACATCCACGTATCTGTAAATAATCTGCTTGGTTTGAAAAGAACGTAAGAAAATACAATTAGGAACAGCCATATATCTGTAAATAATCTGCGTGGAATATAAGAAAATACAATTAGAAACATCCACATATCTGTAAATAATCTGCTTGGTTTGAAAAGAACATAAGAAAATACAATTAGGAACATCCATGTATCTGTAAATAATCTGCGTGGTTTCAAAGGAACATAAGAAAATACAATTAGGAACATCCACGTATCTGTAAATAATCTGCGTGGTTTCAAAGGAACATAAGAAAAAACAATTAGGAACATCCACGTATCTGTAAATAATTGCGTGGTTTTAAAGGAACATAAGAAAATACAATTAGGAACATCCGCGTATCTGTAAATAATGTACTTGGTTTGAAAGGAACATAAGAAAATACAATCAGGAACATCCTCGTATCTGTAAATAATTGCGTGGTTTCAAAGGAACATAAGAAAATACAATTAGGAACATCCGCGTATCTGTAAATAATCTACTTGGTTTGAAAGGAACATAAGAAAATACAATCGGGAACATCCACGTATCTGTAAATAATTGCGTGGTTTCAAAGGAACATAAGAAAATACAATTAGGAACATCCTCGTATCTGTAAATAATCTGCGTGGTTTCAAAGGAACATAAGAAAATACAATTAGGAACATCCTCGTATCTGTAAATAATTGCGTGGTTTCAAAGGGACATAAGAAAATACAATTAGGAACATCCACGTATCTGTAAATAATTGCGTGGTTTCAAAGGAACATAAGAAAATATAATTAGGAACATCCACGTATCTGTAAGTAATCTGCTTGGTTTGATAGGAACATAAAATACAATTAGGAACATCCACGTATCTGTAAATAATCTACGTGGTTTCAAAGGAACATAAGAAAATACAATTAGGAACATCCACGTATCTGTAAATAATCTGCTTGGTTTGATAGGAACATAAAATACAATTAGGAACATCCACGTATCTGTAAATAATCTGCTTGGTTTGATAGGAACATAAAATACAATTAGGAACATCCACGTATCTGTAAATAATCTGCTTGGTTTGATAGGAACATAAAATACAATTAGGAACATCCACGTATCTGTAAATAATCTGCGTGGTTTCAAAGGAACATAAGAAAATACAATTAGAAACATCCACGTATTTGTAAATAATCTGCTTGGTTTCATAGGAACATAAAATACAATTAGGAACATCCACGTATCTGTAAATAATTGCGTGGTTTCAAAGGAACATAAGAAAATACAATTAGGAACATCCACGTATCTGTAAATAATCTGCTTGGTTTGATAGGAACATAAAATACAATTAGGAACATCCACGTATCTGTAAATAATCTGTGTGGTTTCAAAGGAACATAAGAAAATACAATTAGGAACATCCACGTATCTGTAAATAATCTGCTTGGTTTGAAAAGAACATAAGAAAATGCAATTAGGAACATTCATACATCTGTAAATAATCTGCTTACTTTCAAAGGAACATAAGAAAAAACAATTAGGAACATCGTCGTATCTGTAGCCCCTAAATAATCTGCGTGGTTTCAAAGGAACATAAGAAGATACAATTAGGAACATCCACGTATCTCTAAATAATCTGTAAGTAACATTAAATAAAGAAATGCGATTACGAATATTCACACATCTACAAATTAAGTCTAAGGCCGTCAGCATATTGCATCGGAGATTCTGCCTCGAACAAAATCGTCATGTCAGAGACAGAATGTCCGATGCAGTATGCCACCAGCATTAGTAATTAGAAATTAATATTAAGTAAATAAATTATATTAGAAACATTCACGTACTGTATCTCTATAATTTGAAAGGAACATTAGATGATATAGTATTAGATATATCCAGTAATCTGTAAATTATCTTTGTCGTTAAAAAAATATTGTTTATACCGTATAAATGCTATTAGAAAAATCAGCATATGTGTAAGTAGTTTAGTTTGAAAGTAACATGAAATAAGGGAATGGAATTAGAAATACCTCGTATCTGTAAATGGTCTGCCTGGTTTGAAAGGAACTGTAAATATGGAATTACAACAACGGCAATCTCATGTCTCTAAGCAATCTCTTTTAGTTCAAAACGGTCTTCGCATGAAGAACTAAATTTATGATTAATATCTGCGCTGATGGTATTGAATTTACTACATTATGTAGAAACGGAGGACTATTGAGGATAGAAATGTGCACTGAGAGAGAAATTTCCTCAACCATGCCTTTGTGTACCACACATTCAGGCATTTAAAACCTTTACCTCTTCATGCTGGTATGATTACCCTTGTCCTGGACTTTGCAGTCGAATTTCGGAAAGCATTCCAGATGAATGCAGAACAGGCCTCTTGTCTTTACAAGTGATGGTTGAAATGCCAGTTCAGAAGCCCTTTCACTGTCCCTGTTCAATATGGCGGAGTAGTGATGTGTGTGGAACAGGAATATGGTAGGCGGCGCGTCTTTATGGTCCCGTGATCATAGTCGGATTCCTGGTCCATGAAAGTCAGTTTCAATCATGTCCAAGTACTGTAATAATTAAAACCGTGAGCTATGGGCGTGGAACGTGGCCGTGAGTGATTGATACCCGGCCAGCGCCGTTTCTCTTATCGCCACTCGTTAACAGGGTTACACTTCTTTTATAGGGAGTCGTAATTAGGTGGCGAGAGTTCTTTGTTGGAGGTTCTCTTTTATCGCTGTCGTTACGGATTAAATGAAAACCTAAGTCCTGCATTATGATGCTGTAAACCCGGCAGGCTGGAAATATTTACCAGATTTTGATGATTTCGTTTTTTTTTTTTTTATTTTACAACGGGAAAGCGATCACTAAAGGCACGCGTTTGAGATTTATTATGTATTTCATCATCGGCTAGTGACGCTTGCAGGTGACTGGTAGTGACTCGAAATGAGCGATGTAAAATTGCAGGAAATTTCTCGCCGCATAGGGAGTTTTTAATGTCTGCAGAGAGACAGGGGAATACTATACTGAGGGTCACATAAGAACAGTTCCCAAACAGCAAATATTGACGTCTTGTCAGTGTTGCCAACTGTTACCAGATATCACACGATCCTTCGTACTAAATAACTTATTTATTTACCGTACTTTATGTTGGAAGGTTATTCTAAATAATTCAATAATTCATAACATGTTTTCATAGGTAAACTACACGAGAAAGGAATCAATATGTCAAGTATTTTGTCTGCCATTACGAAATTCAGTGGTTTGACTAAACAGTTGACTCACGAAACCTAACCTAAAAATGAATTTTGTTTGACCACATGAAATTATTAGTAGTAACTCCGAAAACTTACCTGACTATAGTCTTGAATTATAACCACAACGCAACACATAAAATAATTATTATGTATTAATATTAATACTGATATTAATTAATTATTATTATGTTAAAATTTCACTAGCTTCCAGTAACAGGCTCAGAACTTTAGTTCAATTTTAATTTCGTGGAACTCCAGTACCGACAAATATTGTCGATATTTGTTTCTGCTGCCAACATACTAGTTACAAAATCACTACTATTTGTAATATTTGTCAGTATCGAAATTCGAAACAAAGCTGGCAAAAGAAAATTCAACCTGCAAACTAGAAAATCACCACAACCAACTAGCATATGTAGTAATGGGGGAAAAATGGTTACGTTTCACCCTTAGGGTATGAAGTAAACTGTCCCGGACTATACATAAGGAGAGAGTTTTTAGCCAAAAGAAAATGTTTCGAAGAACTGTTTTCCACATAATGTACAGGGTTCTGTGGAACATTTTATCATCATCATCATCATCATCATCATCATCATCATCATCATCATCATCATCATCATCATCATCATCGTCACTCCAAGGATTAGGCAATTGCCCGTTCCGACTTCATAGTTCATTAGCCCAATGTTTTCTAGGTCTCCCGACGTCACGATTTCCTCTTGCTTGATAATTTCTTGCTAACAATGGATATCTCTCCTTATTCATTCCATTCATGTGTTCATTCCACTTTTGTCTATAATTCGTGACTTTATCCAATAAAGGCTGTACTTTTAATTCTTGTCTTATATCCTCATTTCTAATTCTATCAAGTTTTGTACACCCTTTAAGTTGTCTGAGGAACCTCATCTCCACCGCCTGTATTCTATTTTTCCGTTTTTCGTTGGAGCCCAAGATTCACATCCATACAATATTGTGGGAATCGCCATAACTTTATGCATTTTTACTTTTGTTTCTTTTCAAATTTTATTTTTGAACGTTCTCTGTATTATTCCACATACCGTCTGAAATTTATTTATTTTAGAATCAATGTCTCTTTTCATATTGTAACTAATATCACAGCCCAAATATTTGAAACTAGACACCTGTGGAACATTTTATTTTGTAATTATAAGATATATATTGATACTGAAAATAGATTCCGGAATTTTATAGTAATAATAATAATAATAATAATAATAATAATAATAAAGTTACTTATTCTGGTAGTGTTAAGGTTATCAGGCCTCCTCTTCCACGCCACTAGAAATATGTATACATACAAAATTTTACAACAGCGGCAAAGAAACTAAGTAATAATGTTCAGTTACGCAAAACAAGAACTTCTACAATTGAGGCGCTAGGTGCATTAACAGCTTAAGTTGAAAACGTATGTTTTGAGAAAAACAATGTCAAAGATTTAGAACAATCTAGAAATTTTATTTGTACATATTATACTCGCATCATTTCTTTTGTAGCCTATAATATTTTAGACTGTATAAATTATTCAAATTCAATATCTGTTATAATTTAAACATAACTCATTTTTAAATATTTTAAAAATTAAGTATGAAAAACATAAGTCGTCATTGCATAGAAAGTCTGAGACTTCTTAAATGAGAGTACGTAGACACTAAAACCAGTAGAAAAATGTTATTTCACTAATGTACACGAACTTTATTGAGTGAATAATAAGAAATAATACAGTAGTACTGTACATTAAGGCTTCACTCGTCAAAATAATACACAATAAGATTTTTTAGCCAATAAGTCCTTACATTTTTTATGTAAATGTACTTAGAAACAAAATAACTTGCTTACAAATGACTTTTAAGGAACCCGGAAGTTCATTGTCGCCCTCACATAGGCCTAAATCCGCCATCGATCCCTCTCTTAAGCAATATTAATCCAGTCCCTACAATCATAGCCACCTCCCTCAAATCTATTCTAATATTATCCTTATATTTTTGCTTATAACTTTCGATTCGGTCATTTCCGGACCATGGTTCCTCATCTCAAATTGATGCATATGCCCTTCCCCATCATCCCTGAAAGTTTGTAACACCAGCCCGGAAAAACCCTGTATATCAAATATTGCAAAAATTACTATTTCATACTACAACCACAAAAGATGTGGGAACACATGAATGAGATGTATAATCCGTTAAATAGGCTACTCTCTCAGATTCATGTATAATAATATACTGCCTTCTGGATAGGTATCTAAAGTGACGTGTTTTTTGTTTAAATTAAATGCAATCGAAATGAATAGTTATTTAGACTGGGAAGTTTTGAAATGAAAGACCGGTAATAGGGAAAGTATGCAGCTGATTATTTATCAATTGTGTTTCCTGGAATTGAACCATGGTCTTCACAGATCGTATGTCTTGACTGACTTGTATCCGAAGTGATCAATTAATGTCAGACATCCACATATTGTAGCTGCAACCATCATAATTAGACAAATCAAATAGCAACGGCGTCTGTGGTAACTGCTGACAGGAAAAGAGATATTATACTATTATGTGGATCTCTCTACGTGAACAAAAAATATCACGGAATAAGAATCAATGATACAACGAGACTAGAACGACCGGAAAGCCCCTCGTGGCATACAGCCAGGCATGCGTCTCTTTCAAAAGCCACTCTGACTATAATCTCGCTAAATCCATTATCAGATTGTGTAGCAATTAGATAAAGCACTTCAATTTAAAAAGGAAGGAGTCAATGGTGGCTTATGAATCAGGAGACAAGAATTGCGTTCTTTCTGGAATTTAAGCCCTACACACGAGTCCAGATTCCGATGATGGCGAATCAGCATGATTTCTATTCTACATCCGATAAATAATGTCGGTTTTTCAAATCTGGTGTTTTTTGAGCTTTTAATGATATTCTTTGGTCGGGTATTGCAATTTACAGGACGCTATGGTTATTATTGCATATTGTGAGCATGTAACATACATCAATTGTCAATACAAAGAGTAGGCCTATAAAATGGAGGTGATAAAGTTTGAGATCAGAATCCTTCTAAAGCACTACTGGAAATGAGATTTTAAAGCTGCTGCCGTGGCTCGAAAAATAAGTGAAGTCGAGTGTGAAGGTGTCGTTAGTGAGCGTGTAGCACTGCGGTGATTTCAGCGTTTCAGTAATAGAGAATGAGACGTGAAAGATTCACAGCGTTTGGAAGACATAAGGTACGGAATGTTGAGAATACACACAGAGGTTTGGGAGAAAATCCACAAAAAGAATTCGTAGGTTACCAGAAGAACTAAAGGTTATCATTATAATAGCTTTAATCAAGAACGGTATAGGCGTGATGTAGTACTGTGACCGGCCTCATGGTTGTATTGCGAATTTCAATGAGAGACACTAGAATATCCACAACAGTGTTCTTAAATTGTTGGTCATTGTACATCTTTAAAGGGTTTTTCCATATCTCTGATACCTTTTGTTTTTCCGAAACACATTTTCATTTTCATTGTAGAACTCAATAAATTCATTAAAATCATAATTATCATCCATTGTATACTGAATCAGCTGATTACAATGGATATGAGGAAACATTTGAGTAAGCTGACAAGCTACCTTATTTGAACAAGTGTTCACTTCAATGGGATTTATTAATTGGAAATAATTATAAGCAACTGCTTAAGGGTTTCCTTACGATAAGTGTTGACTATGAATTCGGCCCTTAGAATGAAGACGAAGTGATTAATGAATGAAGAACTAGTTCAATTGTTATTTTGAAGTAAATTTCCCAATTATTTTATTATATGCTGATAATCACGTGCCACGTAGACTCGGAAGATAAATTACAACAGCAGTACACAATTTTAAGAGAATCACAGTTAGAAATATCAATAAATAAAACGAAAGTGGTCGTATTAAGGTGTCCAATACTGGTTAGAGCAAAACTAAATATTAAAACAAGTCTGCTATTTTAATTGTTTAGGTTATGTGGTGACACATTCCAAAGATTAAGATGTTGATGTCAAAATTAAAAAATTAAATTACATTATTTCGAGGTTGCTCGTTGGTAAAGCATAGGCTACTAGATGCATGATAATTAAGATAATTTCTCAAATATAATTTCAAACTTCAAATTTACACTAAAAATCGTGATAAGTTAATTAATGCACGTAATAACTGTGTATATAGCTATTATATACAGAGTGTACGAAAAATACCGTCCAAATCACAGGCCATG
Organism: Periplaneta americana; assembly: GCF_040183065.1. NCBI lineage: Eukaryota > Metazoa > Arthropoda > Insecta > Blattodea > Blattidae > Periplaneta > Periplaneta americana. The sequence goes on along the minus strand of NC_091132.1, from coordinate 46,649,803 downwards.
ATAAAGGTGATCAAGACAAAATAAGAATAGGAACCAACCCTCTAACTCGCAATTTTCACTCCAGATCAAATGGGGTAATGAACGTAATGTATCTGAACGGTAGAAGCTATGCCCTGTTTCTGGGGGCCCGTCCTTCTGGAAGGCATATCTTACGCGATACGATGTACAATAACATGTGGTTTAAGCATGATGGTGCAT